>NC_143558.1:22851666-23163055 GCF_054136105.1 Typopeltis vanoorti | reverse complement strand
AGTATTTTCAGGACTTGGGCAACTCGTATATAGAAGCTAATGACTTCATATCACTTGCCTTAGTATCCAATAGGACATGTTTTTCCACAAACATATTACCACTTTATATACATACTTGCCTAGTTGAGGAAATTTCAACTAGTATCTCTGGGCAGTAGATGCCTTTATTCAATCGAAATTGCACCACCTATTGGAGGCATGAGGAAGCTGCTACCATATTTCTTTTTTTTTTTCTTCTTCTTCAGAATAGGATCTCCAGTGTGTCCTGTTTTTCTGCTCACAGAGGAAGAACAAGTGATAGCCTTGCTGAGCATTCTCAATACACTGTTATTCTGGAATTATGGAGCTAGAACCTCCATCTCAGGATATTGCATAAAGCAGTTTCTACAGCCTGGTTAGACA
Organism: Typopeltis vanoorti; assembly: GCF_054136105.1. Taxonomy (NCBI): domain Eukaryota; kingdom Metazoa; phylum Arthropoda; class Arachnida; order Uropygi; family Thelyphonidae; genus Typopeltis; species Typopeltis vanoorti. The sequence goes on along the minus strand of NC_143558.1, from coordinate 23,162,653 downwards.
GCACACAGGAACAAACTCAATAGTAATGCACCTGCTGGGGGCTTCCGATCAGCTGGTTAACAATCCTGCTACTGTCTGCTCCGCTAGGTTATGCATGGAAAGAGTCCGAGTATAGTAGCTTGCAGAGGGAACTATCAAGGTTATGCTTGGATTGGAGTATGGGGACTTCGAGTGCAGAATATAAATACAAAAATCCCTGACCTCAGCTGAATGCTTGTGCTATTTAAGTTTCCTGCAGCAAATCTTAATGGAAGATAATTGTATAAATGTTAATGGAAATGTTAAAAAAAAATCCCACAAATAATAATTCCAAACCAAACCCAAAATGGCATCATCCATCACTACACTGTCCCACTACTATCCTCACTAAAATACTAACAAGGAAGAACTTACACTTTTGGCGAGCCAAATGTTTCTTGCCAGAGGGTAACAAAGTTGAATCACCTGCTTTTCAATCTGCTCAGATTGATATTTCCTTACCTCACTTTATAATGTTTATTATTCTCACAATTCAGGCAAGGATGTCATGATTTTTGACTAGTTATTTAGTTCCTACAGTAAAATTATCCAAAGTGTGAGATTATTAGCCAAGAAGGTTTAAAACATTCATAACAGAAACTGTTACCCATTCTCCAACTTCATAGATAAAGCCAGACAGGAATCTGAATCATTTGAGTCGTGATCTAAATAAATAGCTAAAAAGACAAACCAAAAGCCTTGAAAATTCTCCTCATTCTTCTAACACTCTGGACCATTTCTTAATTAGCGGTTTCAAAACAGAATATAATGTCAAACTACCTAAGTACCAAGTACTGAAAGAATTCCTCTGTATCAAGCCTTTTAACTAGAACTAATTTATGTAACTAACATATCCCATTTTCTGCTTATTAAGCAATTTCTGTACCAAAAATCTGTAGTTTTTCCTGAAAAAAGAACATTATACTGCACTGCCAACAACTTTGCAACCACTCACATCTAAATACCACCTCTTTACACATCCTTAAGTAAACGAGGTGCCCATATACATTCATAATAAACGATGGAGCAATATTACTGTGTCCATCAATAACCTGATAACCCTATGTATTATTTTAGTTAACTCTGCAACTCAATTCCTACTAATTCTAATCAGTGTAGTAGACAGCTGGGAATCCTCACTTCAAGATCGATAAAATGAGTTTGCCACATTAAACTGACATCCATTCTCCTTTGTACATGCTTTCAATCTATTTATATCACCCTGCCAAATCTCAATCATCTTTACGAGCATAGATACACTATTATTCCTGAATTATGGCAACGCTTTCAGCAAGTTTTTTTTTTCTAAGTTGGTACATCTGTCATTGCATTCAATGAAATTGCAAGTCATCCTATGGAGTAGTTTGTATTATACAGCTATCTGAAGCAAAAGTGTTGTCTGTATCTCTGGAAATGGATAAAATTGAGTATTGTGCGATTATAAAATTCTTTGTAAAAGAAGGTTTAATGGCAAAAGAAATTCATTCGAAGTTCATAAAAGTTTATGGGCACTCTTCTCCTTCGTTTTCGACAATTAAGAAATGGACTGCATGTTTAAACATGGCTGTACCAGCCTTGAAGATGATCCACATGAAGGACTTACTAAATGTAACACCACCAGAAATCATTGATCAAGTGCACGATATGGTATTGGATGACCGGCGAGTCAAAGTGCATGAAATTGCTGAGACTACAGGCATTTCAAAAGAACATGAAGGATATATTTTGCATGAAGAACTGCAAATGAAAATGCTTTGCATAAGATGGGTGCTGCGCTTGCTCACAGCAGCTCAAAAACGCCCTTGCTTGAAAATCTCTGAACAGTACTTCGAATGTTTTAACAAGAATAAAACTGATTGTGTGCATCACTTTATTACTATGGATGAGACTTGGATTCACTATTACACACCAGAATCTAAACAGAAGTCAAAACAGTGGACAGAAGCCGGTTGTTCAGCATTAAAGAAGACAGTTAGTTCCTTCAGCAGGAAAGGTCATGGCATCGGTGTTTTGGAACACTAAAGGCACTGTGTTTATTAATTATCTTGAAAAGGGTAAAATAATAACTGGGGAATATTATTCCGATCTTTTAACCAGACTAAACAAATAAATTCACGAGGAAAAAAACCTGGTTTGCAGAAGAAAACATCATCTTTCATCAGTACAATGCACCTGCCCACAAAGGTGTTTTGGCAATGGAAAATTAAGGGATCTGCACTATGAATTGTTGGAACATCCACCCTATTCCCCAAATTTGGCTCTCTCTGACTTCTGTCTCTTCCCAGAACTAAAATTGATCAGCGTTTTTCTTTGAATCAAGAGGTGATTGCAACTGTAGAGGGGTATTTTGCAGATCTTACTGAGAACCACTACTGGGACAGGATAATGGCACTGGAACGTCTCTTAAAAGAGATTATGTTGAAAAATAAAAATAATTTTGAAATTATAAATTTGTTTTTTCACTGTTAGGCTGAGAACTTTTCAGATTGCTCTCACACTATTGCCCTGTTCAGTTTTACAACAACAACAAACAACTAAATATTTCCTCTCAGACCAGGTTATATATCATTAATATACAAGTAAATGACAACAGACTGGTTACAGAACCAAACAGAACTGTAATCATTACAAAATTTCTCATGGACACCTGTGACAGGAAGTGAGTAGTTTGTGATGTCTATGCATCAGCACTGTCCTATCCATATCATCAATCTGATATCCAAATCCATTTGCTCAAATTTATGTAATAGTTCCAATGGTTATCTTCTTAAAACACAATGGAAAGTTCAGCAGAATCATTGTGTTGTCCATTTCCATGACCTGTCCATTACAAAACTATGCTGTTCCCATACACCATTTGGTTAAAGCATCAGAGGAGTTGATAATAACTGAGATGACATCTCTCCCACCAGTTGGAGAGAATGACCATATGGTCTTTTTGACTTGGAAAATGAATAGACATGCAGGAGTATCAAAGAGACGGGAACGTATGTGGAATTATAAGGCAGACGATTATAATAGTCGAAGACGTCAACTTGGGGAAGTTTCATGGAAGGAGGAATTGGAAGGCCAGGATATCATTAGTGCGTGGGAAATTATGAAAGAATATTTGTTAGCAGCAATGGTAAGTTGTATACAATGAGTGAACAAGAGGACACAATTTGGAGTAAATTGGATGACAAACAATATTAAACAAGAATTGCATGCGAAAAAGAGGCTGTGGAAGAGATATAAGGAGACAGGTGAAGAGAAGATGCATGAAGAGAATAAGACACAGGCCATAAGAGTGACTAGTATGGTAAGGAAGACGAAACTGGAATATGAGAGGAGACTGGCTCTCAGATCCAAAGAAAATCCTAGGGAATTTTTTTTTAGATATGTGGCCAGCAGGAGGAGAAATGACTGTGGAAGAATGATATTTGGGATAAAAATGGGAATAGAGTGACTGATGCAGAGGATATAGTAGAATTGTTCAATGAACACTTTATTGGAGTATTTCATCCTGGAGGAGCCAGTTTTAATGCTAGAGGGATAGGGCAGGTTCGAGGTTTAGAGGAGAGTGTGTTTCAAATACTGAGTACTCTGGATGTCAGTAAAGCTGTGGGACTGGATGGTATTTCACGAGTTTTGAGAGAATGTGCTAGGGAACTGACAGTGCCTTTGACCTGGCTTTTCAATGAAAGTCTGGCTGCGGGAAAGGTGCCCATGAAATGGAAGAAAGGTAAGATGGTGCCATTTGCATAAGGGTGGTAGCAGACTGGAAGTGTCTAATTATAGGCCAGTTTGTGTGTCATCAGTAGTTAGCAAGATCTTGGAGAAATTGGTAAGGGACCGTATACAGTGTTGGGCAGATGAGGGTAGTGTTGTCTGTGAGAGTCAACATGGATTTGTGGAGGGGCGCTCTTGTTTTAGCGATATGCTAGTCTTTTATGATAAAGTTACAAGAGCATTAGATGAGGGGAAAGGCATATGCTGCCATTTTCTTAGACTTAGCAAGGGCATTTGACACGGTGCCACATGATGGGCTGATATTTGAGTTGCAGCACATGGGTCTGGATGTCAGATTGATCAACTGGATTCAGGATTGGCTGTCCGATAGGTATCAGAGAGTTGTGTATGGTGGTGCAGTTTTCAAGGAAGCAGAGGATTACAAGTGGGGTCCCACAGGGCTCAGTACTGGGACCTATATTGTTTAACCTTTATATCAATGACTTTGTCAGTGGATTGCAAGAGGATATTCAGTTGTTTGCAGATGATGCGGGACTGGGAAAGATTATTAGTAATAGTGCAGATGTGGCAGCCCTGCAAGAGGATTTGAATAAGCTAGATAGATGCGCAAATGAATGGGGGTGTCAGTTTAATGCAGCAAAATGTAAGGTCTTGAGGTTTGGGAAACATCGATGGGACACTACATACTCTATGGGAGGAGTTATACTGGAGGAAGTAGGGGAGACAAGAGATCTGTGGTTGACGATTGACAGAAGCCTGAAATTCAGGGGACATATTGCAAAGGTGGTGAAGGTAACACAGAGGATTGCCGCAATAATGAGAAGGACACCGACACGCAGAGATAAAACAGTTATCATTCTGTTGTATAAGACCCTGATCAGACCACACTTGGACTATTGTTCTCAGATTTGGTCCCCATTATTTGAAGGGGATAAATTAACTGTGGAAAGGGTACAAAGGCAGATAACAAAGATGGTTTCAGGACTGTACAATGATAGTTATGAGGATCGGCTGAGGGAATATGGACTGTAGAGTTTGGTGGATAGAAGAGGGAGAGGTGATACGATTGAGACTTTTAAACTGTTGAGAGGTGGTTGCAGGGTTGACACTGGGGTTTGTTCGCTTGGTTGAACAGCGGGAAGGGGTGATGATAAGGGGCTATCCGTGGAAGTTACGAAAGGAAACTGTGAGCAAGAGGGTGAGAAGTGGTTTCTTTGCATGGAGGGTGGTTGAACCATGGAATGCACTGCCTGATGGAGTGGTGAGAGTGAGAACGGTTAATGAGTCGTATGATAGACTTTGTGTTTCTTAGGGGGACCTCTCCTCGATGATTCTTGATAGACTTTGTGTTTCTTAGGAAGTACCTCCCACGATGAGTCTTTTGACTCCATGGAGGCCTGAATAATAATAATAATAATAATAAAGGAGACTATTTTACATTCATTTAAAAACATTTTTGCTTTTAATAACTACAACTATTGCCCAAATTATGCAAACTTGTCAGCTATGACTCAGAGTGCAACCAACTGTTTCAGAATACACAGGAAAAAAAAAAATTATCATATCTCTCTCTCTCCTCGAACTCATTAACAGACAAACCACTCACAACTGACTCTGGCAACCGATTCCACTTTCACAACTCTCCAAGCAAAAAATCCAGCTCTTACACCCCTAGTAACCACACCTTTATTCTACTTCCAGGGATGACCCTTTGTTCTGTCCCCTCCAGCCAAGTGCTGAAACATTTCCTCTGCATCAATCCTATAAAACCCTTTAAGCAATTTAAACAGTTCTATCACCTCTTATCCCAACTTCTACAATCCACACACCCTCAATCTATTCCATAGGGAGCATTCAACAGACCATTCATCTCTGAATCTTGTACACCACTTTCACATCCCCAAGAAACCCAAGAGGTCAGACTTGAGCACAATAATCCAGATGTGGATGTATCAAGGACTTATAGATGAGTCTTTTGACTCCATGGAGGCCTGAATAATAATAATAATAATAAAGAGGAATAACAACTTCATTAACAAACCTTTTGACACTTTATTTTAGTAAATAACTTCCTTATCTCTACTTGTTAATGTGTTCTTCAATAACCAAGTAATCTGATGGGCTAGCTCAGCAAAATGTCCTCTAAAACTTTACCTCTGTAACACCACCTTAAATCTCTAACACCTAACACCACCTTAAATCTCTAACTTCATCTATTTCCTGGAGTAAAGTGACATCAACATGATACATACACACACCTTGTAATCTATTTATACCAAAATGCATAACTTTACATTTCTTCACAAGTAAATTTACAGTTGCCAATTCACTTTCTTTATTAGCTTCTTCAACTAAAAACTACTCACTTCACTCACCTCTTATTTGATACGTAATTCCCCCCCCCCAAAAAAAAACATGATGTAAAGTCAATACAAACAACAGTTATAAAAGACAAGACACCAGAGTAGTCCTTATATGGCAATAAATAAGACCACATATAAAAGTATTACTTACTCATGGTAAGGTTTTGGTTTAGTTTAGTAACAGTGATTGGGTTAATCATAATACCAAGATTCTGATAATGTATCTTGTGTTAACTGAGAATCGAGTAATTTAGAAATACTGGTATTATATCAAGCATTAACAGAGTGTCAACCTCTATCTGAAAATGAAATGCATCTACTACTTCAAATCTACAAACTATATCTTAAGGAATACTGATGCTATCCACTCAACCAAGCCACCAACAAAAGGAAACAAAATACTGTTATCATTCCAATTTAACAATAATTCATGATAAAATATCTTTATTTCCATGAACATAATTACATAATTAAATCATAAGACAAAGAAATATCAGGATTGTAATGCAATGTTATTTGCTATCACACAGAGAATATTCAGATTATACTAAACAGCATATATTGAAGATAAAGAAAGCTGACAAAGATGATGCTTTAAAGCCAAAAACAATAACAAATAATAAAGTATAAATAATAAAACTAAATGTACATCCTGAAGATTATTTTCTTAAGAGTCTATGTCATACTGCTTTGATATCTCTATTAAAAAGTCATGTACTATGTCATGCTTGAAAGATAGAGACTTCCTGAATTGGTACTCAGCGAGATATCCAGCAATGTCTCCATTTCGATCTAGATCAGGAAAATCTCTTTTTATGCTCAACCACTTTCTAATAATATTCTGTATATGAAGTGCAGGATTTTCAGGATCCACGTTATTTTCAGGATCCAAGTAGTTAGGAGCAATGTTCAATCGCAAATGCTGATATCCTTCATCCTTCAGATTGTCGTATGCTGACCAGCAATTTGAAATAATTGTGGTACCAGGTAAAATCCATTCTTTAATTACCTTTAACAGGGTTTCCTCATCTTTACGATGAACCAGAACAATGAATGATTTACCCGAACCCCTCTCTATTCCACCAAAAATAAATTCTCCTTCCTCTTCTTTGTTTCCTTGTCCTTTCATCATATTGCAGTAATCTATTTCCACAACTTTATCAACACCCCCTATTTTTGTGGAGTTATTTTTAGCCCAGTTAATACACACTTGCCTACACAGTGAAGACCATTCTTCTACTGCCTCAAAACTCATATTTGATTCAATGCTTTTCCTTGATGTGCTTGAATTAGGTAACAGACACCAATAAACTGTAAAATAACCAATCTGTTCAATTGAAAAACTTGGATTATCAAACCATGTTCCAGTGAGAGCTGATTTACTGAAATTGCAACTTTTTTCTCCTTGTTTTCTTTTATTTGTATGATCCGGATATTTTTCATCACACGTAAATTTTAGTGTTTCTGTATTTAATATTAGTTTTGAATTACATTCTTCACACCTGATCATATTTCTCAATAAACCATGTTCGAACAAGAAATTCAAGTACTTCACTCTGGCCATTTCAATAGGCACAAATTTATGTAGAGTCATTTTACAGTTTTTACATTTTTTTACAGGAACGAGGTATTGAATTTCATTGCAACTATCAGTCAACGTTGGTTCCTTTCTAGGTATTGATGTCGATGGGGATCTTTCTCTACGTACGTTACTCTTTCTACGTTTCTCTTTCTCTACTGACTCTGTTTTATCTGTAACCATTATCCAACTTTCGCGCCAAATACTGAACTTACCTTTAAGATAGGCTAAAAGTATTATAATTTTTTCCGTTTTTTAAACAGTACATAGAAATGAATAAACCAGCTGAAAAGCGTAAAACCCAACACTGATTAAATGAATAAAAAAGGACTTTTATGATTTTATGGATACTTACATTTGCATGCTACAAAGAAACGCAAAATACTAAACGTTCAATAACAAGTCACGTGGTCTCATCGTCATTAAATTGCGTAGGCTTCTAGACTGCACGTGAGATATCAACAAAACCACGTCTCAGTTCAGCATTCTAGTCTTATTATATAAGGTTATGACGCACCAAAAATGACATAGAATCCCGTGTGGTGGCCGGGATAAGAATAGCCCCCACTATAGCCCATGCATGTCGTACGAGGAGACTAAAATGGGCACCTAGGGAGGGTAATGGATGTCAATGCTGTAGCCAATGAACTTTTATCTGAGGCTTACGTTTTGCTGCTACCCTCTTGCCATGATCAGAGTTTATAGCGCTATATAACCCCATCCATACATTTTCTTCTACAGATAACTAGGATTATGAAAAGCATTCTTGCTTCACTCATCTAGCCACACTATAACCCATGCATGTGGTACGAGGAGACTAAAATGGGTACCCAGGGAGGGTAATGGATGGCAATGCTGTAGCCGATGAACTTTTTTCTAAGGCTCGGCTATTGCTTTTACCCACTTGCCATGATCAGAGCTTATAGCCCTATATTACCCAATCGATACATTTTCTTTTACAGATAACGAGGAACATGAAAAGCATTCTTGCTTCACCCATCTAGCCAAAAAAAAAAAATTACAGTGTGATATGTCTTTCATGTTCGGAATAACAGAGTTTATTTCTTGTAGAAACATTTTATTTTATTGTATTTATTTATTTAAGAGCCTGTGTAGCTCAGTGGATGTAGCGTTTGCATACCACCGCGCTAGGCCGCACGAAGGAAGTCTTGGTTTCGAGTCTAGTCGGCGACTACAGGAAATTTTTCTAAGCCTTTTTTCGACCGGTTCCCGAGTTAGTCGATCTCTGGCACGGGCAAGCAGGTTTTTCCTCCCGGAAACTCGGGTTTTTCGTCCTGTAAACTCAAGAAAATCGACCGTAGAACCCACATTATTTCAGACATTAAATATATTGTGTTAGGGTTAGAGACCACGAGATGGCGGCACATTTGAGCCGTCTCTCTTCACTGCGTACCGCTTAATTAGTGATAGCCTTGGGCCATCTGTCTCTGATTGGGTACCAGTGGAGATTGAACTGCCCACTCAGTCTCCAAAAGTTAGATAGGGCTAAATGGCCTCGCCTACTCCCGTATATACGGGAATAAAAAAAGGCGTTAGCTGATTTTTTTTTTTTTTTTTTTTATTTATTTATTTATTTTTATTATTAAAAAGAAAATCAGCTAACGCCTTTTTATTCCCGTATATTGAGTAGGCAACAACAACAATATTGCTGGCTACATGGGTGAAGTAATCATGCTTTTCATATTCATCTCTGTCTGTGTAAGGAAACGAGGGGTGGGGGGAGTTGACAGTTATGCTCGTCCTTTGAGGGTTATATGGTTAGCTGTGTTCAGTACGGGGAGTAGGATTGTGTTGGTTCTTTTTTGTTTACAGTGGCTGGTTGCATTGTAGTTGACAGCTTGTCTGATCAGAGAATTTGGGTGCGTGCTTGCCTTTGAGAGAATTTTGCAGCTAGATCGTGAAGGAGTGAAGAGTTGTACGGAATTCTGGTTTCTTGATGGATCTGGGTGCTTCTAGTAAACCATGGGGGTATCCAGCATCATCTACAGGTACTAATTTTAGAATGTTTGATTTACAGATCTGGCTCCATGCTGAGAAGCGTATGTGATTATGGGGAGTATCACCATCTGGTATAGTAGTTGCTTGTTTTGCTTATCTAGTTTGCTGCGTCGGTTGATCATGGGGTAGAGTTGAGCTATGTCTTTGCGCCTATGAGATTGATGTTGCTGTTAAATTGAAGACTTTTCTTGAGTTGTATTCCCAAATATATACTCCAACAAGGGCTGGTGGCACAGCGGTAGCGCATCGGACTCCAGATCAGAAGGTTGCGTGAATCACGTTCAGCTGATTATTTTGCCAGCCTGTCTGGCCAAATGGTTAGCGTATCCGCTCCCCAGCCAAAAGGCTGCGAGTTCGAATCCCGCCGTGGGCATGGATGTTTGTGATTGTATGTGGAAATACTGGTGGTGGTGGTGGTGGTCTGCGATTGATGGCGTTGGTGTAGTTGCGGTCAGCTGGTGGATTGTGAGTGGTCAAGGCAAGAGTTGTAGAGCAGATGCCCTTCCTCGATGAGTCTTTGTACTCCCTGGAGGTGACAAATAATAATAATAATGATAATAATAATAATAATAATAATATTTGGTTTCTGTTTGACATGGGATCTTTTCTCCATAAACCTGGATTTCTTCTTTAGTGGGTGTCGGCCTTTTGGAGAATAGTATGCAGTACATCTGTGGAGTTTGCTTGGATCCTCCAGTCCTAGAACCCTTTCTCCTGTGTAGTGATAATATCCTGGAGTCGTTGGATTGCCAAGTGGGGAAGAAGAGAGAGATCTTGATGATATTGCCGTGTCGTCTGTGTATAAGGCTGCGGTGGTTGATCTCGGGTTTTGTGGGACGTCCGCGATGTAGACTGCGAATAGTAGGGGGGAAATCAGGGAACCCTGTGGAACTCTTGCAAGGATTCTGTGCCTAGATGAGACTGTTCCATTGATTTTTACCTGCATGGTTCTTTCGCTGAGGTATGATTTTATTAACCTTATTTGATTGGTTGACATTTTTGCTTTTATGAGTTTATAGAGAAGGCCTTGGTGCCATATCTTGTCGGAGGCCTTAAGCGAAGTCTAGGAATACCTCGCCGATGTGCAGTTTCCAGTTGCATCCTGTCGTGATGTATTCTACTAGTCGGTGGATTTACTGAGCTGTGCTGTGCTCTCTTTGGAAGCAGAAATGTTCAACTGGCATGATTCCTAGTTTATTTGCTTTTCTTGTAATCTTGCGAGGATGACATTTCCTATGTTGGATAGTAGGCTCATGGGGTGGTAACTTTGGTGGAACTGAGGTTCATTGCCAGGCTTCTTTATGGTATAATGACGGCGATAACCGCCGTCATTATACCATAATAACCGCCGTCATTATGGTATAATGACGGCGGTTATCCATGCTGTGGGAAAGTACTGTATCCTTAAGATTTCGTTTGTTATGTTGATAAGGTGGACTAGCCTTTAGTGGGAGTGGTTTTACGATTTTGTTGGTGATGCCATCTCTTCCTCATGCTTTTTTTTTTTTGCTGTTGAGATTCTTTATGATGTTGATTATTTCTGCTGCAGTAGTTGGGTTGATGTGTTCTGTGTTGTACTTGGGTGTCTTAAGGTGTGTCTGACCTGTTGATGAACATTGTAAATGAGGTTGATGTTTATTTTTCGTATGATGAGCTGTATTGTTTTTACAGGTTGTCAAGGAGGGCTTCGGCTTTTTATATATATCCGTGTGTGCAATCCTGTGCTTGGCTTGAATGGCGAGGAGCAGTTGGTATTTGGTTAGGAGGGCTCTCAGGAATTTCCAGGTTGTATGATCCTAAGAGATGAGTGCTGATAGCGTGTTTTCCTATTTCTGGTTTCTGTGGCTTCAGAATGCTTCTCTGGTCTTCTCAACTTGGCTGTTCAAGTTCTTTAGGGTTTTGTTTGTCTTGATCTTTCTGGCTTTGTTTTTTGTTCTGATAAGGTCCATACTATCCTCTGAGAGCCTGTGGTTGTGTGGGTGATTGCGATCTCGGTGACTGCTGTTAGTGTTTTGTTGATTTGATTATTCTCAGCTTCATCTGTGTCGTCTATTTTGTGGATGATGGGTGTTTTGGGAGAATTTTGGATAGCTTGTTCCATGCTGTGAAGGAGTATGGGGGGGGGGGAGTTGAACTTAGGTGCCGAGTTTAAGCAGGATGGAGTTGTGGTCTGACGACAGTACGTTGATTGCATCTAGTTGATACTGATATCTGATGTTTCTAAAGCGATAACACTGTCTAGTACATCTGACCTGCCTTGAGGACTGTGATGGGTGGTTTCAGTGGGTCCTGCTACTACAAGGGAGTTGAGTGTTGTATACTTGTTTAGTGTGCGACCGTTATTGTTGAACTATGCATGATGCTCTGTGCTTGCCATTTAAGTCTCTTGCTATGATGGTGGAGTCTGTGGTGCCTAGGATGGCGTCTTAATCTGATATCAGTAGGGGATTGCTTGGTGATTTTTAAGCTGCAAATATCTTGAGTCTGCAAGCGTTGTTAGTGTACACCTGTATGCCGGTTATCTCCATGTTGATGGTTTGTGGGTTGGTTGTGGCATTGTGCTTTAGATAGGTTTGGTATAGATGGCGGTTCCTCCTCCTCTGGTGCCTCATCTATCCGTTCGTTGCATGGCGTATCCTCTTAGTTTTGTTATTAGCAGGTAGAAGGTGCAGTTTATTCATTGATATTATGTTGGGATTGCGTCTGTGTGCAAACACTTGTAATTCCAGTATCTTGTTGGAAAGACCGTTGGCATTCCAGGCTGCTATCAGGAGGGGATTCAATTGTGTTTTGTTTCTATTCATATCTGAGGGTCATCAGAACGGAGTGGGTTCCTTGAAGGAATCACTTTTTTGGAAGTCAGTGATAGGCTGGTTTTGCTGAATTCTTGGAGCATGGTGACTAGCAAGGCAGTCAGGATTGCTAGGTTGGGTTTTTTTTGTTAGTTAGATGCCTTTTCTTTCAGATGCATGGCTTCCGAGTTATGTTTTGTTTGGGGGGGGGGAGTTGATTTATGTCTTTCCTGATTTATCGAGTTTGGATTTCTTTGTGCAGGGAATTATCATCCTTGTTGCTCTATGGTCCTGGGGGGGAGGAGAAGGCTGGATAGTTCTCATCTCCGCACAATTTTTCGGGTGGAGGCTGCCACCTTTATAATTGGTGAGATGAGGCCCGCCGCAATTGGCACATCTGTCGGTGTGTTTCTTCACTTAGTGCAGGTGGTTGGGTGGGTTTTGTCACATTTCAGGCACCATTATTCTGCTTAGCATAGCTTTTGGGAATGACCAAATTTTTTGACATTGCCCTGCTCAAGCTCTTTTTTCTAAGTGGTTCTGTGGTGATCCTGGGTCCGAGGACTGCGGTTAGCTCGTACGTCTGTTTTTGGGTGCTATTGATCTCGACAAGCACTAGTGACATTGGTTATTTTTGTCTGTTCTATACATTCTGCTCACCTTGATTAAGGTCTGGCCCTGGTGGATGAGGTCTGCTGTGATTTCTTCTGAGGTGGTGCCCTCGCAGTACTACCTACAGGTTTTTTCGCTGCTTAGAGCGAAGGTGTGGTATTGCAGTTTAGAATTACCCATCATTTTGGTCGTCTGTAGTCGGTAACGCTGGTAGGATGGATTTTATCCCCTTATCTGTATTTTTGACCCAGGAGTAAGCAATATTTTGTTTCCTGAAGATCGGTGAGACTGAGGTCACAAGAAAGAAAAGGAAATCTTTTCTTTCTTGCTTGGGACTTGTTGTTTAGGTGACTCCTCCTCCTCCATGTGGTCATCTTCGCTCCTGCGTCTTTTGCTGGTGTGTTCCTTATGGGCGTTCGTCTGCCGAAACTCCTTGGGTTAGTTGACTGTTGTGGTTTCACCTTTTGTATCCGCCTCTTCTCCTTCTTGGAAACCAGGTCATTTGGCCCCAAACTTCTTTAACAATTTCTCCAATAGGTCAAGTGCTTCATTTCTGTTCAAGTTGGATGAAATCGTCTCGGTTTATGTTTTCCATTTTAAGTATATATAAAATCTTACCTGCAGTTCATCCGCTGTAGTTTACAATCGTTAACAGTCCCTGTTCCTGGCTGTGGGAACACATTTGAATTACTCTGAATCTCAAATGTTTTCTAGTTTTTAAAATAACAAAATGAGTATTTAAAATGCACCAACTTTGTACAAACGGTGCGCTTTGAATTCACAATTACAATTACTTACCCTTCATAATATAATCAGCAAATACATGATTAAATTCACAAATCATATCGTCAGTCACAACTACACTAAGAATTATGAAGTAGGAGAGGCCGTTTTAGCGCTGTCTAACTTTTGGACACTGAGAAGACAGTTCAATATCGACTGGTAGCCAATCAGAGATTGCTGGACCAAGGCTATCATTAATTTAAGCAGTCCACATTGAAGATATGGTTCAACAAGTAAATTAACAAGAATACAATTTCTTGGCAAGTTTAATTTCTTTTATGAACAATAATATTTCCATGGTTTACCAAATCTTCATTTAATATTTAATTTTCATCTTGAAATCACATCTTTCTCAATAAAAAAAAACTCGACTCGAATTTATATATATATATAATATCAGCCAACCCCTTTTATTCCCATATAGAGAGTAGGCGAGGCCGTTTAGGTCCTATCTAACTTTTTGGAGGATGAGTGGGAAGTTCAATCTCCACTGGTACCCAATCAGAGATAGCTACCCCAAGGATATCACTAATTAAGTGGCATGCAGTGAAGCGAGACGCCTCAACAAGTGCCGACATCTCTTGGTCCCTAATCCAATATATTTAATGTCTGAAATAATGTGGGTTCTACGGTCGATTTTCTTGAGTTTACGGAACGAAAAACCCGAGTTTCTGGAAGAAAAACCCGCCTTTCCCTGGTAGAGATCAACTAACTCGGTAACCTGTCGAAAAAAGGGTTAGAAAAAAATTTCCTCTAGTTGCCACTAGATTCGAAAGCAAGTAAGTCGTCAGCTTCTGTTCAGACTCTTGAACAGAAGCATATCCCACACACACACACAAATCGACAAAGCCATATTAATAGACACAGGAAAACGAAACATTGCTTAGAACATCGGAAACAATAGCCATAAAACGTGACAAAAATTCAAAAAATGTCCAACGCCTGGATATAATTTTCAAGAGTTGGAAGCTCCAAAACATAAAAATTAGGTCACAACTCAAACGAATAGAAAACAACACAGATCACTCAAGTCAAAAACCCCAAGTCGACATGATATAGCCTCCACTTCTCCCACGAATTCCGAAGACGACGCACTATCGAAACAGCTCATAGCCCTTTACTCCCATTCGTAATCTCTTCATCATATTCTATACTTTTACATTCTCTGAAAAATGCTGTCTTTCACTTTCTTACTGCCTGCTCACCGCCCACCCTCAAAACCTGGATTTAAATTTCATATACCTTGGGTCTAACCCGCCATTCTCACACATCTCTATCACAACATTCCCTCTCCCCTCCTTTCAGTCATGCTTCAATAATATCGCTATACGCCTTGTGCTGCTCAATAAGATGATAACCGGAAACATTCTACAGAGGTATGTCCAAAATCATTTCTTACTTATATTCTTTATATATCTATATCATTAAAACATCAGTAATGCCCTGAAAATTGAGGAAAAAGCCAACGACTTTATCTAAAAAGTGGTACGCCTAAACAAAAAGAGGCAAAATAGCCATAAAAATCAATATTTGTATTAATTTTAATGTGAGGTTGGGTTTCAAAGTCCAGAGTCGCTTCATTTTTTTGTAGCCTAGTCTCCATTATTTTCTTTTCATTTTATCCCACCCCTACACTGTTTTTAATATATCTCTTTCTTGACTAGTGATATGTTGGTTTTACAGTCTTTAGAGGGTAACATTTGGGACCATGGGCCAGAAAACTGTTGCCCTTTGAACATCTGTTTCTGTATTGACTTTTCGTTAATTGTGCGACTACTTCTATTTCAGACTCAAGTCTGGTCCCCTGAGTTTCTTGGGAATGAGGAAGCAGTGGAGAGGATTCAGAGGTGTGTGCCTAAGATGGTGACTGGCCTGTGGAATATTCCCTATTAGGATAGATTGAAGGTATGTGAATTGCACAAGTTAGTTGATAGGAGAAAAAGACGGAGATATGATAGATTTAAGTTGCTTAATGGGTTTTCCCTGAATGAGATCATCCCTGGAAGTTGAATAAAGGTGTGGTTAGTACGGGGATGAGGACTATATTTTTTGCTTGGAGAGTTGTGAATGAGTGGAATGGGTTGCCAAAGTTCTTTCTGAGTACCTTGTCTATTAATGGGTTGAAGGAGAAGTATGATAGATTGGGTCTCCCGAACTCAATGGAGGTACCCATACAATATTAATTTTAGTAATGGATGGTATATTGGTTTTGCTGACTAAAAGATCAGTTTAGCTCTCGTGGTCTACCGACCCAGAACCGTTTGTAAGTGCGTGTCGGTATTGGATTGAAGAAAATTCACGAATCGTATATCTTAAATTGCTTTCTGCATTAGTTGTAGTTTCTGATTTTATGTTGGAATTGTTATGGAAATATTGTATATTCCCATGTGTTTTGTTATTATAATGTTTTATAATTTTATATGCTTTCTATGGTATGTTGTGTGGGTTTTTCGTTTTGTTTTCATTCATGTTTTGTAGCATTATATTGTTTTCTTACTTTTGTGACTAAACTGACATGATGGAAATTAACCGCTTGTGTTTTATTCCCTTCATCATGTAGGTTAATCTGATGGAGCAGTTATTGAGCATTTAGATCGCCCTTTGTTTTACTACAACAACAACAACAACGCTAGTGTATATGGCGGGTGAAGCGAATCGCTTTTCATATCCCTCTTTGTCTGCAAACTACTCATAGAAAATTATGAGAACTTTAAGCTCGTCCTTTGGGAGCTGAGCAATTTAGTGCACTAATTTTCACATTAGAATGGATTCAGAATAACTGAATTGCATAGTAGAATGGATTAAAGTCTTTGATGCTTGTGATGGTTATATTCGTTATAGTCTGCAGCTTGTTCAGATAGGACTATATCAGATCAGATCAAAAAATCGTACTGCCATCTTCTTAATCATCATTCTCTCAAAATACAATTCGCACCCTTTGTGTTCCTAATTGTGTCGAGTTTATCTAATGTCACGTGATTGCACCAACTTTTGCAGATGCCATTCACATGATTTTTTTAAATTACCCTTTTATGCTTCAAATGGAATAGGTAAGTAACCCTATGCAAGTAGCGTTTGCATATAACGCCTGACGAATGATGGTCTCGCTGCTCGTCGCTAACTGGATTTCTTTGAACTGATTCTGGTGTTGGAGAGTGATAAACAGTTTCACCTCCAGATACTGTGTTTTTAATACCGGAACTAAGAAAGTACATCGCAGTACTTACCATATCAGACAATGATATATGGTATTAAGGTTAAAGACCTTAGTATGTTAGATGTGGACGTATGATTCCATGCTGGCGAGGCATAAGCAATTATAGGTCGTATCACCATCTGATAGAGTAATAATTTATTTCTGGTATTTAGTTTGCTGTGCTGGTTAATTATAGGGTAAAGTTCAGCAAGAGCATTGGATACTTTCGTAAAGAGAATTTGATGTGACTATTGAATCGTAGTCTTTTTTCTAATTGTATACCTACCTATATTTTGTTTCTGGTTGCTATGTTTGCCAGTTTTAGTATTAGCAGATGAATTAACATCCCTTTGAGTAATGCTCGCCTTTTGGTGAAGAATATGGCTATGCTTTTTTGTGCATTTACTTGGTCTTCAATCAAAGAACCATTTTTCCAACGTGCAGATACTATCTTGGAGTCTTTTAGTTACCAGGCAAAGACGAAGAGGTCTTGTTAATATTGCCTTTTGGTGAAGAATATGGCTATGCTTTTTTGTGGATTTACTTGGTCTTCAATCAAAGAACCATTTTTCCAACGTGAGGATACTATCTTGGAGTCTTTTAGTTACCAGGCAAAGACGAAGAGGTCTTGTTAATATTGCGGTATCATCTGCGTATAGAGCTGACATGGTTGTTGTAGGATTATTGGGACACCTGCCATGTATATCCAGAATAATAGCGGAGCCAATGAGAAGCGTTGTGGAAGTCCAGCTAAAATTTTGTCATTAATATCGACCTGCATTTTTTTTATTGCTGAGTATGATTCAATTAAACTTATCATATTTATTGGTGTATTTGATCTGATAAATTTATATAGAAGACCTCGGAACAAAGACTTTATCAAAAGCCTTTGCAATGTCTAGGGATAAAGCACCAGTGTGTTGTTTCCGGTTATATTCTGCAGTATATTTAACGAGTCTTCGTCGGAAATCGAAGGTTTCATTTGGAATGATGTTTAATTTATCTGCTGTTTCTTGCATTCAGGACAGGATAATTATTTCTGAAATTTTCCGTAAGTTAGACAGTAAACTAATGGGTCAGTAATTTTGAGGAAATGTCGGCAATTTTCCATGTTGGAGGGAAAGTACTGCAATCTTAGTGTGATGTTTATAATGTTGACAAATGGAATTACAGCTTTGTGAGGGAGCAGGTTGATGACATTGTGACACCCCTCCGTATCTGTTTTTTTTTTTTTGTTGTTGTTGTTTAGATGTTGGTTGATGTTAATTATTTATCCTGGTGAAGTAGGGCAGATCAGTTCCAAGTTGTTTTGGGGTTGTCGTAAAGTGCATTTCACATATTGACGAACCTTGTAAAAGTGGTTTGTATTTATGTTTTCATATGCTGGACTGCAATGCTTTTACAGATTGCTGAAAATAGCTTCGGCTATATCTGCATCTGTATATACAATACTGGTGGAGATTTATGTTTTTTACGAAGAGATTTCATAAATTTCAGTCTTGCTGGTCTTTAGGATTAAGATCTGCGAGCGCATTTTCCCATTCTTAATTTCTGTAGTTTCTGAGAGCTTTTCTAACATGGTTGTTAATTTTGTTGAGGATTTTTGAAGTCCTGTGTAACAAGTATATTATGATATATTTTCCGGGGATTCATTCGTTTCTTTGATTAAATTCATAATATCATTGATCTTCTGTGAAGTTGACCACTGCTTCGTTTATCTCATCCTTTTTATGTATGGTGGGCATTGGACAAATGTGTTCGGGGTTTATTTTAGATAATTTTTCCCACGCTATGAAGGAATGAGATTATTATTATTATTATTATTATTATTATTTTAACGGCGTCTCCATGGAGTCAAAAGACTCATCGCGGGAGATCCGACATTGACACACTAACCATTATTTACACAATACCTGTCATACCTCTCCTTAAATTCATTCACAATTGAAGCATTCACAACCAGTTCTGGCAAAGCATTCCACCCATTCACAACCCTCCAAGTAAAAAATCTAGTCCTAACACCCTTGTTAACCACACTCTTACACAATCTCCAGGGACGGCCCCTCGTTCTCTCACATCCTGCACTGGTCTTAAGAATATCATCAGTATCAATCCTGTAAAATCCCTTTAACAATTTAAATACCTCTATCATATCTCCTCTCCTACGTCTATCAGCTAGTTTTTGGAGCCCACAGATAATCAATCTATCCTCATAGGGAACATCCCACAGACCTTCAACAATCTTTGTAACTCGCCTCTGAATCCTCTCTACCACTTCTGCATCACCAAGAAATCCTGGCGACCAGATCTGTGCACAATAGTCCAAATGCGGCCTTATTAATGCCTTATAGAGTGGAACAATAACTTCCCTATCCCTGCTTGTTAGTGTGTTCCTCAACAACCAGGTAATTTTTATTATTATTTGACACCTCCAGGGAGTCCAAAGACTCATCGAGGGAGAGTGTGCCAACAGCATCGAACGATTGGCCCCTTCCAACTACTAACCGCGCTCAAACTTACTTAACTGAGCCATTAGTAGCAGAGGCTCTACCAATCGACCAACCTTTGCCGGCAAATTTTGATGTGATGTTTTGGCAATCTTTGGAATATGCCCTTTAAACTTGAGTTCTCTGTCCACAATAACTCCCAAGTCTCTTGTCTCATCAACTTCCTGCAGATCAGTTCCGTTAATATAGTAAACAGCATGCGATGTCATCCTCCCGAAGTGCACACTTAGCCACGTTGGAGAAAATTGTTTTTGAATGCCTAATTTGAGTAAGATAGGAGTGTGATCACATAATAGTTCATTAATCGATTGCAGTTGATACTAATATTTCGTAGGACAACAATATCCAGAACATCCAGACTGCCAATAGTACCCTGATGATTAGGTGCGGTGGGACCGGCTACTGCAACATAACTGAACCTCATATAGTTGTTAACTATACGATCATTTCCATTGGTCGTTTTACCATTCCATGCTGGATGTTTGGCATATAACCTGCAGTGATGTTAGAATCTTTGGAGCCTACAATAGCGTCTAAATCCGATATCAGTAGAGTTTTACTAGGTGCCTAAATAGAGTTTAACTTTTCCAGCATTGTTAGTGTGAACTTCAATTCCTGTTATCTCTAAGTTTTTGGTTTGGAGTTTTGTTATGATATGTTTGAGGCAGTTTTTAACATAAAGGCAGTGCCACCACCTACTCTGGCATTAAATGTGTCGTTTCTATATGATTAGGTGCGGTGGGATTATTAAATCTTCTTAATTTAGGATTGTTTGCTGGTCGAAAATGCATCTCCTAACTAATATTATTTCTGGGTTATATCTGACTGCGAATTCCTGCAGTTCAAGAATTTTGTAGGTGAGGATGTTGTCATTCCAAGCGGCGATCAACAGAGAGTTTGGTAGGATTTTGTTTCAATGCATTGCTGACTGCTGTTACGATGGAGTGGGGCTCTTGGAAAAATCTTTTTGTAGAAATCAGAGTGGGGCTGGATTTACTGAGGTCCTGAATCACGGTAGTAAATGAATCGGTTATGATTGCAGTTAAGTTGCGAATTGTTTGTTCAAGGCGTGATGATTTCTTTGAACTTATGACATAGGCACAGGTTTTATTTGATTGTAGCTTGCCTTCCTAATTATATTTAGTTGATGGGTGTGTGGTCACTTTTTTAAAAGAAAATGGAAGTTTCAGAGGGAATCCGTGTATTTCTCCCAGAAAATCCGTTTTTGGTATCATCCTCTGTAACTCTAAGGAAGACGTCCATCACAATTGCGGCATTTGACAGGTATGGTTTTTGACTTTTGCACACGATTTAGGGAATGATTTTCACCACATTTCATACATCTGAAGTCAGCTCTATACAACTTCTGGACATGAACAAATCTTAGGGGCACTTGTGGCATTGCCCAGATCATATTCTCTTCCTCAGGGGTTCAGGGAAAATTTTGAGACCACAGATTGAAGTTATGTTATATATATTTGTTTCTGACTGTTATTAATCTCCACCAATACAAGTGGCATTGGCTTTTTGTCAGCTCAGTACATTCGATTCACCTTTATTGCAGTTAAACAATGGTTAATGAGATATGGGAATCATTAACCCCAGTGACTCCTCTAAGCACAACCTTTAGGTATCTCTCACTACTGAGGACAAAAGTATGGTACTGCAAGTTGGAATTATCAACAAGTTTGGGATAGTTTATGGTAATAATTGCTGACTGCAGCGAGCTGAATTTTTATGCCCTAATCTGTTTTATTATTATTATTATTATTATTATTATTATTAAAGTCCAGGAGTAGGTGATATTTTGATCCTTGATAATAGTAGTGATCGAAGTCCAATTGTCTTTGTCGCGCAGAACGACTGCAGAAACCTTCTAATGCTTAGAATATCCTTTTCGGTACTTTCACCGTCCATGTGATCATCTTTCTGCGTATCCTTTCTTGCGATTTTTTTTTTTTTTTTTTTTGGTATTATCATGTTATTCTTGTGTTTCCAACTGGTGGCATTCTGTTGGTGAAGAGACTACTAAGTTAATGTTTCCATTATCCGTACCTGTATCGTTACCTTCAGCGTCCGATGTTAATGAATAAGGTTTAGGTATCCTGGCGACTCGATCTCAAACCACTTCAGCAACTTTTTAAAAAGATCGCGTGCCTCTTTGTGGACTAAATTTTGGATTAAGTCGCCCGTATCTAAGTTTTCCATAATTAGTGGTAATTAAGTAAAATACCTACCTGTCATATTTAGCTTGTTAATGTTGACTAACACAAAAATAAAGATCAAATAAGTTAGAATATCCTGACAGTTTCGAGTAGTTAAACTATAACATTCGTTTAATTAGCAGTATATCAGTTCACAAAATCATGATGCCATATTTTTAATCACAATTCTCTCAAAATACAATTCACGCCGTTTATTTTTCTAATTGCGTCGTGTTGTTAGATATACTATTTTTATGTAGTGTAACGTGATCAAACAACTTCTGCCGATTACGTTTTTTTTATTACCCTTTTATGCTCCAATAGGTAAGTAACCCTGCGCAAGTAGTGCTTGCATTTAACGTCTGACGAATGATCGTCTCAATGTTCGTTGCTAACAGGATTTCTTTCAACTAATTCCAAAGTTTAGGAGTGGTAAAAAGTTTTATCTCCAGAAAGCCGGGTTTTAATACTGCAACTTAGGTCGCAGTACTTACTATATCAGACAATAATATATGGAATTACGGTTAAAGACCAACAGATGGTAGCAGCTAAAGGTGGACATTCCATGACCATCGATCTTTTTATTAAAAAAATACATATGCATTTGGTATAGTTTCTGGGAAAATTCCCATGCTACTCCTCTTAAACACTATTATTATAATAATGGCTATTATAGCCTGTTTTTGCATATGCATATTGCAGATAAATATACTAATGAATTTCAGTACTTCAGAATACCCGGTATTTTTTATTTTTTTATTTATTTATTTATTTTTTGTTAGGCTGCATTAAACTGGAAATGTAAAGAAAGATTGCGTAAAGAAGCGGATAAAAGGATATTATTATTATAAAAACACCTGGAGTCAAACGAATATCTCTCTAGTTATGAAATCCCAATATTACTGTTAGATGACCATCAGCTAGTGAAACATCGCACTTATTCAAAGCGTAAAGTTGCAAATACTATCTTTGGTCTGCAGAGTATGGGATCGTGTTTCTGTACATCACCCTCTCTTCTGCTCGTAGCGTGTGATACTCTTCAAGCCTATACAACATACTTTTACGGATCCGAAACGCCTCTTGATTTTTTGAGAATACAGTGGTAAAATGCCACGGTTCTGGGCTTTTCAATAACGAGTTATTATTATTTACATAATCTCCATGTAGTCGGGAGATTCATCGCGGAAGACCCAAATCAACCATAATACATATCCCATCATATTCTTATAGCATACCTCTTATACCTGTCCTGATTTACACTAATTTACTAAACAAGGATGCGGCTCACCGGAAAATTGCAGTCAGCAACATCCTTGTTCAGTAAATCAGTGCGAAGTCTGATGACAGAGAAATGATCTGAGTGTTTCTCCACCGCTGGAGTTCAAGTGTCGCTCATTTCATTCGATTATCTTCGCCTCACTGCTTCCAAGCTTTGACAATTTTTCGCTTTGTCTTCAAGTAAAATGTCATCGAAAATGTCAAACGCCTAATTTCAAATGTTAAATTCTTCGATGGCACTGATCACTTTGATGTCTTCGTCACCTTCAGATGAAGAAAACATCAAAGTGACTTGTTGAAAGTGGTAAACCTCTTCATTTTCTCTTTCTGAAATTTCCTTCTTGCTAGACTGCAACAGTTTCTATCTTTGCAGGTGCTCCATCTACGAGGTGCTGAAAAGTTTTCGGCCTAACAATGAAGAAACGAATTTATAATTTCAAAATTATTTTTATTTTTTAAACATAAGCTCCGTTAAGACTAACACATTTATTCCAGCGATGCTCCAGCGCCATTATCCCTGTAGTGGTTCTCAGTAAGATCTGCAAAATACCCCTCTACAGCTGCAATCACCTCTTGATTCAATTAAAAACATTGACCAGCGACTGGGGGTTAAATCTGGGGAATAGGGTGGATGTTCCAACAATTCAGGTGCAGATTCCTTAATTTTCCCATTGCCATGAGCAGGTGCATTGTCCTGATGAAAGATGTTTTTCTTCTGCAAACGGGTCTTTTCTCATGAATTTTTTCGTGGTCTAGTTAAAAGATTGGAATATTCCCCGGTTATTATTTTACCCTTTTCAAGATAATTAATAAACAAAATGCCGTAAGCATCCCAAAACACTGAAGCCGTGACCTTTCCTACTGATGGAACCTACTTTGTGTTCTTTGGCGCTGAACAACTGGCTTCTCTCCACTGTTTTGACTGCTATTTGGATTCTGGTGTGTAATGGTGAATCCAAGTCTGATCCATAGTAATAAATCGACGCACAAAATCAGTTTTATTCTTGTTGAAATGTTCCAAGCACTGTTCAGAAATTTTCATGTGAGTGCGTTTTTGATCTGCTGTGAGCAAGTGCGGCACCTATGTTGCGCAAAGTTTTTTCATATGCAATTCTTCGTGCAAAATATATGCTATACGTTCTTTTGAAATGACTATAGCCTCAGCAATTTCACGCACTTTGACTCGCCAGTCATCCATACCATATTGTGCACTTGATCAATGATTTCTGGTGTTGTTACAGATGTACCAACTTAGAAAAAAAAAATCTTGCCGATAGTGTTGCCATCTGTGGTCACAGCCGAGAACTTTTCAGGCCACCCTCATACATTTCTCATTTTCCATTCAGCAACCTTTTTCTGTGCTAAGAGGAATTCTTTGTTTTCTGGAATTTTTATCATGTTCATAGAATTGCAATGGGCTCTGTCAAAGAGGTCTTCGAGATTTACTTTTTGTCTGTATTCGTTCTTCACTAACATCCCTCCAAATTCTAAGCCTTGCTCTTCCTTTTTCCAAGATTTCCCAATTCTCTAAACATGCCTTAATCTTTCTCTATGACATGCTTTTTCAACTTTGTAGATATTCTTGCATTTTCCCAGATTGACAAAAGATTGTAGGTCACCTACTTCATCGTTTAATTGCCTTATCGTAATGAAAGAACAATGTCATGACTTCTTTTGTGCAAAAGTCTGAAGTAGGGCAAGGTGGCTAACATCTGTCCAAGCTATATTTCTGTTGACTTCTGGGTGCTTGCTAATGTACTCTTATAATTACGCGAATTCAAGAACAGACTTTAAGTTTTTATGGAGAAAGAGGTAATCTATTGATATGGTTATTACAGTTGCAGGTTGTACTCTGTAGGAAAAACAGTCTGGGGGAGAACAGTGGTGGATGGAATGGAGGATGAGAAGTGTGTTTGGTATGATTAAAATTAGACCGTGTATTGGTGTTGTCAAGTGAATGTTTTAGTTCTTACATGGTTAAAAAAAAAACAGTAATCGAATTCTTAAGTAGATTTTAGGTGCATCACCTCAAATGTGAGAACAATATTTCAAGGTTGGTCAGAACTGCTTAAAGTGTTAGGAATTGAGCTAAAGTGAAGAAATGTTTTGAATGGAAAAGAACACCAAGGATGAAAATGATATTCATGTAATGTTTGTGCAGGATAAACTATATGTGACAGTAAGGCAAAGAAAAGAAAGCTGATCTTGACAAAAGTACAACATTATCAAAAGTAGGTTGGAATGAATAGCATTGAAATTTACTTAGTTGTCTTCACCACATTTGAGGATGTTGGGGAATCAGTATTTAAGTCACTGGTTTTGGAAGATCTTGAGGCTTTTATCATTTGAATACTATGCTACAGGGTTTCTCAAATGAGGAAGAGGAGTGTCAACAGCAAAATTGTGAATGCGATATGAAGTTCATAAAGAGATCATTGATGTAAAGAAGGAAGAGTGTAGTCAAGAGTACAGAATCCTATGGTACACCAGCACCGACATACTCCAAAACACGCAAATGACCAGTGAGGATGTGACACACCAATTATAGAGCAGAAAAGGAAGGCCATAAGATGGTACTTTGTTCAGGCCACGATGCCAGAGATAGCTGAATACCTTTGAAATATCAAGAGCAATAACATGGGTTTCTCAAAATCTTTCCATGGGTTGTATCCAAAGGTGGGTGAGATTACTGAGGAAATCAGCTGTAGAATGAGAATGGGCATTGCTATATGAGTGATTGCTAATTAATTGATGAATATCCAGGTAGTGAGAAACTGGTTGCTGATACCTTTTTCAATCACTTTTGAAAGTACTGAGGTGAGAGTAATTGGATGATAGTTAGATGAGTGACATTCTTCTCCCATTGGCTTTATAGGCTGGGTGTTAATTCTGGGGCACAAGTTTTGAGCACACTGGAGGAATACCATCTAACCAGGAACTTGAATAGTCAAAGTTTTTTGCTGATGTCCTTCTTGTGGTAGTGAAAAAGGTGATTTCCTTTGCTTGTCCAAGAAACAGTTGGAGGGAAAAAACTGATGCTAATAGGTCTGCATTTTCTTTATTTGAGGCTACCATGGTATCAGCAAGATGAAATTGGTTGGAACTGGAAAGGGCAAAACTTGTGCTCAATGGCCTTAGCAAAGGACAAGAAGGCTCAATTGGTAGGTGGGCAGAGGGCAAGTTTATTGTAGTTAATTCTAATGAAAAACTGATAATTTTCTTTTAAAGCCTGTTTTAGGCTGCTGCATAATATGAATAAGAAACTGGAGTTTTTAAATTCAATTCATTTTAAATTCATGGACTGCAGAGCTGCATTTTTTTTATTTGAGAACACAGGCTTAAATACCTCTAAAGGGTTGCAGTGGAGAAGGAAACATAGGTTCTCATTCCAGTGAGAATTATTTCAGTTATTAGTTCAATTCAGTGCAGATATATGGTTCGGGAGAGAAAAAAGTAGTAATCTGATCCTGGAAGAAATCCATAAAAATTTAGGTCATCCTAGTTGGCACAAATGTAGTACCACAGGGTAAGTGAAAAAACAGTAGCGAAGGAGACTTGTGGTCAGAGTTTTCAACCTGGAGAGCAGACAACCAGTTATTAGTTATTATTATTATTCAGGCCTCCATGGAGTCAAAAGACTCAAGGGGAGGTCCCCCCCCCCTAAGAAACACAAAGTCCATCATACCACTCCTTGAACTCATCAACTGTTCTCACTCTCACCACTCCATCAGGCAATGCATTCCATGGTTCAACCACCCTCCATGCAAAGAAACCACTCCTCACCCTCTTGCTCACAGTTTCCTTTCGTAACTTCCAGGGATGGCCTCTTGTCATCACTCCTTCCTGCTGTTAACCAAGCAAAAGACCTCCCCACCACCTCTCAACAGTTTAAAAGTCTCAATCATATCACCTCACCCTCTTCTATCCACCAAACTCTGCAGTCCACATTCCCTCAGCCGATCCTCATAACTATCATTGTACAGTCCTGAAACCATCTGTGTTATCTGCCTTTATACCCTTTCCACAGTTAATTTATCCCCTTCAAATCTTAGGGACAAAATCTGAGAACAATAGTCCAAG
Source organism: Typopeltis vanoorti (assembly GCF_054136105.1). Classification (NCBI taxonomy): domain Eukaryota; kingdom Metazoa; phylum Arthropoda; class Arachnida; order Uropygi; family Thelyphonidae; genus Typopeltis; species Typopeltis vanoorti. The sequence continues at coordinate 23,135,493 of NC_143558.1, read as the reverse complement.
TGTGGTCTGATCAGGGTCTTATACAACGGAATGATAACTGTTTTATCTCTGCAGGTCAGTGTCCTTCTCATAATTGCAGCAATCCTCTGTGTTACCTTCACCACCTTTGCACTATGCCTCCTAAATTTCAGGTTTCTATCAATCATCAACCCCAGATCTCTTGTCTCCCCTACTTCCTCCAGTATAACTCCTCCCATAGAGTATGCAGTGTCCCATCGATGTTTCCCAAACCTCAAGACCGTACATTTTGCTGCATTAAACTGACACCCCCATTCATTTGCCCATCTATCTAGCTTATTCAAATCCTTTTGCAGGCTGCTGCATCTGCACTATTACTAATAATCTTTCCTTTCGCATCATCTGCAAACAATTGAATATCCCCTTGCAATCCACTGACAATGTCATTGATATAAAGGTTAAACAATATAGGTCCCAGTACTGAGCCCTGTGGCATCCCACTTGTAACCCTCTGCTTCCTTGAAACTGCACCACCATACACAACTCTCTGATACCTATCGGACAGCCAATCCTGAATCCAGTTGACCAATCTGACATCCAGACCCATGTGCTGCAACTTAAATATCAGCTTATCATGTGGCACCCTGCCAAATGCCTTTGCTAAGTCTAAGAAAATGGCAGTATATGCCTTTCCCTCATCTAATGCTCTTGTAACTTTATCATAAAAGGCTAGCATATTGCTAAAACAAGAGTGCTCCCCAACAAATCCATGTTGACGCTCACAGATAACATTACCCTTATCTGCCCAATGCTGTATACGGTCCTTCACTACTTTCTCCAAGATCTTACTAACTACTGATGACACACAAACTGACCTATAATTAGACACTTCCAGTCTGCTACCGCCCTTATGCAATGGCACTATTTTACCTTCCTTCCAGTCCATGGGTACTTTTCTCGCAGCCAGACTTTCATTGAAAAGCCAGGTCAAAGGCACTGTCAGTTCCCTAGCACATTCTCTCAAAACTCATGGTGAAATATCATCCAGTCCCACAGCTTTACTGACATCCAGAGTACTCAGTATTTGAAACACACTCTCCTGTACCTCTAAACCTCGAACCTGCCCTATCCCTCTAGCATTAAAACTGACTCCTCCAGGACGAAATACTCCAAAAAAGTGTTCATTGAACAATTCCACTATGTCCTCTGCATCAGTCACTATATTCCCATTTTTATCCCACAATATCATTCTTCCACAGTCATTTCTCCTCCTACTGGCTACATATCTAAAAAATTCCCTAGGATTTTCTTTGGATCTTAGGGCTAATCTCCTCTCATATTCCAGTTTCGTCTTCCTTACTATACTAGTCACTCTTCTGGCCTGTGTCTTATACTCTTCATGCATCTTCTCTTCACCTGTCTCCTTATATCTCTTCCAAAGCCTCTTTTTCGCATGCAATTCCTGTTTAATATTGTTTGTCATCCACTTTACTCCTAATTGTGTCCTCTTCTTCACTTGTGGTATACAACTTACCATTGCTGCTAACAAATAGTCTTTCATAATTTCCCATGCACTAATGATAGCCTGGCCTTCCAATTCCTCCTTCCATGAAACTTCCCCAAGTTGACATCTTAAACTATTATAATCACCTGCCTTATAATTCCACATACGTTCCCGTCTCTTTGATACTCCTGCATGTCTATTCATTTTCCAAGTCAAAACCATATGGTCACTCTCTCCAACTGGTGGGAGAGATGTCATCTCAATTATTATCAACTTCTCTGATGCTATAACCAAATCCAAAACTCCTGAACCTCTTGTTCCCTCTATTACATGTTGCCTAAGACATTTGTCCCTCAAGAATTCTAGAAATTCCATTCCCTTATTGCTACATGCATCTTCCTCTCCCCTGTTTATACTACTGTAGTTAAAATCTCAAATAACAATCATTCTTCTTGCACTTGCCAAACTCAACTGTCTAAACATTTTCTGGTCCCCACCCTCTGTACTCCTGGATGTGTAGCAACATAGTTAACATAAGATCCAGAGTGTTTGGAAGAATGATAAGGATTTTCTGATATGCTGATTTGTAGATTAATATACATCATTAGTCATGATTTATATTTGTGATACATCATGACTAATATCAAATGACTTGGCTTCTATTCCTGCTTTAGCTGTGAAATTGCAGTAGGAGAGTCAGTTTGATTTATGGACGGTCAACTACCCGAGAAAGACAATCTTACAGTTTGGATAATTTGTATGAAATCATTTTTTTGTGATAAGTAGCCAAAAAAAAAGCAGCATTATGGTTATTCTAGTTGGGATAGCATTTGGCAAATGATAACAGATTTTTCAAAAGCAGATCTTTTTTTGCAGAATGCATCATGCAAGATATACTTGGGAGCCTAGGTGGGCTGTGGTCATGGAGGATGCTAATTGAGGTTGTTAGGAAAAGGAGATCAGGTTTTGATACCTGTAAGTGGTGGTGTGTATCACTGATGTGTGTATTGATGCCTTGAATGTTGATGAAATGGATGTCAAATTGTTTTTTATTGGAAGAAATTTTGGTGATGTGTGGAGGCATATTTATTATTATTCCAATTTTTTGTTGTATTTTTTATATTTTTTGATTTTTTTAACCCACAGTTAAAATGATAGTAGTTGTATAATTGTCTTTCATGCTGGAGTTGTTGACAGAAAACACAAAGAGCAAGGACATGTTGCTGGGTCAGGGACTTATGCACATAATTCAAACATGATGGGAGTGCTTAAACTCCAGTCTAAGTGTGGCCTTGGACAGTGCCCTTACACAACACTAACTTAGTATCCCTTCAAGGAATAATTGAGTAAGCAGCAGGATTATTCACCAGCTGATCAGGAAGCCAGATGCATTACTATTGGGTTCAGTCCTATGCACTATCTAGTGGCCAGCAGGGAAAGCTGTTTTACTGCTGTATCCTCAAATGGAGCAGATACTGGCTCCCTAGTGGAATAATAATAGCATTGTGCTGAGCATGTCCAGCAAGACCATCACATGCTCTGCATGTGGGAAGAAAAGGAAAGGAGAAAACAGAATCCAAGAATCCAGATATGAAATATGGCAGTAGCCATTTCATACCTTCAAAAAGCAGCATGGTGTTGTTTCAAAGGACAATGAAAGAATTTATCATCTAGGTCTAGTTGGCATTTCCTCACAACAAGGAATCATATGCATTTGATACTCATCATGCTATGCCTCATTTATGGAAACAAGCCATACCAAGGAAAGTTGGGGAGAATTAGCTGGGAGAGACTTTATACTGCACGATCACCAACTCATGATTGCCTACTTGACATTTTTACTTATTATTGAAAGGGTGCCTTATGGAAAACTGACTTCAAAAATAAGAAGCATCCTAATGGTGATGAACAATATACAACTTCTTTCTGTCAAGCCAACCTCACCATCCTGCAGTATATGTATTTTTTCATATGACACCCATCACAAAAGTTTCTATAGCATATTAGTTTTTTTTTATTTTTTACTAAGTAATTTAAGGAAATTACAACGTCAACTAGGATATACATTAAAATAAATTTTAATATACTTCAATATTTTGGCAACGTCACGTTGCCATTTTCAAGAAACTTAAGAACAAGACACGTGCATGCAGGCACAACAAACAGTAAATGAGGAAGAAGCAGGAAGCTATTATTTCTCCTAAAGTCCTGATGGTGCCCCCTGGCAGGCAATGTTGGTATTCTTGGGCGATTGGGCTGAAGGTCTTCTGATGTAGGTTCTCCTGGGCCAACTTTTACATGGAGACTTTTGAAGAGAAAGCCTTAAACTCTGCCCCACAAAAACCAACCATTTGGCTTCGCTATGTTGATGATGTGGTCGCTATTTGGTCACATGGCTTCAATGCACTCCTCTCCTTCCTAACACATATAAACAACCAACACCCCAGAATCAAATTCACTCTAGAAGAGGTAAAAAACAACTGCCTTCCTTTCTTAGACACACTAGTCACCTGCCAGCCTGATGGAACCTTCGTTTTCTCAGTCTATAGAAAACCCACCCATACAGGCAGATACATTCACCAACAATCCCACCACCCCTCCTCGCAACAATATGGAGTCATTAAGACACTACACAACAGGGCTAAACTTATCTGTTCAAATGACAATGCCCTAACAACAGAACTAAACCACATTCTCAACGCTTTCTCAGCCAATGGCTACCCCCCCAAAAAAATATTGAAACCAGTAAACCACAACCCCCCCCTCCTCACAACAAGGGTTGCTCTAAATCCATCACCATATCCTATATCTGAGGCACACCTCGGAAAAAATTACAAAAATCCTAAAAAAACATGACTTAACTTCTTGTTACAGACCATATAAAAAATTGGCATCCCTTATCCACTCTACTAAAGACCAACCTCCCCCCCCCTAGACCTACCTGGTGTATACCAGGTCCCTTGCTGTCCTACTTTGACCAAACAGGCAGGACAGCCAATATCAGAATTTCAGAACACAAGAACTACATCCGGTTTCACCAATACAGCCACTCTGGTCTTGTTGACAATGCGCTGGATACCTGCCGTAGAATATGGTGGAAGAAAGCCATGATAGTACACCGGAGTAAATACAAATATGAAAGGCTTTTCATGGAATCAGCTTCAGCCCCAAGAAACAATCCAAACCTCAACACATTTGGCTGCATGAGATTGCCTCAAATTTGGGAAACCTACATCAGAAGACCCTCAGCCCAATCGCCCAAGAATACCAACATTGCCCACCAGGGGGCACCATCAGGACTTTAGGAGAAATAATAACTTCCTGCTTCTTCCTCATTTACTGTTTGTTGTGCCTGCATGCACGTGTCTTGTTCTTAAGTTTCTTGAAAATGACAACGTGACGTCGCCGAAATATTGAAGTATATTAAAATTTATTTTAATGTATATCCTAGTTGAGGTTGTAATTTCCTTAAATTACTTAGTAAAAAATGCATAACCAACGTCTAAGCCTTTCCATGAGAATAGCATATCAGTATCATGGATGAGCTCAGCTTAGAATTATTTCTATTTGTATAAATTTCATATATTTTTTCTTATTTTCATTGATTTTTTTCCCTCATCTGAAAATCAATGAAAATATAATAAGAAAAAAGAATTTCTAATTTTTCTAATTGTTCTTCAGGCCTCCATAAAAGCTGGAAGGTAGTCTCTCCTTGGTAATGAAATTTATAGAGCCTCCATAGCTCAGTCAATATACATGAAGCAGTTTGCTCAGAAAGATCTGGGTTTGATTCTCATCTATGACATGATAAACCTTTATCCGGTCTTCTTCGACTAAAGGTGAGTTAGCCAGTCTCATACAGAGGTAGAGGGTTTTTCACCTGGAAACTAGAATTTTTCGTTCGTCATAACAGTCAAATCGGTCCTGTGAACACGTATGGATTTACAGTCATAAAATATATAGACCTAATCCCTCATTAGTACTGAACCTGCCCCCCCCCCAAAGGAATGGGGATGAACCCATACAAATAAATAAATAAATGAAATTCATTACTTACCTAATGACAATCAGAAACACCCATGCCCAAGTTGGAATTCATACTTGCAGGCTGTTGTCACAGTGCACCAACCAACAAATCAGACAACTATAGCACTTGTTCTTCCACAAATAGGGCAATGATGGGACAAATATTATCACATTATATGCATACTTGCCTAGTTGAGGAAATGTTAACCAGAACCTCTAGGCAGTAGATGCCTTTCTGTGGTGCAATTTTGACAGTGAAATTGCACCACCCTATTTGTTGGAGGCATGAAGCGGCTACTGCTATATTTCATATTTCTCTCCAGAATAGGATATCCAGTTTGTCCTGTTTTTCTTCTCACAGAGGTAGAACAGGTGACAGCCTTGCTGAGTATGCTCACTTTGCTGTTATTCATGAATTATGGAGCTGAACTTCTTTCAGGATACAGCATAAAGAAGTTTCTACAGGATGGTTAGAATAATACACAGGATCAAACCCAATACTAATGTACCTGCTGGGAGCTTGCGATCAGCTGGTGAATAATCCTGCTACTGTTTTCCCTGCTAGGTTGTCGATGGAAAGAGTCCAAGTATAGTAGCTTGCAGACGGCATTATTAAATTTACACTTGGAGTCTGGTTGCTCCAAGTGTGGAAGCTAAATGCACAATCTTACATGAAAGAAAATTGTACAAATGCTAATAGAAATGTTAAAAAAAAAATACCATGAATTCCAAACTAAACCCCAATTGGCATCATCTATCCCTACACTTTACTGCTACTATCCCTACTAAAATACTAAAAAAGTGAGAATGTACACTTTTGTCAAGTCAAATGTTTCTTTCCAGAGGCAATGAAAGCTGGATCACCTGCTTTTCAATCTGCTCAGGTTGATATGTATATCCTTACCTCACTTTATTTGCAATGTTTATCATTCCACAATTCAGGCAATCATGCTACTTATTTCTCTATTGTAAAATTATCCAAAGTGTGACAATATCAGTTATGAAGTTTTTAAACATTCAAACATGAAACTGTATAAAGAGGGTGTGAGTAGGGGAGTGAGAGGCAGGTTTTTTTCGTGCAGAGTTGTGAATGATTGGAATGCCTTGCCTGAGAATGTGGTGTCTGCAAAGAGTTTGAATGTGTGTTTAAAACACGGTATGATGAGCTGTGTGTGTGTGATAAAAGGACCTCCCAGATGAGTCTTTTGACTCCATGAGGTCTTGGGGTGGTAATAATAATAATAATAACAGAAACTGGCTCCCATTCTCCAACGTCATCGATAAAGAAGGAATCTGAATCATTTGAGGATCATGATCTAAATAAATAGCTAAAAAGAAACCAGGACACTAGAAAATTCTCCTCATTCTTCCAACATTGGACCATCTCTTAACTAGTTGTCTCAAAATAGATTGTAATGTCACACTAGTAAACTTAAAAATATTCCTATGTATAAAGCCTATAACTGAAACTAATTTACGTCCATTAACCACGCTACTGGCCAAGACGTCTATAGACGTTCAAGTTATTGTGGATACGAAGTGCATAATAAAATTGTAATACCATTGATATTACATTGAAATATATGATGGATACGAAGCGAATGCGGATGCGTATTTGATCCATAATGGCCGGTAAGGTGGCTAAGCAAATTTTGTATCCAGAAATATGCAACTTTTCCGCGTAAGGAGCATTACACTGTCCTGCCACCAACTTAGCCAGTCACATAAATACCACATCTTCCATATCCCCCAAGTAACCCAGGTGATCAGATATGTTCACAATCATTGATGAGACAATATCAATATGTCCTTCAATAACCTGAAATTCCTATGAATTATTTTAATTACCTCTGCAACTAAATTCCTACATTCCAATTCTATCAGTTTAGTAGACAACTGATAATCTTTACTCCAAGGTCCATACACTGAAGCTTACAGCTATTCTCCTTTGTCCATGCTGTCAATCTATTTATATCACCCTGCCAAATCTCAATCATGTTTATTAACTATTGATCTACTCAGATTTACATCAATAACAAACAACTAAATATTTCCCCTCCTATCATGTCCTATATCATTAATATACAAGTTAAATGGCAAAAGACTGATTACAGAACATAAAAGAACTGTAATAAAATTAGTTTAATCCTTTAACCAAGTGTGAGCAAACAAAGTTTGCACCTGAAAGTATCTTCAGGACTGGGGTAAGGTGGTACAACACCAGGACAACTCGTTGCAAAGGTGGAGAAAGCTACCAACACTCCTATCTCAGTATCTCCTATAATGCAAAACACATCTCCTTGCGGATATGTCTAATGTTATGCATTAAGGGAAGGGCCACTACCCAGACTAGTTTTGACCTTTATTGAGGTCTCTTCAGTGGGAGCCAGGCCCAAGTGGAGATACTAGGCAGAAGCATTAGCAGGTCATCTCTACCTATAGGAATTACCAAATGGTGTGCCACCCTTTTTTTATAAATTACTCTGGATTTAGAGAATTATACTCTAACCAAGTGAAAAATAAACTTTCAACATCAATAAAAGAACTGTGCTCATCACAAAATTTCTAATGGACTCGCAGTGAGTAGTTTACTATATCTATGCACCAGTACTGTCCTATCCATATCATCAATCTGATATCCAAACCTATTTGTTGAAATTTATGTAAATGTTCCAAGTGATATCGTCTTAAAATACGACTGGAAATTCAAGCAGAATCATTCTGTAGCCATTTCCCCTTATTTATCTCCTCTGTTACTTTATGAAAAAGTATGTATATTACTGAGGCATAACCAGGCCTTCACAAAACTATGCTGTGCACATAGCCCATCCTATTCCAAACTGGCTATTCCTGAAATTTGCCATCTACTTCTCCAATACCTCCAACAGCATGCCTGAGATGCTAATGAGTCAATAATTTGCTACCTCTGTCTTGGAGTCTCCTTTATGCAATACTGGAACAGACCACATTCTTTAACATAAATATGAAACAGTATAGAAGACAATGGATGCTGCATAAGCAACACTTCCAATGCAGCAGTTTTTAACATGAGGAAAGAGCTAAGCATTTCACTTCAAATATTTTTCCTTTTAGGCTAAACAAAATTTCAGCAAAGGTGCCCAGGGAATGGAAGGAAGGTAAGATAGTGCCATTGCATAAGGGTGGTAACAGACTGGAAGTGTCTAATTATAGACCAGTCTATGTGTCATCAGTAGTTGTTAAGATCTTGGAGAAAGTAGTGAGGGACCGTGTGAGCGTCAACATGGATTTGTGAAAGGGCGCTCTTGTTTTAGCAATATGCTAGCCTTTTATAATAAAGTTACAAGAACATTAGATGAGGGAAAGGCATATACTGCAATTTTCTTAGACTTAACAAAGGCATGTGACAGGGTTCCACATGATAAGCTGATATTTAAGTTGCAACACATGGGTCTGGATGTCAGATTGGTCAACTGGATTCAGGATTGGCTGTCCGATAGGTATCAGAGAGTTGTGTATGGTGGAGCAGTTTCAAGGAGACAGAAGGTTACAAGTGGGGTCCCACAGGGCTCAGTACTAGGACCTATATTGTTTAACCTTTATATCAATGACATTGCCAATGGATTGCAAGGGGATATTCAGTTGTTTGCAGATGATGCGAAGCTGGGAAGGATTATTAGTAATAGTGCAGATGTGGTAGCCCTGCAAGAGGATTTGAATAAGCTAGATAGATGGGCAAATGAATGGGGGTGTCAGTTTAATGCAGCAAAATGTAAGGTCTTGAGGTTTGGGAAACATCGATGGGATGCTGCATACTCTTTTGGAGGAGTTATACTGGAGGAAGTAGGGGAGACAAGAGATCTGGGGTTGATGATTGATAGAAACCTGAAATTTAGGGGGGCATAGTGCAAAGGTGGTGAAGGTAACACAGAGGATTGCTGCAATTATGAGAAGGACACTGACCTGCAGAGATAAGAGGGTTATCATTCCGTTGTATAAGACCCTGATCAGACCACACTTGGACTATTGTTCTCAGATTTGGTCCCCAGGATTTTTATTATTATTATTATTATTATTATTATTATTCAGGCCTCCAAGGAGTCAAAAGACTCATCAAGGGAGGTCCTTTCTAAGACAGGTATGGTCTTAGGACTGTACAAGGATAGTTATGAGAATCGGCTGAGGGAATGTGGACTGCAGAGTTTGATGGATAGAAGAGGGAGAGGTGATATGATTGAGACTTTTAAACTGTTGAGAGGTGGTTACAGGGTTGACACTGGGGAGTTCTTTCACTTGGTTGAACAGCGGGAAGGAGTTATGACAAGAGGCCATCCCTGGAAGTTACGAAAGGAAACTGTGGGCAAGAGGGTGAGGAGTGGTTTCTTTGCATGGAGGGTGGTTGAGCCGTGGAATGCATTGCCTGATAGAGTGGTGAGGGCGAGAACGGTCAATGAGTTTAAGGAGTGGTATGATAGACTTCGTGTTTCTTATGGGGAACTTCACCTCGATGAGTCTTGACAGACTTTATGTTCTTAGGAAGGACCTCCCTTTTGACTCCATGGAGGCCTGAATAATAATAATATTAATAAAAGTCATGGGAGGACTTTGGCAAGAACATAGAAAATAAATATCAAGAAGGTGGCAAGATATTCTGGAGGTTGTTGAAGAAGCTCAGAAATGGACGAAAGAGTGATGTAAAAGGAATTAGAGATTATTATTACCCCAAGACCTCATGGAGTCAAAGATTCATCTGGGAGGTCCTTTTATCACACACACATATCATACCATGTCTTAAACACACTCAAACTCCTTGCAGACACCACACTCTCAGGCAAGGCATTCCAATCATTCACAACTCTGCATGAAAAAAACCTGCCTCTCACTCCTCTACTCACACCCTCTTTATACAGTTTCCAGGGATGACCTCTGGTTCTCCACTGTATATGTCCACCAGACTCTGCAAATTACATCTTCTCAATCTTTCCTCATACTCGACATTCCAGAGGTCAAAAACTACCTTAGTCAGTCACCTTTGGACCCTTTCCAACATCTCTTCATCCTTCTGAAAACTCAGTGACCAAATCTGGGCACAATATTCATGTGTGGCCTAATCAAAGCCTTATGCAACGGAACAAGAATCTCCCTACTTCTACACGTCAGTGTCCTCCGCATCATTCCCAGAAGCCTCTGTGTTGTCTTCACAATATTAGCGATGTGTCCCCTAAATTTTAGATCCTTATCTACTATCACCCCCAGACCTCTTATTTCCTCTACCTCCAACAATATATTCTCACCAAGCATAAATTCTGCATCCCATCTTTGTTTTCCAAATTTTAAAACCTTACATTTTGCAACATTGAACTCACTCCCTATTTCCATGCCCAATCACTCAATTTATTCAAGTCTTCTTGTAAGGCCACAACACCTTCACTACTCTTTATGGTTCGTCCCAACTTTGCATCATCTGCAAACAACTGAATATCTCCATCCAAATCTTCGCTAATATCATTAATATACAAGTTTAACAGTAATGGCCCTAAAACAGACCCCCGAGGCACTCCACTAGTGACTTTCCTTTTCCTGTATATCGCACCCCCATACACAACTTGTTGATACCTATCAGATAGCCAGTCTCCAATCCAATGCACTAATCTAATATCTGACCCCATCTGCTCTAGTTTGACTGTCAACTTATCATAAGGTACTCTATCAAAAGCCTTTGCAAAATCCAAGTATATTCTGTGTATCCTTCTCCTCTGTCTAAGGAAGCAGTCATTTTATTGTAATAAATAAGATTACTAAAACATGACCTCCCTTTAGCAAATCCATGCTGTCCATTCTGATGATAAAAGTGACATGAAAACAGGAGAAAAAAGATATCCTTGAAGTATGGGGTAATTACTTGGGAAAACTTCTAAATGAAACAAGCAGTGATGAAAGCACAGTGGTAAAAAACACTGACCAGGCATGCATCAGGAATACATATCCATATTTGAAGTAGAAAAAGCATTCCTGAAAGTGAAAGAAATTAATAGAAAAACAAAATGCACACAGTCTAATAACATCAAGGACAAAGATGGAAACATACGCATTGATAAGGAAAAGTTAAATGGAAGATGGGTGGAGTACTTATGAGATCTCTGATGATGATGATAATGGTAACATGTTGGATGATTCACAACACCTTAAGTTAAATGTGACAACAGATACCACTCTACTTACAAGAAAGGAGGTAGAACATGTAATTAAGAATCTTCCTAATAATAAATCCTCTGGGTGTGATAATATTCCGGCTGAGCTGCTGAAAGCTTTGACTAGCAATAATAACAACTATTTAGTGGAATTCTTTCAGGACATCTATAAAACAATACAATTACCTGAAGTTTTTACAACATCTATCTGTATGCCAATTCCAAAGAAACATAATGCACAAAATTGTGAGGATTACAGAACTGTGAGCCTAATATCCCATGCATCTAAAATTATTTTAACCTTCGTTAACAAACAAATTAAAAGAGCCATAAGCAGTGAATTGAGTGAACAACAGAAAGGCTTTAGAAGAGGAATGCTATCCTGGAACTAAAAATACTAATAGAAAGATCACTTGAAAGAAATAGAAACATTTACATATTCTTCATAGACTTTCAGAAGGCTTTTGACCAGGTTAAACAAAATAAAATGTTCAATATATTAGATAAATTAGACATAGAAGATCATGTACTTAAGATTATAAAAGTGATTTACACCAAACAGAAAATGCAGCTGTTTAACTCTGAAACTTCTGAAGCGAAAATAAAAAGAGGAGTTAGAGAAGGTTGTATCCTTTCACCAAATCTATTTATTATCTATAGTGAGATAGTGATGAAAAAGACTGAAAAACAAAAAACAGGAATTAGTTTCAATTTCAATGGTATAAAATACAACAGTCTTAGATATGCTGATGATACCATTCTAACAGCAGAAAACAGAAACAAATTAATCAAATTACTGCAGCTACTAATTGAAGATGGTAAAGAATTTGGATTAGATATTAATGCAAAAAAAAAAAAAAAAAACTTCAAGAAAATCTCAAAAGAAAGTAGATCCCAGCCAATAATATTTATAAACAATATGAAAATTAAACATACAAGAGAATACAAATATTTAGGCACCTACTTTACTGCAGATGAAAAGCAAGATAAAGAAATAAAAATAAGAACAGCCATAGCTAAAGATGCATTCTGGAAAAATAAAGATCTGCTCATAAGTTCTGTGATTATCGAGACAAAGAAAAAAATGATAAGAACATTAGTGTGGCCAATTTTCACATATGGAAGTGAGACCTGGATATTCAAAAAGAGAGTAAGGCAACAGATAATGGCCTTTGAAATGTGGTGCTATAGGAGAGCTCTGAAAATCCCATGGACAGAACATGTGACAAATACAGATGTTCTACAGAGAATGAAAACACAGAGATCTTTATTACAGGAAATGATCCAGAGAAAGATGAGATTGGCAGGACATGTACTGAGCGGTTCAGCAGGACAGAGGATATTAACAGTTTTAGAAGGAAAAATTATGGGAAAAGGATCAAGAGGCAAAAAAATGAAGGACATGGCTTGAAGATATAAGATCACGGACAGTATCACATGACTATGCAGAAACAAAAAGGAAAGCCAAGAACAGAGAGAACTGGAAGGACATGGTGCTGCACCCTCTCACTGACGAAGCTACATGAAGAAGAAGAAGAAAAGTGACATGAAAACAGGAGAAAAAGATATCCTTGAAGTATGGAGTAATTACTTGGAAAAACTGCTAAATGAAACAAACAGTGATGTCAGCACAGTAGTAAAAAACACTCAACAGGCATACAGTCAGGAATACATATCCATACTTGAAGTAGAAAAAGCCATCAAAGGCTTGAAATGTGGAAAGGCAGGAGTAGATGATATTCAACCAGAAATGCTGAAGTATGGTGGTATAAAAGTTTTACAGTGGCTGCACTGCATAGTTCAGAAAGCCTGGACAGAGGGACAAATTCCCGATGATTGGAGTAGAGCTCTAATAGTACTCATATATAAAAAAGGGAAATAAAACTGAATGGGAGAATTACAGAGGTATTTCTCTACTGAGCGTTCCTGCAAGATCTATGCACGTATACTCGAGAAACGGTTGAGAAGAATTGTAGAGGAAAAACTTGGTTAAGAACAAGCTGGATTCAGGCCAAATAGAGGCTGTCAGGATCAGATCTTCACTTTATGACAAATAGTGGAGAAATCATGGGAATATAACAAAGATCTGTATTTAAGATTTGTCTATCTGGAAAAGGCATATGACAAGGTGCCAAGAGAGAAGCTATTCAATACGCTACAGTTATATGGTGTCAATGGGGCATTATATTAAGCAATACTTAGTCTTTATTTAAGTTGTGAGTCAGCAGTTAGAATTGAAGGAAGTACTGGAAGATGGTTTAATGTTAAATCTGGTGTGAGAAAAGGATGTACATTATCCCCTCTGTTATTCATTATCTATATGGATCACATTATGAAGGAAAGTGGTATTAAACATGATATCAAAATTGGAGATGTTAATGTCAGCTCTTTGATTTATGCGGACGATGTTATACTTCTAAATAAATCCGCTACAAGTTTGCAAGATTCCCTAACTAAATTGAATAACTGTTGTAATAGATATGGTATGAAGGTCAGCATTAAAAAGACAAAGACAATGAAAATAGGTAGAATTGTTGTAAATATCAACTGTGTTGTGAACGGGGAACCTGTGGAACAAGTAAAACATTTCAGCTACTTAGGCACGATTTTTACTGAAGATGGCAAATTAAATATAGAAACAGAATCAACAACGCTGGTATGGTAGGCAGTCAATTGAATAAATTCATATGGAATAAAAGAGAAATTAGTCAGAACACTAAATTAGCTGTATACAAGACAGTGTTCAAACCAGTTTTAACTTATGGACCTGAGAGCTGGGTCAGAAGTAAAACACTTGACCAAAGACTAGAGACTGCAGATATGAGAGTCCTGAGAAAGATTAGAGGCGTGAACAGATGGCATTGATGGCAATATCATATTAAACACGAGGATATTAGGAAAAAACCTGACAATGTCAGCATCCAGGAATGCGTTAGCAGAGCTAATCTCAGGTGGTATGGTCACTTAAACAGAAAGGGCGAGGAAAGATTAGCAAAACAAGTGTTCTCTGCCAGGTTGGCAGGAAAACGACCCAGAGGAAGACCAAGATATAGGTGGATTGATACAGTACAAATTGCTTTAGACAACAGAAATATAAGATCTGATAATGTTGGAGTCTTGACAAGTAACAGACTGATTTGGAGGAAAATTGTAGATAGGAAGTTAGTAATGATATAAATTTTTCATGTAGAACTATCATATCCTGGTACACCCCTTGAAGGTACATGTCAGGAATTTGATGATGATGAAGATGAGAACTATAACTATCACCAAAATTATTCAAACTTGTCAACTGCAAGAGAAAAACAACAAAATGTTTGAGAATACACAGAAAAAAAATTTTTAAAAACGTATTTATGCATATATATGTGTGTGTACACACACACACATACACAGTTATTTTAAGAGCAGAACAGACAGTACATTAGTAACAAAGTGTATTCTGCACTGATTTAAATCACATATGAATTGTGAAGATATAAAAGTCAGAATCCATGCGTAGAAGGGCATTATTTATGTAAACTTTGCAAGATTAAATCTCTCTATCAAAGAGTTATATTAAATGAAAAATTATATTTTTCAATTTGATATTTAGTCAGCCTTATGATAAGCTATAGATTATTAAATATGGAATTAAAAATCAATTACCAGTAATAAAAATATGGAGAGATGAATTTTTTCGCATATTAATCAACAAAAGAGAATATGTATTCTCTATAATAACTCCAAGTTTTCTGACCTCAAAGGATTTTTTTTTTATTTCGGTTGTATTCTACTTTGGTTGTATGTAACTTCATCTTCAAAAAGCTGTGAATCTCTAGTACATTAGTAGTGTGGATGGAGGGAGAGGGGAAAAGTTGTTTTTTGTACTATTTTATATATGTATATTTTTACACAGTAGAGAAATCCTGCATCAGAAACCTAACATAACTTTTAAAAACCACTTCAGTACTCATATAAATCGGGTGGCGGTCTCACACTGGGTTATGAAATTCAATTCCCCACTGAAGACAAACCAGGCCTGGCATGGTTTATCTTCAGTTCTTGGCTCCTGGCATGGATTCAAATACATGATCTACTGCTTGCAAAGTAGATACATGTCTAATCAGGCCACAAAGTATACAGTACTCTTACATGTCCAATTATATAATTTTATTTTGCATTTGATTTCTAAAAGATGACGGTGAACAAAAAAGGTAACTGCACAAATCGTCCTGCATTTTATAAATACAGCGTGAACAGTGCATAACAGGAAGTTATATTCTCTTTTTTATCTGTTACATAAATTTGAGGGATAAAATTCATTAAGGGTTACTATCACAATAAACTGCTTACATACGAAAAAGACACTTTTCTTATAATGATGCCTGAGCATCACCATTCCACTGAAATTAAAACCAATAATAATAACACACCACTTCTGGATGTGTATATTGCCATATATGATAGGATGGCTCACTATTCGAACTAGTTTCAGGTCTTTACTATACGCACCAAATCAGAGAATGCATGGAATATACATATCGAAAAGTTGCTATGTTGAGTGTTATAGGATACTAAGGCAATTTTCATGTTTTCATGAAAAAGCATATATTTACTTGTCAGCTGTGATGACACAAAGAAAACTTAAGAGTACTTATAAGAATTTAAAATGATTGCTGTACACTACATATAATCTGATACACAGTTGCACATTTTGTTAAGTGAAAGACTAATTTCCTGGTTTATAACCTTAGACTTTCTCTTGAAACAAATTAAAAATCTACATCGCAAGATTATGGTTGGCCGAGTGGTTAGCGTATCGGCTCCAGCCAAAAGGCTGTGGGTTCGAATCCTGCAATGGGCATGGATGTTTGTGATTGTCTGTGGAAATGGTGGTGATGAGTGGTAGATTGCATTGGTAGACTGAGTGGTGGAGAGAGACAGAGAGTTCCAGAGTAGATACCCTCTCTCAATGAGTCTTTGGAGGTGTCTTGTAAAAATAATAATATTTTAATGCCTTTCTACTGGGTAAACAGTTGTCGGAGCATAGTAGAATGACACGAATGTTAACTTCATATAACAAACTAAACATTTAAAATACAAGCAATAGACTGCAATGGAAAATTTAAATTTCCCTATAGTATACAATCATAAATTCATTATCCTTATTAGCTTCAGCTAAAAACAGCATACTTCACACACACCTCATATTTGATACTCAAATATGAGGTGAGTGTGTGTGTGTGCCACTCAAACATCTGTTCAAAGATAATACAAATAAAAGCTATGAACAATCAGTGTAGTCCTTATATGGCAATAAATAAGACCACATATAAATGTCTTACCCATGGTAAGATTTTGGGTTAGATTTATTTTTTTATGATTTTATTTAATCAGAGTAATTGAATTACTCTACAGACCACATGATTCTAAGCACATCCAAGATCCTGATAATGTATCTTGTCTCAGCTGAGAATCAATATAATTTGGAAACCGTGGTATTATCTCAAGCATTAACATTCATCTGAAAATGAAATGCATCTACTACTTCAAACCTACAAACTACATCTTAGTGTAAGTGATGCTATCCACTCAACCAACCAACAAAGCCATCAACAAAAGGAAAAGAAATACTGATAACTATTAGCTATTCCACACCTTCCCAATTCAAAAACAATTTATGATAAAATATCTTTATTTCCATGAACACAGTTACATAATTAAATCATAAAACAGAAATATCATGATTATAGTGCAATGTTATAAGAATATAAGCAATAAGAAAAACATCGTTCAAGACTGCTCTCTTATAAACATCTTAAGCATTAGAAGTGACCATTAACGCAGTAAAATCCAAATAAACTACAAAAAAAGAAAGAAGCGTTTTGAAGATCAAAGCAAAACATAGATGTACACAAAATCAACATTAAAAAAGATATATTTCAACATGAACTAAGCAACAGATTTAAACATCTTATTATAGATGACAGGGCTGATCCATCAGAAAGTAATGACATTATTACCCAAAACCTTTTACAATGTTCACTTGAAATAGCTGGTACCAGAGAACAGAAACAAGACAAAATTTCTGAAGAAAAAAAACAGCTTATGAAGAAACAAAGATAAATGAAACAATAAAATAACCTACAGAGTAAACTTAAATTTACACTGAATTGTGCACAACAATCAGAAAATGTATCACAGAAGAAATAAGAAAATTCGATTGTAACTTCATACAACAACTGAAAACAACCATAGCCTCAAAAAAGCTAAACAGCAATAAACAGATGGTTGCAGTCAAACTACGAGATGGGACCATAACCAGAGATAGATGTGCTATAACAAAAAGAATTGAAGAATTTTACTCATTATTATATCAGGATATAATACTGAGTAAAATTCTTCAATTATATCAGGATGAAAAAGAAAACCAGGACGTCCTCTTAAACGATGACTTCTAAGGCCGTGCTAGGCCTAAATACGTATGATGATGATTATATCAGGATGATGAATTAAATGAAGAAGACAACTACAAAATAGCTGAAGTATCACAGATTCTACCAGAAGTTATGCGGAGCATCCAAAGCTTGCAAAATGGAAAAGCTAGCAAAACAGATGGCCTAAAGATAACCCTACAGAAGATCTAAGTAATGTTCAATAGCTATGTCCAACAAGAAATAATAAAAATCAATAATGAGGAAATTAAACAAGTAGATCATTACATATACTTAGGACAACAGATATCAATGGAACAAAATATCATGGATGAAATTAAAAGATGAACGATGCTTAGGTGGAAAGAATTTGGAAAATTTCATTCAATATTCAAAAGCCAACTACCATTATGCCTAAAGAGGAAAGTTTTTAACCAATGTATTCTTCCAATATTGACATATGACTGTGAAACATGGACACTAAATGCAAAGGAAATTCAAAAATTAAGAACAACACAATTTAGTATGGAAAGAAGTATGCTTGGTATCACAAGACTGGATCACAAAAGGAATATGTGGATAAGAAACTAAACCAAAGTCTCTGACATCATAGGAAGAGTGAAACATCTCAAGTGGCAATGAGCTGCACATATTACTCAAAGAAAAAATCAACAATGGACAAAAGAAGTACTGGATTGGATTCCAAGAGAGGAAAAATGGCCATGACATGACCTAAATCACAATGGATTGACGATATCATCAGATTTCCTGGAGTGACATGGGAAAGGAGGGCCATGGACAGATAGCTTTGGAGTAATCTTGGAAAGACCTTCATCCAACAGTGGATTGACAATGGTTGATATTGATGATGAATGCAATGTTATTTGCTATCACACAGAGAATATTCAGATTCCACTAAACAACATATATTGAAGAAAAAGAACGCTGACAAAAACATGATGCTTTGAAGCCAAAAACAATAATAATAAAACTAAATGTACATCCTGAAGAATTTCCTTTTTTATGAGTCTATGTTGTACTGCTTTGATATCTCTATAAAAAAGTCGTGTACCATATTCTTTCGAGTTCGAGAGCTCTTGAACTGATACTCAGCAAGAAATCCAGCAATGTTGCCTCCCTTTTGGCCTAGTAGAGAAACGTTTTGTTTTATGCTCTTCCACTTACTAAAAATATTCTGTGTATGAACTGCAGGATTTTTAGGATCTACAAAGTTAACAGCATTGTTCAATTGAAAATGCTGATATCCTTCATCCTTCAGATTGTTGTATGCTGACCAGCAATCTGAAACAATTGTGGTTCCCGGTAAGATCCATTCTTTGATTATCTTCAACAGGGTTTTCTTATCCCTCCGATGAACTGGAAAAAAGAATGATTTACCTGAACCCCTCTCTACACCACCAAAAACAAATTCTCCTTTCACCTCTTTGTTTTGTTTTCCTTTAATTAATTTGTAATCATCTATTTCAACAACTTTACCAACACCCCCTATTTTTCTGGAGATGTTTTTAGTCCAGTTAATACACACTTGCCTACACAGTGAAGACCATTCTTCTACTGCCTCAACACTCATATTTGCCTCAAACCCTATTTTTCCTGTGTCTCTTTTATCAGGAAACAGACACCACAAAACTGTAAAATAACCAATGTCTTCAATTGAAAAACATGGATTATCAAACCATGTTCCAGTGAGAGCTGATTTACTGAAATTGCAACTTTTTTCTCCGTGTTTTCTTTTCTTATTTGTATGATGCGGATATTTTTCATCACATGTGAATGTTAGTGTTTCTGTATTTAATATCAGTTGCGCATTACACTCTTCACACTTGATCATATTTCTCAATAAACCATGTTCGAACAAGAAATTCAAGCACTTTTCCCTTGATGTTCGAAGAGAGGCAAATTTAAATATCCCCATTTCACAGTTTTCACATTTTTTTACTGGAACCAGGCGTTGTGCTTCATTGCAACTGTCAGTCGACGCTGGACCCTCTCTGCCACTTATTTCTGGAATTGATAGTGCTCCCAATACTTTTCTTAGTCCATTTGTGCCTGACGTTATATCTGTAGATACAGACTGGTTGCATACATCTGTAGCCATTATTCAACTATTCGCGCCAAACAGTCAAAGCGTACTTTCCAGGCAGGCTAAAAACAATATTTTTTCCTATTATTTCTACGGCTATTTTTGCCTGCTTTCCCCTTTTTTTTTATATGAATGTCATATAGAAATGAATAAAATAGCTGAAAAGTGTAAAACCCAACATTGAATACATGAATAAAAACATGTATTTTATGATTTTATGGATACTTACATTTGCATACTACAAAGAAATGCAAAATGTATCTCATCTTACACTTTCAATGACAAGTCACGTGGACCTGCCGGTATTAATTTACCAAAGCTTCTAAATTCCAATGACTGAAAAATCAACAAAACCACGTGTCTTAGTACACAGCCAGAAGACACGTATATTAGTTATTTCTCTTCCATGTTCAGAATACCAGGATTTATTTCTTGTAGAAACATTTTTATTTTATTTTATGTTTATTTTATTTTATTTTATTTATTTATTAAGTTTATTTTTTCAATTTTTTTTTTATTTTTTAGTAATACTGATTTCTGGCAACATGTTTGTCCATATGTTCTTATTCTTTTCTTTTTTTGATTATTTTTTTTCTCTCCTTGTAGTAAATAAACAACTTCAATTCCAGTGATCTCTAAGTTTTTGGTTTTGGGGGTTAGCTGTAGCATTATGTTTGAAGTAGTTTTTAATATAAATGCCAGTCTTACCACCTCTAGCATCAAATCTGTCTTTTGTGTATTATTATTATTATTCGTGACACCTCCAAGGAGTCCGAAGACTCATCGCGGGAGGACACCTACAACTGTCTCAACTACTACACCGAACCTCTACTACGAATCATCTCCATCAACGCCATCTACCGCCCACCGTATGTAGTCTATTCTCTTAATTTTGGATTGTTTGCTCGCCTAAACTGCGTCTCGCTAATTAGTATTACTTCTCGGTCATATCTGACTACAAATTCTTGTAGTTCAAAAATTTTTTGAAATGCAACTCATTTTGCTGGTGAGGCCGTTGGCGTTCCAAGCGGCGATCATCAGAGAGTTTGGTAGGATTTTGTTTCAATGAATTGCTGAGTGCCATTAAAATGGAGTGGGGCACTTGAAGAAATCTTTTTGTTGAAATCAGAGTGGGGTTGAATTTACTGAAGTCCTGTAACATGGTAGCTAATGAAGCGGTTATGACTGCAGTTAAGTTGTGATTTGTTTGTTCAGGGCGTAACGATTTCTTTGAACTTATCACATTTGCATGGGATTTATTTAATTGTAGCTTTCCTTTCTAATTATTAGGAGTTATCTGAGTGGGTGTATGATCACCTTGTTTAACGAAACTGGAAATTTCGGAGGGAGTCTGTGTATTTCAAAGCAAAAACGGATTATGAAAGGAAATTAGCCATGCAAGCTAAATAGAATCCCAAACAGCTCTTTCAACATGCTGCTAGTAAAAGAAAAATTGTACACAGCAGAATGATTTTAAGGAACGCCGATGGTAGGGAGGTCACTGAATCAGTCGATATAGTGGAATTACTGAGTGAGCACTTTGCAAGAGTATATCATCCTAGTGGTGACGTTGAAGGAATGAAGGAACCATTAGTTTATATGGGAATTGTGGTGAATAAAGTGCAGGTGAATAGTCTATTACAGAACCTTAATGTGAATGCATCTGTGGGATTGGATGGTTATATCAGCACGGGTCTTACATGAAGCGACTAAGGAACTGTTAATGCCCTTGACCTTATTGTTTAATCTGAGTCTCGGATCTGGTTTAGTCCCGAAGGAGTGGAAAGAGGGGAAAATAGTTCCACTGCATAAAGGAGGATCCAAGACTACTGTTGCAAATTACCGACCGATCAGAATATCAGGAGTTGTCAAGGTCTTTGAGAAAGTAATCAAGGGAAAAATACAGGAATGGATTGATGAAAATGAGATACTGTATGGTTGACAGCATGGTTTCGTGAAGGGTAGATCATGCCTCAGTAACTTACTCAGGTTTTATAAAACAGTAACGGCTGAACTGGATAAGGGTAATGGGTTTACAGTGATACTGCTGGACCTGGCTAAGGCCTTTGACAGGATGCCAAATGGAAGTCTAATCCGTAAACTGCAATATATGGGAATGGATATAGGGTTGGTGAGATAGATAGGAAGATGGTTGATGGAGAGATACCAGAGAGTAGTTTATTCAGGAGTAGAGTCCAAAAAACGGCCTGTGACTAGTAGTGTGTCGCAGGGTGTTGTTCTTGGACCGCTGCTGATTAATTTGTTCATTAACGATATACGGAAGCAACTGAGAGGAGGTGTTCATTTGTTCGCTGATGATGCTAAGTTGAGTAGGGCAATAGTGGATGCAGAAGATGTCAAAATTTTGCAGGATGATTTGGATAGATTGGAGGTCTGGCCTAAGGAGAATGGATGTGAATTTAATATGGCAAAATGTAAGGTTATGCATTTTGCGGTGAAAAGATTAACAGCAGTATATCACATTGGTGGAACCGCACTCCAGGAGATTGATGAGGCCAGGGACTTGGGAGTTTTGATGGATAGGGAGTTGAAGTTAGGGAACACATCGCAAAAGTGGCTAAATCAGCTCATCAAATCACTTGGATACTGAAGAATACTTTGACTAGCAGAGATAAGCAAGTTATTGTTCCTCTGTATCGAGCCTTGAGAAAACCCCATCTTGATTACTGTGCCCATATCTGGTCATCTAGGTTTCTTCTTGATGGGGAGGAGGTGGAGAGGATCCAGAGGCGAGTGACCAAGATGATAGCATGTCTATGGAACGAACCGTATGAAAACAGGTGGAAGATTTGTGGGTTGCAGAAATTGGTTGATAGGCAGAAAAGAGGAGATATGATTTAGGCATTCAAATTGGTGAAGGGTTTCTAGAGGATTAATTCAGAGGATATATTTGAGAATAGGACTGGTGGTGGGAGGATTAAGGGACATCCATGGAAGCTGGGCAAGAGTGTGGTTAGCAACGGTGTTTAGAGCTGGGTTTTTTATTTTAGAGTGGTGAATGAGTGGAATAAGCTGCCTGAGTCTGTGTGGGTGCTATGACAGTAAATGAGTTTAAGACAAAGTATGATAGATACTGTGTGAATGTCAGATAATTGTGATGGATATGATGTTTAGGGCCTCCCTCGATGAGTCTGAAGACTCCTTGGAGTAGCCCATAGTAGTAATAATAATAATAATAATAATAATAATAATAATTTCTCCCAGAAAAATTGTTTTTTAGATAAAAACTTCATTCTCTGTAATTGGCAGAATGAGGTCCAACGCAATTGGCACATATGATAGGTATGGTTTAAGGTTTTACACTCGATTTAATTGGATGAATTTCAGCACATTTGACACATCTGTAATCAGCCCTACGCAACTTCTGAGCATGAACAAATATTTGGCATCTGTGGCATTGCCCAAATGATGTTCTCTTCCTCAGGGATTCGGGGAAATTTGAGACAACAAATTGATGTTATGTCATATATTTGTTTCTGACTGTTATTAATCTTCACTAATACGAAGTGGCATTGGCTTCGTTTTGTCAGCTCGGTCAATTCACATTTATTGTAGTTCACCCATGGTTAATAAGATCTTCTTTTCTGTTGTAATACTCTCAGTAACTCCTCTGAACATGACCTTTAGGTTTCTCTTACTACCGAGGGCAAACGTATGGTACTACGTTTAAATTATCCACAAGTTTGGTTATTCTATGGTAATTGCTGACTCTGGCAGGCTGAATTTTACCTTCTGAATTTTACCTTCAAGTCAGGAAACCATTGTTTAGCCTCAACCAACCTCACGAATCATCCGTCCTACCAAGTACACCTTTCGCAATTTTCTGGATCTTTGCAAGCATAGGCTTTCAAAGATCGAGTGTCTCTTTGCGGTCTAAATTTTGGATTAAGTCGTTCGTTTATAAATTTTCCATAAATGGTCAAAATTAAATAAAATTCTTACCTGTCTTACTCAGCTAGTTAATATTCACTAACACAAAATTAAAAATCAAATTGGAGCAAACGTTTGACCCGTAGGAGCAAAGTAACCCAAAATTTGCTCGCTTCTTTTCCGTAATTCCTCTAGTTTTATAATATCTAAGTTTTTTTCTTATTTTATTAACATTTCTTGACTTTATAGAACATTAATTTACTTCATCAAAGGCGTTAGCTGATTTTTTTTTTTTTTTTTTTTTTAATTTACTTCATAGCCAAATTTTAATTTTCTGAGGATACTTTGCTCCCCCTGTTTTTGAGTTTACAAGTTGAGCAAAATATCCCCACTCAACATTATTTTTAATCATTTGATTCATTTCAGGCTCTTATTTATGATTTCATTTCATTAATTAGCTAATTATATTTATTTAATTAATTAATTAGCAGTATGTTATATTCATGTATGAAGGCGAATATTTTTCGGGGAAAATTTCAAAAATAAATAAGGAAAAAGCGAAAATAAGGGCAATGCAGAAATCTGTCAAGTCCTGGAAATGGCCTACACCAAAAGATGAAATATTGTATGCTTTAGAGGACATAATTTGTCCTATTAAACCCCTAAAAATGATAAATTGTAGAGGCATGTTTTCTGTCCCAGAATTGGAAAACATTTGGAATCCCTGAGCCTAAAGTTCATAATTCCAATGATTTTTTTTCCTTTTTTGCCACAGTTTATGTATCTGATTTTTAGAACTTATTGTATATTAATTTCAGGCCTGTGTAGCTCAGTGGAAGTGGCGCTTGCGTGCTCTGCGCTTGGCCGCTTGAAGTTTGACCTAAGTTCTAGTCTAGTCGCTGACTGGAGGAACTTTTTCTAAGCCTATCTTCGACCGGTTCCCGAGTTAGTCGATCTCTGGCACAGGCAAGCGGGTTTTTCCTCCCGGAAACTCGGGTTTTTCGTCCCGTAAACTCAAGAAAATCGACCGTAGTACCCACATTATTTCAGACAGTGACCTATCTTGTTAGGGTTAGGTACCAAGAGATGGCAGCACTTGTTTGCCAGTCTCTTCATAAGCGGCTGCTATAATTAGTGATAGACATGTGCCAGCTATCTCTGATTGGCTACCGGTGGAGATTGAACTGCCAACTCAGTCTCCAAAA
The DNA here is from genome assembly GCF_054136105.1 of Typopeltis vanoorti. Taxonomy (NCBI): domain Eukaryota; kingdom Metazoa; phylum Arthropoda; class Arachnida; order Uropygi; family Thelyphonidae; genus Typopeltis; species Typopeltis vanoorti. The sequence continues at coordinate 23,110,219 of NC_143558.1, read as the reverse complement.
GCTAGATAGGGTATAAAGGCCTCGCCTACTCCCTATTAGGGAATAAAAGGCGTTAGCTAATTTTTTTGGATTAATGTGGACAGGAGAAATGCAAATGGCGGCTCGCGTATTAGTTCAGTGCGATAGTTTTGAATGATAAATGATATATATAGAGGTAAGCGTTCTTCATTTTCTGAAATTTCATATGCTATTGAGTTGCGCATTTAGCTAATCGCTCGATATTGCTGGCAATCCTTTTCATCTGCAATATTCTCTACAAAATTTCTGCGGGCAGGTCTCAAAACCTGCGGGATTTCTAATTGCGATCATAAGCAATTTTCCAATCACTACCTACTAGATATAACAACAAATAAAACAGACATGGATAATATTACTGATCTGCTAGAGCATCTAAACAAAGAGCAAGCATTAAAATTGTTTAAATTACTGCTTAAAAAATTTGATACTGAATGGCTAGGTTTCCTAAACCTGTACACACAGCCGGAAGAATCCGATGATATGGAGGGCGAAGTGGAAGAGATCAATGACACATCCATCTCCCTGCCTGAGAGCCTCAGTCAGACGGTCTTCACAGGAGAACAGACGGGCAAGAGACGTAGAATCGAGGATGATCATGTGGAAAACGAAACACCCTCACAAATAGTCCCGGAAAAGAGGGAAAAGGTCCCCCCGGTAATTCTCCGTGAAAAGGAAAAATGGACCACAGTTGCAAGAAACCTAAGAGAACATCAAATTGGATACTCCTGGGCCAGAAACACCGACGAAGGTGTAAAAATTCAACCAACAACAGTCACAGACTACAGAGGAATAACAAAAATGATGGATAACAACAAACTACAGTACCACACCTTCTCACTAAGCAGCGAAAGAAATCTAAAGGTTGTACTGCGAGGTGTCACCAAAGGCATTACCTCCGAGGAGATCGCGGCTGACCTTACCCAGCAGGGCCTAACACCTATCAAAGTCAGCCGGATGTACAGATCCGATAAACAACCGATGCCATTAGTATTGGTTGAGATACAGAACACACAAAGACAAATTTATGACATAACTGCGGTCTGTGGACTTAAAATATCAACAGAGCCACTCAGGAAAAGGGCATCAGCAGGGCAATGCCATCGTTGCCAAAAGTTTGGCCATGCCCAATGACTCTGTAAAGCCGAGTTCAGATGCCTGAGGTGTGGCGAGAAGCATCAAACCATTACATGCACAAAAGCAAGAACCACACCAGCCAAATGTGCCAACTGTGGAGGTCCCCACCCAGCAAACTAAAAAGGATTCAGCCACCAACCCAGAAATCACGGAACTACAAGACCCGTCCAACCTCCCCCAATCTGGACCACCACTCAAAGCATCTCTGCTGCACAGTCATCAAACCATCAAAACCCAATCCATAAAAGTCAGGAAAGGGCTCAACCTTCCACCAAGACCTATGCAGAAGCAGCCCGCCCAAAGGACACAATATAAACAATCAAATAGGCTCCAACATCACAGCAATACTGACTGCTTCGCTAGCCACTATGCTGCAGGAATTTAGCAGAACAAACCCAACTCCATCCTCCACAAAGAGATTCCTGCAAGGAACCCATTCCATACTCACAGCACTCAACTATGAATAAAACAAAAGTAAAACCTAACTCGCTTCGAATTGCAGCCTGGAATGCCAATGGCCTCACCAACAAAACATTAGAACTACAGGAATTCGCACAAAGACACAACCCGGACATAATGCTGATCAACGAGACCCACCTAAGACCTGCCAACAACCCAAAAGTGAGAGGATACACAATATACCGAACGGATAGACTCAGCTCCAGAGGGGGAGGCACTGCCATCTACATCAAACCATACCTCCACCACAATGCCATATCCAACCCACAGACTACAAACCTGGAAACCACAGGAATACAAGTCCACACAAACAATGCTGGAAGCCTCAAGATATTTGCTGCCTACAACTCACCAAGCAATCCTCTACTGACAACAGACTTGGATGCAGTCCTCGGCACCACAGACCCCTCATAGTAGGTGACTTGAACGCCAAACACACAGCATGGTTCAGCACCACCAACAACAGAAGTGGTCGCATACTACACAACTATTCAACACTTAACTCAGTTGTGGTAGCAGGACCCACTGAGCACACTCATTACAGCCCTCATGGCAGATCAGATGTACTTGACATAGCTATCCTTAGAAACATCAGTTATCAATACAAACTAGAGACGCTCAGTGAACTATCATCCGACCACAACCCAATCCTGATCAAACTTGGCACGCAAGACCAACTGGCCCACCAGCACACCTTCATATCATGGGATAGGCTAGCTAAAATCCTACCAGAATACATTGGTCCTGTACCAATCATCCACAAAAAAGAAGACATAGATGAAGCAATAAGCAATTTAACAAGCCAAATTAAAAAAGCACTAGAAGCAGTCACCAAAACCACAACCAACCACCCATCCGGTCGGCTCCCAGAAAACATAATGGACCTCATCAGAACAAAAAACAAAGCCAGGAAAAGATACCACAACACAAGAGCCCCACAGGACAAGAAAACTCTGAACAAGTTGAACAACCAAGTCAGAAAAGCACTTCAAATTCACAGGAACCAGGATTGGGACAATAAACTATCATCACTCAACCCAGAAGATCACACAATATGGAAATTTCTGAAGATTCTGCGCACTAAACACAATCCTCTACCGCCCATGCAAACTGCTCATGGAACGGCGCACACTGATAAAGAAAAAGCAGAAGCAATAGCAGAAAACCTAGAAAAATAATGCAGCCCATCATATGATAATATAAACATCACCCACATATATAAAGTCCACCAGCAGGTCAAGCGTACCTTAAGTCAGTCCGAAGACAAACCAGCCAGCATCACCCCCACTACTCCAGTTGAAATGACCAACATCATAACACATCTAAACAACAAAAAAGCTCCAGGGCCAGATGGAATTACTAACAGAATCATCAAATTACTTCCTAGAAAAGCTATTATGCACCTGGTTAACATAACCAATGCAATATTGAGGATACAATACTTCCCCTCTGCACGGAAAACAGCAGACATCACACCAATAAAAAAGCCAGGAAACAATCCGCAACTCCCGCAAAGCTACCGTCCAATAAGCCTGCTTTCCAACCTGGGAAAGATTGCTGAAAAAATTATCCTTTCAAGACTACAAGAAAAATCAGACCAATTAGGAATAATTCCAAACGAACAATTCGGCTTCCGCCGTATGCACAGCACAGTGCAACAAATACACCGACTAGTGGAGCATATCACTCAAGGATACAACTGGAACCTACACACAGCTGCAGTTTTTCTGGATATTGCCAAGGCCTTTGATAAGGTATGGCATCAAGGATTACTCTATAAACTCATTCAGGCCAACATTCTAACAAACCTTACCCATCTAATAAAATCATACCTCACTGACAGATCCATGCAGATAAAAATAAATGGCACCATCTCAACTAGGAGCAAAATCCTGGCAGGAGTACCACAGGGATCGCTTTTGGCTCCTTTACTTTTCACAATCTACGTGGCTGACATTCCACAGAACCTGAGGACTACCATCACAGCCCTATATGCTGACGACACAGCCATAATGACAAGATCTCTCCGCCCAAACCTGGCGATCAGTCGTCTCCAGGATACTATCACAAAGCTAGAGAAATGGTTCTCCGACTGGAGGATACAAGTAAACCCCATCAAAAGCTCAGCTATACTGTTCACCAGACGCAAAGCCTTCATCCAAGATGATATTGAACTTCTCGGAAAAAAGATACCATGGCAGACAGAAGCCAAATACCTTGGAGTACAGCTAGACAAAAAGCTAAATTTCAACAGCCATATCAAGCTCATAGGCACAAAGACATCCAGAACCATAGCCCAACTCTATCCCCTGATCAATCGCAACAGCAAATTGGATAAACGCAACAAGCTGTTATTATATAAGATGGTAATTCGACCAGTAATCACATATGCATCCCCGGCATGGAGTCACACATCCAAATCTAACATCCAGAAACTACAGAGGATACAAAACAAATGCCTGCGGATGATCTTAGACGCCCCATGGTTCGTCAGAAACACGCAGATCCACAGAGAAACCGGAACCCCTGACATCCGTTCTCTCCTTCATGACCATGCGGAAAAGTTCTTCAGCAAGGCACATTCTCATCCCAATCCACTAATCAGACAAGCTTCCAGTTATAGTGAACATGACTATCAAAAACACAAAAGACCCAAGGCAATCCTGCTTTCAGCAGAACAGAGCTAACTCCATAGTTCACAAAGTGCGAGCATAAGTCTCACAACCTCCCCCATCAAGCTTCTCCACACAGATAAAGGGGAAAATAAAAAGCATTTTATGCTTCACCCAGCAAGCCAGTAACGTTGTTGTTGTTGTTGTTTTTGATTTATTTTTACACGTGAATTCTAAACTTTTCAATTTTTTATATTTTCATTTCCACAATTTGTCTTAAAAAAAGCAATTTTAACAATTTTGTGTGCTATTTTATGTAATAATAAATAAAGATTGTGTACTCTTATTTTGTGAATAGTCTTACTTTGCACAATGCCCATTATTCCATCTAAATTAGTAGTTTTTACTAGTTAATGCAAAGTTTCCCCATCTTAGGGTAAACATTGCTCCAACTTTTTGAAAAAATAAAAGAAGGAAAAAAACAACTGTTTTCGCAGAAATTTTACATAAGTGCATTCAGTATTCTCTATACATTAAAAAATATATATATTTCAGAAAATAAAAACCTCTGAAAACATTTTTTTTTTCAAATTACTAAAAAAAAGTAAGAAAAGTGGAGCAAAGTAACCCCATCTTACGATATATTTCAAAAATAATTTATTAACTAAATTAATTTCTAGCTCAGAGGATATGCCGTTTGCACACCACGGCGCTTAACCGCACTAAGGAAGACTTGCTTACGAATCTAGTCGGCGACTAGAGGAAATTTTTCTAAGCCTTTTTTTGACCGGTTCCTGAGTTAGTCAATCTCTGATACGGGAAAACGGTTTTTTTCTCCCGGAAACTCGGATTTTTCGTCCCACAAACTCAAGAAAATCGACCGTAGAACCCATATTATTGTTGCCGTCTCCCTTCACTGTGTACCGCTTAATTAGTGATAGCCTTGGGCCATCTATTTCTGATTGGTACCAGTGGAGATTGAACTGCCCACTCAGTCTCCAAAAGTTAGATAGGGCTAAATGGCCTCACCTACTCCCTATGTGAATATATAAAGGTGTTAGCTGATTGTTTTTTTTTCCTAAATTAATTTCTTGTAATTTATTTTTAATAACAATTAATGCAGATGGAACTATTCTCTTACAGCCGATATTACACATAATATCACGTGCTTTCAGTTGAAATATTGTTTTTATTTATTTATTTATTTTGGTTTTCCTCTAGCTGTATTAACAATGGACAAACAGCTGAACATTTACAAATAACGACATTAAAATTAAACCTGAGTAATTCTGATAATACTATTTCATGCTGAATTTTTTCTCCTACGTCTCGATTTTTTAGGCGATAAAATAAGTAGGAATATCCAGAAAGGTCCGAATAGTTAAACTGTAATGCTCGTTTGATTAGCATAATATCAGAGCATCAAAATTCCATTACCAACATACCAGCACTTTTATTCTACCATGTGCTCAGTGACTCAATCCAAAAATGCAATGCAATGCTACTATTACGATTCTTGTTTTCCTAATTTGGTGGAAATGCACTTGAAATTAATGAAACTAGGAATTTGAGAATGATGATGGGCAAGAACCTAAAGTTCTGAAGAACTGTGATAAAAAAGAGTAAAATAGCTCAATGGATCAATAATGTTAAGAAACAAAGTGACAATCGGAGATAGGGAGGTTATACCTCCCTTTATAGTGCTCCTACATCAAAGCTACTGATATGATGGGGGAAACGAACTGCCTTTCATATTCTCCTTTCTCTGTGTAAGAAATCATGGTAGTAGGAATAGTTAGTGAGCTTTAAGCTTGTCCTTTGGGGGTTGCGGGATTAAATATACTCAGGGGATAATAAAATTGCTTTAAGACTTTTGTGCTTGTAGTATTTATTTCGTATGGGATTCCCCCTGCCTCTCTCTTCCCTACGGACGGGGGAGAAAGGAGAGGAGAAAATATAGATGCAGTGATCAAATTCCTTGTAGTCAGCAGTTTGTTTGATCAGTTGATTTGGATGTATGGCCGCATTTCAAAGAATTTACTGCTAGAGGGTGAAGAAAAGAAGAGAAATATGGTATATTGGTATCACGGTGAATCTGATTATTTCTGATGAACCATAGGGCATCTAGTATCATCATTAAGCACTTGTTTTCTATTTCTTGTAGTCTCAGTATCTTAAATTTGATAGGATGGCTCCATGCTAGCGAGGTATAAGTGATTATGGGATGTATCCAGGAGCGAATGCGGGTCTTGAAATTTACGCTTGCTCTTGTTATCATTTAGGGAGCGAGAGGTGTGATTGAAGTCTGATTAGAAGAATAATGAATTACTGACCATTTAAAACTATATATTTAGAAATTTATGTACATTTAATCATACAAATACAACATTTATTTTACAAATGATATTCTATCTTTTTCAATTTAGCTACTTAAATACAAATTCTACCCTACGGTTCTTCTTTACCAAGTGGTCAATAACATCGTCATAAAAAAATCGGTTGTAACTTCTTTTTCCAGAGCAACACGCACTCTTCTAAAGGCTTGCTGAAGCTCACTGGCTAGAACTACTTTAACTGTGTTTAAGCAACAGAGTGAGACGACGTGAAATGGCTATGCACGCGCATGAAATCGCAGTGCTGCTGCGAGGACCTGGAAGCTCCTACAACCGAGCAAGCCAAGGTAGCTTTCACTAGACGAGCAAGCATCGACCTTCGATATACAACGCAAAGCTCATTTATTGCCACGCAATCTTAAGACGTCTTCTGTCTACAAAAATAAAAGCCTAAATGGAATGCATATAAATACATGCATTTTATAACAAATATATATTAATTCTTTCTCAGTTAATGAGCTTGCGCAGCAAGCATGGAGAATTCTTCTCTAGTCGCTACACTGTCACACATATTATTATTATTATTATTATTATTATTATTATTATTATTATTATTATTATTATTATTGTTCTGGGAAACTCCAAGGAGTGGACAGACTCATCGAGGGAGGCCCTAACATCATGTCAAGAACAACTATTCAACATTCACACAGTATCTATCATACCTTGCCTTGAACTCATTCACGGTCGTAGCACCCACAACAGACTCTGGAAGCTTATTCCACTCATTCACTACTCTAAAAGTAAAGAACCCAGCTCTAACACCTTTACTAACCACACTTTTGCCCAGTTTCCATGCATGGCCCCTAGTCCTCCCACCACCAGTCATATTTTCAAAAATATCTTCTGGATCAATCCTATAAAAACCCTTCAATAATTTGAATGGCTCAATCATATCACCCCTCCTTCGCCTATCGTCCAATTTCTGCAACCCACAAATCTTCAACCTATTCTCATAAGGTTCATTCCACAGACCTGCTATCATCTTGGTCACTCGTCTCTGGACCCTCTCCACTTCCTCCCCATCATGAAAAAACTCTGGTGCCCATAGCTGGGCACAGAAGTCCAGATGGGGTCTTATCAAGGCTCGATACAGAGGAACAACAACTTGTTCGTCTCTGCATGTTAAAGTATTTTTCAGAAGCCAAGTGATTTGGTGAGCTGTTTTAGTTACTTTTGCAATGTGCCCCCTAAACTTCAACTCCCTATCCACCAACACTCCCAAATCCCTGGCCTCGTCAATCTCCTGGAGTATGATTCCACCAATGCGATATACTGCTGCTATTCTTTTCACCCCAAAGTGCATAACCTTACACTTTGCCACATTAAATTGACATCCATTTTTCCTAGCCCAGTCCTCCAAACTATCCAAATCATCCTGTAAAATTTTGACATCTTGTGCACTCACAATTGCTCTACCCAACTTTGCATCATCAGCAAAAAAGTGAACACTTCCTCTCAGATCCTTTCCAATATCATTGATGAACAAATTGAAAAGCAGTGGTCCATGAACAGAGCCCTGTGGCACTCCACTAGTCACAAGACGTCTTTTAGACTCCACTCCTGAATAAACCACTCTTTGATATCTCTCCTTCAACCACCCTCTTATCCATCTCACCAACCCTATATCTATACCCATCTGCTCCAGTTTACTGATTAGGGTTCCATGTGGTATCCTATCAAAGGCCTTGGCAAGGTCCAGTAGTATCACTGTAAACCCATTACCCCTATCCAGTTCAGCCGTCACTGTGTTATAAAACGTGAGCAAGTTACTGAGGCATGATCTACCCTTCACAAAACCATGTTGTCCCCCATACAATATCCCATTTTCATCTATCCAATCCTGTATTCTTTTCTTGACTAATTTCTCTAAGACCTTGACAATGATTCCTGATATGCTAATCGGTCGGTAATTTACAACAGCAGTCTTGGAACCACCTTTATGCAGTGGAACTATTTTCCCCTCTGAAATATAATTTCAGAAATATCACTGCATTAACAAGAAAATACCTGCCAGTTTCCCGAAATCAAACCCCTATCACCTGCAAAATACCTTGGCCTTTACATAGATTGCCACCTTAAACGGAAAAAACATGTAGAATACCTACATACGAAACTCCGGATCACCGCAGCAAAACTCTTCCAAGTAAAAGACATTATTCCATTCAACATAAAAAAACTCCTACATCACGGTATCTGCGAATCCCTACTCAGAAACGGTATAACGGTCTACGTACTCACATCAAACAACACCTAACAAAATTAGAAATATTACACAGGAAAATCGTGTCAACAGTGATTTGTCGACCTTATACACAACAGTCTATATCCGAAACTCTTATGGTGACACACAGAATCCTGAGCATTAACAATCTGAAACACTATATAATGTTACTAAGAAATTATGTCAACATCGCCTATCGTAACAACAGAGACACATATCGCATAACACGACGAACAAAAACTCTTTACTTCCCTAGACCCTTCAACAACTTATACGGTTGTTTTGTGTGTTCGCATCCCACTCTACTCAACAACCTACGAAGAAATTTAAAACACATAGACAATTACAGAACATTAAAACACGAACTCTGAAAACTATATCGACATAGTTAATATGACATTAACACTTAGTATACATGACAAATCACCAGCATCCAATGCCTACATTCCATCCATATACAGTACCAAATAACATAAATAGTGAAAGCTAATCCTACTCTCTTCATAAAAGCTAACTCTATCTTCAAAGTAGTGGGTGGATTAACCTGCCTCATTCAACTAATCCTCATAATCATAGACTGCAAATTATTGTAATGTATATGTCAATACTGTGTATAATAATAAATGATGATACTGATATGAAAAAAAAAATTATCTGTATTTATATTTAAAGAAAAAAATATTAAAAAGAAATGAGATACTTTAAACTGCTTACAGAGTTTTGTACAGAGCAGAAAATGTAGTGTCTTAACTGTACATATGTAAACACTCTGTATGATGATAACAGAAAAAATTATTATTATTAAAAAAATTATTATATAGAGAAATTATATCCATTGTTATTGTATGTACAGGGTGTTCGGGATAAATTTGACATATTTATAATTAATTATATTTTTCCGTAAGTTACATGTATTAACACACACTTCTCTTCATTTAAAAGTTTGGACCCTTCTTCATTCATATACAAGCTGTCAGAAAGGATGGATAGCTGGAACCCACCTGAATCATGGAAGAGAATAACTTGTATCATGATGATTCGTGCCCGCCATCAAAATAAGGATATTACGACTGCTGCCCAATGCTCCCTGAATACAGTAAAAACAATCAGGCATGAACTAGAGACTTGCAATGGTGACTACGAGGATGTAGCAAGAAGAAAGATCCCTAGCAGACGATCTGATTGCGTTCGTACAGCAGAATTCCTCTCAAATCTGCAGGAACAGGTGTTGAAGAACCCTGGCATTGGAATTCGGGCTTTGTTCGTGGAGTTGCTAACTGTAGTCAAGCCCTGGATAACAAGGGTAGCCAATGGTAGGCCGTATGTATGGCAGCAGGATTCGGCCCCTTGCCACACCTCTGGGAAAAGTCAAAAATGGTTGTCTGAAAATTTCTACGACTTCACCAGTCCAAATGTTTGGCCTCCAAACTCCCCAGACCTTAACCCCATGGATTATTTTGTATGGGGCTCAGTTGAAAAAGACACCAATCGCACTTCTAGTAATACAAAAGCCCAGTTAATGGATAAAATTAAAACAGTTTTTGCGGCCCTTCCCAGGGAGACTGTAGCATCAGCTTGTTCGAGGTTCCGAAGCAGAATTGAAGCTGTGATCGATGCTAATGGTGGTTATTTTGAGTAAATCTTGTTGATAGTATTGTAATTAACTCTGCCTGTAATGTTTTTTTGTCAATTCATTAAATTTAATAGATACAAAGAAGATTTTCTTTTTCCTTACGAAACTGTCAAATTTATCCCGAACACCCTGTATAAAGTATAAAAAATGCAAAAGACATCTGTAATAATCATCATTGTTAATATTATAATAATAATATTATTACAACAAAGATATCACTTTGTCAAATAAAAAAAAGGAAATAAATACATATAATAAAATGTAAAACGCAGCATGTAATCATATTATTTACCTTGTGTAACTGTGAACTATATTTGCAAACGTTCACTGTGATCGTTATTCTGTTTACAAATTCCACATTATGCACTTATAAAGATATTAAGAGTGAAAAGTGTAACGTAAGAAATTAGAGCACTGTTGCCTAAATATTTCAAAATATATGTCACTCTCTGAGAGGTAACGATAAGGAAAGTAAAGTAATGTACCGAATTTTATACATGGTTAGTACAGAATTGTAAAGTTATAAAATTGTAAAGTCTCCTTCTTCTGCAGCTTGTCCCACTTAAGTAGGGTCACTGTTTGTAGTGAGTCTCCTCCACAACCTCCTGTCCTGGGCAAAGTATAATAACCACATCCAAGTTCTTCATCCTCATGTGATGTCACCTCCTCTACCTCCTCCACCAACTCCCTTCATCTCTTCTTTGGCTGCCCGTGCTTCCCCTCGCTTGCATATCCATCAGCATGACCTTTCTTCCCACATACTCGTTCTCCCTCCTCATCACATGACCAAACCATCTCAACATTGCCTCCTGGATCTTTGTTCCTAAGTTCGTAACTTTCACCGTTCCCCTTACATAGTCATTTCTCAGACGATCCTTTTTGGTCACACAGCACATCCACTTAAGCATTCTCATCTTCGTTACCTCATTCCTGCTGTTTTTCCTCAGGGCCACAGTTTCCATAGCATACGTCATAGCTGGTCTCAGCACTGTCCTGTAGATTTTGCCTTTAGATTGATTGGCACCCTCCTATCGCATAGCACTGCAGCCATCTCTCTCCAGTTCCTCCATCCTGCTTGTATCCTGCATCCCACTTGCTTCTCAGCCTCTCCATCCTCTTTCACTGTTGAACCTAAGTATCTAAAGTCACTGACCTTCCTGATGACATTTCCTTCCAGCTCCAGATCAGTCTCCTGGCTGCCATCCACTTTGCAACACATATGCTCTGTCTTACTTCTGCTCATTCTCATACCTCTCTCTTGCAGTACTTTCCTCCAACTGTCCAGTTTAGCTGCCACTTCTCGTGATTCTGCATACAGTACGATGTCATCTACTTACAACATAGTCCATGGCGTGTCTTCTCTCACCTCCTCCGTCACCACCTCCTTCACAATATTAAACAGGAACGGACTTAATGCTGACCCTTGATGCAAGCTAACTGCCACTGCAAAACTTTCTGTCTCTCACAGGCAGGTCCGATCTCTTGTCTTCACATTTCTGTACATCTCCTGCACCAGCCTGACATATTTCTCCGTTACCGTCTTCTCCCTCAGACACCCCCAGAATTCTTGCCTTGGCACTCTATCATACGCTTTCTCCAGATCAATAAATACCAGATGTTGCTCCTGTTGCTTCTCTCGAAACTTTTTTTATCGTCTGCCGTAACTCAAAGATAGCATCTGTCGTCGATCGACCAGGCATATAGTCAAATTGCTTCTTTGCAATCTCCACCTCCTTTCTCAGTCTTCCATCAAGAAGCCTTTCTAGGATTTTCATCGTGTGGGACATCAACTTTATTCCTCTGTAATTATTACAGTCTTGTGTATCCCTTTTACTCTTGTAGATAGGGACAAGAGTACTTTCTCTCCATTCCTCGGGTATATTTTCCTGTTGACAAACTTTTATTAACAGGTCCCACAGCAGGTAAATTCCCTCTTCCCCCAGTGCCTTCCATGCCTCCACTGGGATTCTGTCAGGACCCACCGATTTTCCATTCTTCATCCTCTTTACAGCTTCCTTCAATTCCACTCTACTAATGTTCTGCACCATCCCCTCATAAGGCTCCCCATCTTCTCTGTGAGTCCTTGCATTTTCTTCATTCAAACGCCCTTCCAAGTATATTCTCCACCTGTTTTTTATATCCACATCCCTCCTTAATACCCTTCTTCCAGAGTCTTTGATCTGCCTCCCATGTACGATGTCCTTTGATGCCTTATTTCTACATTTTGCAAATTGATAAATCTCCTTGTTCCACTATATTCATTGTTGCCGTCGATTTTATTTATTTAAAAAAAAAGAAAAAATTTTTAATTATTACTGTGAAAAGTAAAATGAACACATGTAGCATTATCTATTGCATATTAATAAAAAAAGTAATTGTTAATATGAATTGTGAATAAAAAGGAATTGTAAAATTAAAATGCAAATGACAAAATGCAAAAATAGATTATTAACTGTTTTAATGTAAAACTGTCAATGTAAAATGTTTTTTTAGGACTACTATTAATTTTAACATTAATTATAATAGTACATTGCCATAATCATAATAATTTTAATAACATGTAACAATATTATTATTATTATTATTATTCCTGACACCTCCAAGGAGTCCGAAGACTCATCGCGGGAGAACACCTACAACTGTCTCTACACCTAACCTCTACTACAAATCATCTCCATCAACGCCATCTACAGCCCACCTCCAACACCACCACAACTAGTAATTTTTGTCTGTAAATTGCGTGTGTTCTGAAGGGCCGATTTGTATGTATGCGGGATGAAAAACCCGAGTTTCCGGGAGAAAAAACCCTGCTACCTCCGTATGAGATCGGCTAACTCACCTTCGATTGAAATCGACCAGATAAAGATTCCTCCCGTCGCGACGAGAATCGAACTTAGGCCTATTCCAATCGAAGGGCGCAATGTACCGTCGTTCTTCCAATTGCGCTACGGAGGCGCTTATATGTACCCTACACTCATGTAATTTCTTTGAAAGATAATAAACTGTGTTAAAATTATTATTATTATTATTATTATTATTATTATTATTATTATTATTATTATTATTATTATTATTATTATTATTATTATTATTATATTAATAATAAGTGATTATATCCATTGATAATATATATATAGAGTGTAAAATTGCAAAGAAACATCTGTAATAATCATCATTATGAATATTATAATAATATACGTTGTTAACATTTATTGTATAAAATAAAATAAAAATAATTCAGCTAACGCCCTTTATTCCCTTATAGGGAGTAGGCGAGTCCGTTTAACTTTATCTAGCTTTTGGAGACTGAGTGGGCAGTTCAATCTCCACCAGTAGCTAATCAGAGATAGCTGGCCCATGTATGTCACTAATTATAGCAGCCACTGATGAAGAGGCTGGCAACAAGTGCTGCCATCTCTTGGTACCTAACCCTAACAATATATGTTACTGTCTGACATAATGTGGGTACTACGTCAATTTTCTTGAGTTTACGGGATGAAAAACCGAGTTTCCAGGAGGAAAAACCCGTTTGCCCGTGCCAGAGATCGACTAACTCGGGAATCGGTTGAAGAAAGACTTAGAAAAAGTTCCTCCAGTCGGAGACTAGACTTGAACTTCAGTCTGACTTCAAGCGACCAAACGCAGAGGACGCAAGCGCCACTTCCACTGAGCTACACAGGCCTAAACAGTTATTGTTATTATTATTATTTAAAAAAAACTTTATGTACAAGAAAGTATTTGTTATGCATAATTGTGTTCATATAATGTATGTAATTTATCTGAGAAATAATAATTAAAAAAAATTAAGAGAGACCTCCAAGGAGTAAGGTACTCATCGATGGAGGAGACATACTACACGGCCAGTTATCATACTTACTTTTACTTTGGAATTCGTTCACACTGCTTGCACTCACAACATTCAATGGCAATCCATTCCTATCACTCACGACCCTAGCAGAGAAAAATATAGCACTCACGCCTTCTTAGCAGTATTTATTCTCAGGTTCCAACCCACTCTTTCTCCTGTTTACTAGTGTCTGCAATATACAAATTCTCAATCTATCTTAATAATCAGTATTCCACAATCCTGATAACATTTTTAACACTCTCCATTGCACTCTCTCCACTATATATCAGAATCACAACGCAAACTAGGAGACCAGACCTGAAGATAATTGTCCAAGTGAGGTCTTATCAAGGCCTTCTAAAGAGGCAAAATGATATCCTTATCTTGATAAGTGAACGTTTGTTTCAGCATTGCAATTATCTTTTAGTTGTATTGCACTTTTTGTTGCATGGCAACTGAACTTTAACTTGCTGTCTGCTAACACTCCAACATCCCAAGCATAATCAGTTTCTTTTATCTTAATCACACCAATATAATACGACATTGGATATCTAATCACGCTGACGTGAACGATTTTGCATTTGCTGGCATTAAACTGACATCCATTTTTCCATGCCCACAATTCCCGCCTATTCAAACCATTCTGCAATTATTGCATATCAGCAGCATTCCTGATTACTCTACCTATTTTCGTATCATCAGTATATAGCTCTTTGACGCTTGTAAAATCCTTCCTAGTATCATTAATTTACAGATAGAATAACACTGGACCAAGAACTGATCCTTGTGGTGCACCACTGATTACCTTAAATCTTGCCGACTCACATCCCCCCATATACCACTTTTTCATATCTGTAAGTCATCCATCCTTTTATCCACGCTAATATTCTATAATTCAAACCCATATTCTCCAATTATGCAACAGTCTACCATTCTGTATTCTGTCAAAAGCCTTAGCAAAATCCAAAAGTAGCATAGTGTATGCATTCCCCTTGTCTAGTTCAATGATAACATTGTTATAGAAAGTGAACAAGTTGTTAAATCATGACCTTCCATTAGTTAACCCTTATTTCTCATTCCAAAGTAGCAATTCACTGTCAATCCATTTCTGAATGTGAGTCCTGACCAGTTTTTCCAAAATTTCCACCACCACACCTGAGATACTGAATTGTCGATAGTTGGATACATCGATCTTTGCACCACCCTTGTGTAATGGTAGTACCATACATTATTTCCATATCTGTGAAGTCTTCCCTGTTCTTAGACTCATATTAAACAGCCTGACCAAATGAATGACAGTTCAGCTGAACACTCTTAGCACACGTGCTGATATTCAATCAGTCACTATTGTTGAATTCTTATTCAGTTTGCGCAACAGCTCTAATACTTTGTCCTTCACTTCATATTCGTTTTTTCTTTTACTTGCAGCATATTGACAGAATTCTTGTGGGTTGTCTTTAGCACGCAGTACCAGTTTCTTTTCATTCTCAGACTTTGCTTTCTGTACAACAGTTCTGACTATTCTAGCTTGCTGTTTATAATTTTCATAACGGACACCGTCCTTATGCACATGGTACTGCTTCCATATCATCTATTTCTTACGAGCTCTTGCTTAGTAAGATTACACATTCATTTGAATCGTACTCATTTATTTTTTCGAACTCTTGTGACGTATTCTGATATCGCATCACTTAATTATTGTTTAAATGTTTCCCATGCACTGTCGATATTCTTTTCATCCAGCAACCGATCCCATTCCACTGTGCTCAGTATACTCCTCAGTTGGTCATAATTTCCTGCTTTGTAGTTCAGCATGTAACATTTTCTGGATGGATCATTCATAAGCTTAGTCACTTCCCAAGTGAGTACCACATGATCACTCTCACCAACCGGAGCTAAAATAGTTATGTCTTTAAATGAAACGCCCTTTGACACTATAATCAAATCTAATACTCTTTGACCTCGAGTTTTTCAGTCACATGCTGCTTGAGGTAGTTGTACAGCAAAGCTCATAAATTCGTCTTCATTCTTCTCTTGAGATTCTTCTGCTACCCAATCAATATTTGGATAATTAGAGTCTCTCATTATGATTACTCTTTTCATGCTCATCTTTTTTATTTGGTGATGCATTTCTTCATCACAAGTAACCGATCCACCAGGTCTGTTACAACACCCTGTTATGTAATTGATCATGTTGCATTCCATCGCATACTAGACGGCTTCAAACTCACTGCCACATGTAATACTGGTAGTAGAATTATTATAATCATTGGTCTCAACTCGAATTGGATTCAAGTCATCCGATATCATTAGCAGCATGCCCCTATTCTCTCTATCCTTCCTAAAAATACTGTTCCCTTTACACTCGATACTAGTTAGTACGTCTGATTTTGATAGCCAGGTCTCACTAATGCCTACAAACTGAGGTCCCAACGTATTGACCAAGGCAACAAACTCTACCCCTTTGTTTCTGATACTTCTTCCATTCATGTACAGACATAATAATTTACCTGCATGTTATTTTGTATATTGTTGTTTGCAGTCTGCAGGACACAGTTGGACAACTTGCAGATCCGTATTTTTTCTGCTAGGGTGGTGAATGCTCTGAAGCAGTGTGAGCGAATTCCAGTTTGATTCCCAGATATTTTACTTCTTTTTGCAATGGGATATCAGTGTTGAACATCGTGACTGCTCCGTGGTGGGTTGTTTTCCGTCTTGTAAAGAGTATGGCCGTACTCTTGTCGGCATTGACATATATTCTCCATTTCTGAAACCAATCTTCAAGATTTGTTGCTGCGTCTTGTAGTCCTTGTGTGGCTAAGTGTGGCCTGAGTCATCTGGTCAGTATTGCCATGTCGTCTGCATAGAAAGCCATGGTGGTTGATGCTGTGCTTGGTACGTCTGAGATAAAAATGTTGAAGAGTAGCGGCGATTGGAGGGAGCCTTGCGGGACACCAGCTGTGATGCTTCTCATGGAGGATATGAGGCCACGTAGCTTAACTTGAAATTTTCGGTCTTTCAGATAGGATTCTATGATTTTGGCGAGGTTTAGTGGGTATTTTTCAGCTATTAGTTTGTGGATGAGGCCTTTGTGCCATACTTTGTCAAAGGCTTTCGCCACATCCAGAAAGATTGCACCCGTGTGTTGTTTCCAATTGTATCCAGTAGTTATGAATTCTATAAGTCTGTGGACTTGTTGGGTTGTGCAGTGGCCTTTGCGAAATTCGAATTGTTCTTTTGAGATTAGGTCGATCTTGTCCGTTTCGTTTTGTAGTCGGTTCAAAATTATCTTTTCCGCGATTTTTCCCAGATTTGATAGGAGACTGATAGGTCTGTAGTTCTGGAGGAATTGATGTGCTTTTCCGGGTTTATGGAGGAGGATTACATTGCCCGTTTCCAGCGAGTGGGGAAGTAGTTGAGTCTTAGCATCGCGTCGATGATCGCCACTAGATGCATAACTGTTTTATGCGGGAGTGCTTTTATGGTTTGGTTTGAAATCTCGTCAGGACCTGGGGCCTTTCTGTTGTTGAGGCTCTTGATGATTTGGTGTACTTACTTTGGTGTAGCATAGTTTGTGTTTTCTTGGCTGCTGGTTTGATGGAGTGCACAGCGGACATGTCTGTGTATTTTTTTCAATGAAGTGCAAGTCCGCATGCACATAGTTTGGGCTGAATTGCAGTTCCAGGGCATCCGCGAAAGCGTCTGCTTTCTCGTCGTCTCGGTAGGCCATGCCCCTTTCTCCCTGGATTGGCTGAATGTTGGGGCGGTTGCTGCGAACGGCTTTAGTCATTTTCCACAATGAGTTGTCTTTGGTGTTTAAGGAGCTTCGTTTCTTCTCCCACAGCTGGTTCTTGTGATCTTTGATCGCATATCGGACTAGATTTGTTGCCCTGTTTAGCTCTTGTCTATCCTGGGGGGGACAGTGTTGTATGGTATCGGCGTCTGATCCTGTTTTTGCTGTGGATGAGTTTTAGAATCTCTTCTGGGAGCAGGTTGGCTTGAGTTGAAGTGGTAACGGTGGAAGCTGCTGCTAGGCCAGCTTGAATTGTGCTTTCCAGTTTTCTGATCGCTGTATCTATTTCTTTAGGTGAGGATATGGCTGGAACGGGTCCTATGAGGTTGTGGAGAGTAGCGTTCAGCTTTTTGAAATTTCTGGAGGACTGTCTGGGGATGATTTCTGTTTCCCTGCCTAGGCTTAGTAGTACCGGATTGTGGTCGGAGCTAAGATCATTGACTATCTGTAACTGGAATTGGTGCGAGGTGTTCCTAAAAATGGCTATATCCAGCACATCAGGTGTTCCCAGCGGTCCGTAGTGTGTTGGTTCTGCGGGACCTGCTATGATGATGTGTCTTGTCATAGCGAACATGTGTAGGCTCTTCCCGTTGTTGTTGGAATTCCTACTGTTCCATGCAGGATGTTTTGCGTTTAGGTCTCCCGCCACAATTGTTGCTTCGTTTGTGTCGAGGAGCTGGGAGGGATCCGAGGCTAGTAGTGGTTTGCCTGGAGGCTTGTAGACTGAATATAGCTTCAGGTTACCTGCATTGTTGGTGTGTATCTCAATTCCAGTTTCTTCCAGGTATGTAGTCGTTGTCTTCTGGATCTCGTTGTATCTTATGTCTTTTTTGACAAAGATAGCCGTTCCCCCTCCTCTGGCATTGAGTCTGTCATTCCTAAGTAGTGCGTGGTTCCTTAGTTTGGGGTTGTCGCAGGGCCGAAGGTGCGTCTCGTTGATTAAGAGGGTGTCTATTCTGTGTCTTGCTGTAAATTCTTGTAGTTCCAGGAGTTTGTTATTTAGGCCGTTGGCATTCCAAAATACGATCTGTATGAAGTTGTTCGAACCAGGTGTATTATTCATTGCTTATCATTGTGAAGATGACTTGAGTGTTTTTTAAGAACTTGTTTGTATCACTCTGATTGGGGTTGGTCTTGCCGAAAGCCGTTAGC
Organism: Typopeltis vanoorti; assembly: GCF_054136105.1. Lineage (NCBI taxonomy): Eukaryota > Metazoa > Arthropoda > Arachnida > Uropygi > Thelyphonidae > Typopeltis > Typopeltis vanoorti. Next base: position 23,090,954 of record NC_143558.1, on the reverse strand, counting down.
ATCTCCCCTAGGGTGGCAGCTAGGATAGCAGCTGTGTTCTGACTGTTGGGCATAGGTTCTGCTGATTTAGCCTTTGAGTTGACTGCTGCAGCATATGAGCTGTGTGATGTTCGCTGATAGATTCCTTCTTCAAGGGGTGTTGCACGTTTTTGAGCTGGTGGAGTGCCTGCTTTTCTGTTTCTTGTCAGGTTATCTGGGTGGAGAGTGCAGCCTCTATAGTTGGCTGGGTGTGGGCCGCCGCAGTTTGCACATGTGGCTGGAGTTGTGCGTGGTTTGGAGCATGTGTGAGTAGGGTGACTGTTCCCGCACTGTCCACATTTGTATTCCGATCTGCACAATTTCTGTGCGTGCCCATATCTCTGGCAGCGATGGCATTGTCCTGCTGTTGCTTTCTTTCTGAGTGGTTCTGTTTTAATCCTGAGATTGCAAACTGTTTTGAGATCGTAAATCTCTCTTTGTTCCTTACTAATTTCCGCGAGAACCAGCAGCATGGGACGTTTGTCTGCCCGGTACATTCTTGATATTTTTATGAGCTCCAGTCCTTGAGATCTAAGGTCAATAGCTATTTCTTCGGACGTGATTTCTTCTACCAGTCCTCTGATGACAACTATTACGTGTTTTTCGCTTTTTAGTTCGAAAGTGTGGTATGAGGTCTTTAGCTCGTCCATTAACTTTGTTAGTCGACGGTAGTCTGATATCCCTTCGGGCTGGATACGGACTCCTTCGTCGGTGTTTTTGGCTGTTTTGAATTTAATCTCGGAGTTTCTCATTGCCTCCGAAATTGTCGACCATTGTTTTTTGTCTCTTAAGATTACGGCAGGACTCGTTCTTGTACCGCTGTGTCCATTGGCTGGTGTTCTGGGTCTTCAGGTGGTATCTCTTTTCGTCGCTTTTTTCTGCTCACCGTTTGATAGTCGTCTGGTTAAAATTACGGCAGGACTCGTTCTTGTACCGCTGTGTCCATTGGCTGGTGTTCTGGGTCTTCAGGTGGTATCTCTTTTCGTCGCTTTTTTCTGCTCACCGTTTGATAGTCGTCTGGTTCTTCCGGGATCTGAATATCTGTGACTGCGTTGTTGTCTCTTGTGTCATCTTGAGCAGTGGTGTGGAGAGGTTCTGAAGGTTGAGAGTCCTCAGATTCGACTTCTGCGATTTGATGGATCTCTACTTTACCCGGCCATTTTGTATGTAGCTGGTTTCCTACATGTCGGAAAATTGCAAGCAGCTGCTTAAAGTCTAGTTCATCGTAGGGACTGTTCATGATGATTAAGACTAGTCTGCAGTTTGCTGTACAATATTCAGAATCACTATACTTTGTGATCACCAGTCTCAATCCTTACCTTTACCTTATCTTACCTGAAATGTTGGCATCTGCAATATTATTATTATTATTATTATTATTATTTAACGGTGTCTCCATGGAGTCAAAAGACTCATCGCGGGAGACCCGACATTGACACACTAACCATTATTTACACAATACCTGTCATACCTCTCCTTAAATTCATTCACGGTTAAAGCATTCACAACCAGTTCTGGCAAAGCATTCCACCCATTCACAACCCTCCAAGTAAAAAATCTAGTCCTAACACCCTTGTTAACCACACTCTTACACAATCTCCAGGGATGGCCCCTCGTTCTCTCACATCCTGCATTGGTCTTAAGAATATCATCAGTATCAATCCTGTAAAATCCCTTTAACAATTTAAATACCTCTATCATATCTCCTCTCCTACGTCTATCAGCTAGTTTTTGGAGCCCACAGATCATCAATCTATCCTCATAGGGAACATCCCACAGACCTGCAACAATCTTTGTAACCCGCCTCTGAATCCTCTCTACCACTTCCGCATCACCAAGAAATCCTGGCGACCAGATCTGTGCACAATAGTCCAAATGCGGCCTTATTAATGCCTTATAGAGTGGAATAATAACTTCCCTATCCCTGCTAGTTAGTGTGTTCCTCAACAACCATGTAATTTGATGTGATGTTTTGGCAATCTTAGCAATATGCCCTTTAAACTTAAGTTCTCTGTCCACAATAACTCCCAAGTCTCTTGTCTCATCAACTTCCTGCAGTTCAGTTCCGTTAATATAGTAAACAGCATGCGATGTCATCCTCCCGAAGTGCATCACCTTACACTTAGCCACGTTGAACTGACAGCCATTTACCTCAGTCCATAGCGTCAGCCTATTTAAGTCATCCTGTAAAATATCCACATCATTTGAATTGATTATCGCTCTTCCCAATTTTGCATCATCAGCAAACAAGTGGATATTTCCATTCAAGGTATTTCCAATATCATTGATGTACAAATTAAACAATAGAGGACCAAGAACTGAGCCCTGAGGTACACCACTAGTCACTTGCCTTTTCCTGGACTCAGCTCCTCCGTAAACCACTCTTTGATATCTGTCCGCCAGCCATCCTTTAATCCAAATCACCATCTTCGGATCCAAACCCATTTGCTCTAATTTATGTAACAGAGTTCCATGTGGAATCCTGTCAAAAGCCTTTGCAAAGTCAAGCAGTATCACTGAGTAAGGATTTCCTTTATCCAACTCCACTGTTACTTTATTATAGAACGTAAGCAAATTACTTAGGCAAGACCTACCTTTCACAAAACCATGTTGCCCCTTATAAAGTATCATATTGCTGTCCACCCAGTCCTGAATTCTAATTTTAACTAATTTCTCCAAAATCTTAACCACCACTCCAGATATATTGATTGGTCTATAATTTGCAACATCAGTCTTAGAGCCTCCCTTGTGCAATGGAACTATTTTCCCCTCTTTCCACTCTATTGGCACTTTACCAGAACTGAGGCTTAAATTAAATATCCTGGTTAGAGGAGTTGCTAATTCTCTTGCACATTCTCGTAACACATGGGCCGATATGCCATCTAACCCAATGGCAGTGTTAGCATTAAGGTTCTTTAATATATTAAGCACCTCGATTTCATCTATCTCTATACTCTCATCAGTCAATGTCACATCTGACACTGCACTATCACTACTAAGATGGTACACTTTTGCGAAATGAACACTAAGCAACTCAACTATTTGACTAGCTTCAGTAATTTCCTTACCATCAACACTTTTTAAAGTAATCTTTCCATGGATATTCTTCCTTTTACTAGCCACATAGCGAAAGAACTCTTTAGGGTTTCTTTTGGATTCATCAGCTAGCTTCCTCTCATAATTAGCTTTGGCTTTCCTTACCACACAGGTTACTCTCTTTGCCTGTACCTTATATTGCTCATTGGAACGCTCATCACCTTTTTCTTTATATGTCTTCCACAACCTTTTCTTTATATTTCTTATTCTTATATTAAAAAAAAAATGTTCTCATATAACTCTCACTTCCAATCCTCAATCGCTCTAATAAAATCGAAATCGGCAAATAAAAACCGGACTGTATTTCCTTGTATGGAAGTCTTCAGTATATATAGACGATATTTAATTAAAAATAAATGCATTCGTAATTGCCTTATTGGGTGATAGTTCTTTCCAATAAATAATATTATTCTTTAATAAATTAATAAATGAACAGACACATATGCTTTCTTAGTTCGAGGTTATGTAAAAATGATATCCACTGATAACATGTCGAGGGATAGTGTTTTGATCAAAACGGAGGAATTCTTCATTTCAGTTTTTTTTTTATTATTAATGTATTGAGCAAGTGGAACTATTAAGTAGTTTTAATATTATCTTTTAGTATTACTGCTCGAAAGAATTGCCCAATGAAGATTAAAGATTGGGAAATCAAATATATAACCGGATTTGATACTTGTATGTATAACCAAGCTTAATGTTTTATTTATTTGATATTCATAAATGAAATAATTTATTCGAAGTTCTTTCCCTAAGGTTTCATTTATAAATATTTTGGAGGTAACAGTACTAAATATTCTTTTATAGAATGATAGTATTTTAAATTTATACAGTTTTAATTTATAAATATGATGGGGAATGTTTCAGTGACTCCTCGTTTCAGCCTCCTCCCTATTCACTGTCATTTAGTAAGGATTGTACTGATTGCAGCTAGCGATTGAAGGATATTATCTATTAGTACGCATTGTGTGTTCACAAATGCCTGCAATATGGAAACATCTCATGATGTTTGTCATTTTAAAAATGAGTGGCACAGTCATTAGTTAGCTGGACATAATGCTTTCTTTAACTTCCACTGGCCCTTTCCTTCCAAAAATGTGTTCACCACTGTGCACTCAGTTTGAGAATGTGATGAGTGGCTATTGTGAAAATTCAAGAACACCACTCTAACTTTTTTTTTTTTTAAAGATAGTACACAACAGTATGTGAGAATTGTAAAGAATTATTTTAATTACAATAATGTAAGAACTGCTTATGTCTGAGTAAGAAGAAGAGCTCTTCGGAAGCTTATTTAACATTTCCAATAAAAAAAAGTATAATTTATTATTATACTTTTATAGTAAAATAAAAGTATAATTACCAAATTTCAAGACAATTTTAAAGTACATTTAGAAAACGCACTTGTTGCATTTTTTTTGTGTTTTTTTTAAAGAAATTAGAACTGATGTATGCTTACTAACAAAGTGAATATATCCCATCACTATACAGATCATATTATAAATAAACATACAGAAAAATACCTAAGTTATTTTCTCATATCTTGTTGCAGTATGTAGTAGATGATTGGCATATGGAAATGTACAAAGAATCAAGGGGGTATGGAGAGAAAGAGCGATACCTAGAAAAAAAAAAGCTCATGAGAAGAGTGTGGGGATGTTAGAGGTGCGAATGTCCATTTTTTCCAGGAGAGAAAGCTGATTTAGTTGGACAGAAAGAGCATGTGAGGATTAGTTGTTAGAAGCTTATCGAATAAACAGTATGTTGAGAAAGGTGATCAGCAGGCTGTCTGGTTTTGACAATGATAAGTTGTGAGAATGAGCAGAAATAATAAATGGTATGTTGGCAGAATTGTTTAAGAAAAGGGAAGTGCAGTTTGTGAATGTGGGAGGATGAATGAAACAGCTTTAACCATATTAGTGATGGATTGCACTCGAGTAGGTTTGGTGTCATCTAGATATGCTCTTAGCAGTAGACAGAATAATTGAAAGAGTTAAAGGAGAATGATAAATCTGAGGATTTAAGAGGACCTATGAAAGAGAGGGAGAGTAAGAGTGGTAGAACTAACTGAAGGAGGTGTAAAGTTGAAGAGCAGTGAGAGACCAATGGGTGATAGATGAAATGAGAGAATAAATATGCAAAATGAACATGTGAAACTGTAGTTGTGTGTTAAGTATGAATCAGTGCTAATAGTGAATAATCTTGGATATAGGATCAAGTGAGTCTAAGGAAATATAGTTAACTTTTAAAATTCACGATATTTGTAACCCGCCCAAAATGAAAAATTATTTACAAGTCCCAAGGCTCCATGGACTATTTCAGATCCACAAAGAAGGGTCCCTCCTGCTCTAATTATGAATGCTTTAATTTCTATTTATAAATTAGCCATATACCTGTCATCCGATGTCAAAAAACACGTCATTTTGAAAATTCACTATTCAGAATTAATAATTCACTGAAACAGATTTAATTGGTTTTCATGTTTAGTTGGTGATGTTAATATCAATTGCCAAAATCTCACTCATTCCATATATTACTGCCTTATTTAAGTATTGTTTAAATGCAGGTATTTTAGTTGGAATAACCAACAAATTGAGAGTAGTGCACTGTGCTTTCATCTCTCTACCCTACTTTACTTTTCAACATTATAGATCTATATGTGAAATATTTCATAGTATGATATAGTATTAATGCTGCTCTCTCATACTTAAAATTAAGTATACAAAACCAGAAAGTGAGTCATACTTTGAAGACATTATTTTGTCTTCACCATATGACACCTGGTTTTGTGTTTCATTTTCACGAGGTCATAAAACATTTTGCAGATGGCCGAGGAGATAGAAACACTCATGTTGCTTGGACAGCTAGAGGTTATGATTGTTGGAGAAAATTAGTTTAGCTGTTTCATGATATGAATTTTTTTTTTTTAAATATATACACATATATATATATATATATATATATATATATATATACACACACACACACACACTAGGGGCTCTGACGCCTACGGTGCCCAAACCCCTGAGTTCTGGACTGGTAGACCAGTTCTCCTCAAATTCTGATGACTCAAAAGGGGGTTTCCGCTCTCCTGGTGCCTACAGTGCCCAACCCCCTCGAGTTCCGGACTGGTAGGCCGGTTCTCCTTGAATTCTGACTCAAATTTTGAAAACTCGAAAAAAAAAAAAAGGGGGGGGGTGCTTCCCCCTGGCACCTACGGTTCCCCCCCTCTGGGTTCTGGACTGGTAGACCAGTTCTCCTTGAATTCTGATTACTCGAATTTTGAAGACTTGAAAGGGGGTTTCATCTCCCCCTGGCACCAACCCCAGAGTTGCGGACTGGTAGGCCAGTTCTCCTTGAATTCTGATGACTCGAATTTTGATTTTGAAGATGCAAAAGGGGGTGCCACCTATGCCCCCCCCCCCCCCCCCCCCCGAGTTCCGGACAGGTAGGCTGGTTCTCCTTGAATTCTGATGACTCGAATTTTGAAGACTCGACACTCAGAGTAGCCCCTGAGTTTCAAAACGTTTCAAATACTGGCCTCTTAAAAGCATGAACAACTTGTCACTGTGACATACTGGAAGTAATTCAAAATATTCCTCCTCGAAAGGGAGTTTTATCCCCCTCTGGTGCCCTGCGGCACCCAACCCCAGAGTTGCGGACTGGTAGGCCAGTTCTCCTTGAATTCTGATGACTCGAATTTTGAAGACTTGAAAGGGGGGGGGTTCCACCTACGGCACCCAACTCCCCCGAGTTCCAGACTGGTAGGCCGGTTCTCCTTGAATTCTGATGACTCGAATTTTGAAGACTTGGCACTCAGAGTAGCCCCCGAGTTTCAAAACGTTTCAAATAACGTGACACAAAAACGTTACAAAAAAAAGCTTATTATTTTATATTATAGGGTAGATATATATTGATCCCATACATGAGAGGTGAAGAGACCTATAAGCACATCAGTGCCATGTGTGGGATGCAGATGAGGATTTTTTTAGAGCTGCAAGTTGTAGTTTTGAAATACTTCATGAGGAAGACTGTTCCAGAGGACAGAATAAAATAGGAAGAGAAGAAGTAGGTTCAATGTGTTTACAGTTGCACAGTAAATGGATGCTGGGCAGTTAACAGATGCAACAGAAAGTGGATGAATGATAGCTGCCAATTCACTGGAGCAGTGACCATGGAAATATCTGTAGAATAGACACAATGCTGAAATACCACATCTATAAGGTAAAAGTTGAAGTGAATTTGTAAGAGAGGGATCATCAGTGACTCTTGTTGTTTGCCTGACAGTGTGAAGGATTTCAAGGGAAGTTTTAGGTGCATTACCCCAAATATGTAAACAGTTCCAAGCATGGGCAAATTTTGGATTTGTACGGTATGGCGCAACAAAAAAAAACCAGTACTGTACTTCAACACCCTTTCGGTATATGTGCTATGAGATGTCATTCGGTACTTTTTTTTTTTGGACCATACTGTATATAGTTAGTTGGTTGGGCATAAAATAGCCTCTTGAACAAAAGAGAATGCCTGGTGTTTGGATACCTATGTGGTTGTTGATGTGATATGTTTATGCCTGGAGAGATGGGAGGTAAACATTAGTCCAAGCAGAGAGATCTGATCTTGTCTGATGATTTGTATATTACTTAGGATAAGGGTAGGTGAGCTGTAATCTCCTTTGTGAGAGAAAAGACGAGACTGTGTTTTGTAGCATTGAACATGACAAGATTGTCCTTGCTCCATTGAAGGATAGTATGAAGATGACTGTTTAAGGCACCGAATCTAGATCTTATCTTGTAGTCCTGAGATGTCAGAGTACTACGTAGTTTGTCAAATGAGTACATTGAGTGGAGAGCACTATCATCTGCAAAGTTGTGGATAGAATTAGTGGTGATTCTGGGTAGGTCATTTATGAACAAGAGGAAGAGATTAGGTGATAGGACAGAGCCTTGAGGTACTCCAGCATTGATCGTAAAGCTCAAAGAGAAAGATCCATCTACCATGACTTGCAGAGAGTCCAGAGAATGGTAATTTAAGCAGGCCATGATGCCACACATAGTTGAAAATTTTGGAAATGTTGAGGGCAAGAGCACAAATTTCTCTAAACCTTTTCATGGTATGTGTCCAGTGGTGGGTGATGTAAGCTGGGGTCAGCTGTGGATCTTGATATTTGGTGGGCCTCTGAGTAGTGGATGAGTTGGCTATTAATAACTTTCTCCATTATTTTGGAGAGAATTGAAGTGACATTTGGTCAGTAGTTTGAAGATAGACTTCTGTCATCCTATTTTGGAATAGGATGGATATGAGATTACATTCTTGCATTGAGATAAGTACCAGATGTGTATAATAGATTGTAGTGATGATGCAGAATGGGTGTTTACTCTGGAGTGCAGTCTTTGAGAACAATTAGAGAGATGCTATCATGACCAGAAGACTTTTTAGTATCCAAATTATTTAGTAGTTTTCTGATTTCTTTTTGTCGAAAAACTATAGGATGCATACTGTTCTTGGAGGTGATTTCCCTTGTTCGTCTATGCAGGATGATAAATTTAGTTTAATCCTTTATCCCAGTGAGAGCAAACAAAGTTTGCGCCTGAAAATATCTTCAGGACTGAATATAGTGTTGTACTATCTAACCTGGGTAAGTAGTACGACACCAGGCAACTCGTACCAAAGGTAGAGCAAGCTACCAACACTCCTATCCCAGTATCTCCCATAATGCAAAACACATCTCCTGGTGGATATGTATACTGTTATGCATTAAGGGATTGGCCACTACCCAGACTAGTTTCAACCTTTATTGAGGTCTCTTCAGTGGGAGCCAGCCCCAGAGTTGGAGATACCAGGCAGAAGCAGTAGCAAGGTCATCTTTACCTATAGGAGTTGCCAAAAGGTTTGCCACCTTTTTTTATTAAATTACTCTGGATTTAGAGGAAGATGTTGAAAGTTTATTTTTCACTAGGTTAGACTATGATAAATTTAGTTTAATCCTTTATCCCAGCGAGAGCAAACAAAGTTTGTGCCTGAAAATATCTTCAGGACTGAATATAGTGTTGTACTATCTTACCTGGGTAAGTAGTACAATACCGGGCAACTCGTAGCAAAGGTGAAAAGTGAAGTGTTGTAGAGAGAGAAAGGGGTAGAAAAGCAAATGAGCAGAAGTTGCATTCAATGTCCTTAGTGAGGGACCAGAAGCACACAAGAAGCAGCTTTTTTCTGAGGGACCAGAAAAAACTTGCCTCCTGTTTCATTCAGACAGGAGGCAAGTTTTTTGCTGTTGGCTTTTATGAAATCAGATTTAGATCTGCTGATGACTGATTTGCATATGTTGCATGCTTTGATATAGACAGTATGAAGCTGAATTCTTGAAGTGAGCCACATGTGATAAGCTAAATATTTTTTCTTCAACTAATTGGATACACTTTTTGTTGGACTGGGGCTTGGAAAGCTGATGAGGATTACTGGTTGAATTGAATGAGGGTCTTCATGCCAGTGAAAATAATTTCTGTAACTCATTTGCAGCAAGTGTTATGGTCAGATGACTGGAAACAATAGTCAAACCAGGAAAGGAGTAGAAATTCCATAAGTCATCCCAGTTCTCTTTTTCCAAATGGAAGCTGTGCCTTCTGGTCCCTTGCTAAGGCCGTTGGATGCAACTTCTTCTCTCTCTCTCTCTCACACATCCATCCATCCTGATAGCATCACTGTCACTTCACCCAAAGATAAAGCCAACCTCCTGGCATTATTCTCTCACTCTCATCCTCTGGCTACAAAGGAGTGGTCTGTGAGAGAGAAAGAGAGAGGAGACTTGTACAAGATTGTGGTCTGAGTTGCCAAGAGGAGAGGTGGCCTCTGTGATGTATCTGGAAGGAGAACTGGTCAAAAAGAGGTTGAGTATTTGGACAGGTTGACAACCCAATTCAAATACTCATTTGAATCGGGTTGTCAAGAATTCGTGTAGGTAGCTGTACACTTTGTGTTAGATCATTACTTATGGCTTCTTGTGCAGCTGCTGTTGTGGATGTTGAGGTCACCAGGAAGATGGCCTGACTATTTCGATAGCTGGATTGCAAATGGTCAGCATAATTATACATATTCATCCATCAGTGACTTTAACAGGCACTTAAGCGCCCACAACCTTCCAAGTATCATTGGAGTTCTTAACTGTAATACAGTGATAAGGTGGTCACCCCTAAGCCTAATTATACATATAACTAAATTAGTATGGATAACTTACATCAAAATAAACATTTATTGAAGAAATTTTGCTCATATTTCAGAGATATAAAAAAAAAAATGTAACAGAATAACATACAAACAAGAAAAAAAAAATGCAACAGTGCCAAATTCAGTGCCACTAACGCTTTAATAAGGTAACTGATTAATTGATCCTGGGGAAAGGGGGGGGGTCAGAACAAAAACCCAACAACCAGAAAAGATTAGCAAATTGGAGTACTGTTTCCCATCAGAAAGATAAATGTATGCTATTTGACCTATTAAAATTGGGATGATTTAATGTTTCACAATTTTCTTATAAAGCCATCTTATAAGAAATCTACTGTTTTGTAAAATTTTAGTGTTCTTCCAAAGGATTAGGAGGGATGGCATTTTCAGCAGACTGTTAATCTTGATGTATATTTTGTTCTTCATGTGGAACAGAGGCAGATGATGTTCTGGATTGCCCAAAATATTATAAGAGCAAGAATTTCACAGATGCCTGGAAAGTTCAAAGAAGGAAGATTGTCTTTTGGCAGAGAAAGAAAGGAAAGTAGAAATTTTCCAGACATGATATGCTATACAAACATTGAGAGGCCTAAGAACTTTACAGTAACTAACTTCCAATTGTTGTTGTGTTATTGTCGAGTCCATCTGTTGAACTTTGATGGAGTAGAGCTTTTCTATGGGATTATTGTCAATTTCCTGTAGAGCAGCGGCAATTGCTGGACAAGAATAGATATGGGCAGGTGTTAGTTCAACTCCTGGACAGGTCTTGCGTATTTCATAGCTTCTAATACCATCCAGATGAATTTTCATGCCTTTAAAATGTTTTGTTTTTAGTCTGATGATGATTGTGGTTATTTCTCTATTTTCATTAATTTTGTTGATTTCATTCTTGATAGTTTGTTTTACCAATCTTATTTTTGCGACAGAGTTAGCATCAGTTACTGATGGTGTAATTTTTGAGGTACGAGGGTGGTCTGAAAATTTCTCGGCCTCGACCATAGATGGCGACACTATCGGCATGATTTTTTTTTCTAAGTTGATACATCTCTCATAAGCATCCGTGTGAAATTGCAAGTCATTGTATCAAGTAGTTTGTTGTATACAGCTGTCTGAAGCAAAAGTGTTGTTTGTATCCCTTGAAATGGATAAAATTGAGTATCGTGTGGTTATAAACTTCTTTGTAAAAGAAGGTTTAATTTCAAAAGAAATTCATTCTAAGTTCATAAAAGTTAATGTGCACTCTTCTCCTTTGTTTTCGAAATTAAGAACTGGCCTGGCCACACCAGCCTTGAAGATGATCCACGTAAAGGACGTCCGAAAAGTGTAACAACACCAGAAATCATTGATCAAGTGCACTATATGGTATTGGATAATTAGCGAGTCAAAGTGTGTGAAATTGCTGAGACTATAGGCATTTCAAAAGAACGTGTAGGATATATTTTGCATGAATAATTACATATTAAAAAGCTTTGCACAAAATGGGTGCCGCGATTGTTCACAGCAGATCAAAAACGCACGCACATGAAAATCTCTGAACAGTGCTTTGAGCGTTTTAACAAGAATAAAACTGATTTTGTACATTGATTTATTACTATGGATGAGACTTGGATTCACCATTACACACCAGAATCCAAACAGCAGTCAAAACAGTGGACAGAAGCCTGTTGTTCTGCGCCAAAGAAGACAAAGTCGGTTCCATCAGCAGCATAGGTCATGGCATCGGTGTTTTGGGATTGCTGAAGGCATTTTGTTTATTAATTATCTTGAAAAGGGTAAAGCAATAACTGGGAAATATTATTCTGATCTTTTAACCAGACTAGTCAAAAACATTTTATTATTATTGTTCCGGGGAACTCCAAGGAGTCGACATACTCATCGAGGGAGGCCCTAACATCATGTCAAGAACAACTACTCGACATTAACACAGTATCTATCATACCGTGCCTTGAACTCATTCAAGGTCGTAGCACCCACAACAGACTCTGGAAGCTTATTCCACTCATTCACCACTCTCCAAGTAAAAAACCTAGCTCTAACTCCCTTGTCAACCACGCTCTTGCCCAGCTTCCATGCATGGCTCCTAGTCCTCCCACCACCAGTCATATTTTCAAAAATATCTTTTGGATCAATCTTATAGAAACCCTTCAGTAATTTGAATGTCTCAATCATATCACCCCTCCTTCGCCTATCGTCCAGTCTCTGCAACCCACAAATCTTCAACCTATTCTCATAAGGTTCATTCCACAGACCTCCTATCATCTTGGTCACTCCTCTCTGGATCCTCTCCACTTCCTCCCCATCACTAAGAAACCCTGGTGCCCATAACTAGGCACAGTAGTCCAGATTGGGTCTTATCAAGGCTCGATACAGAGGAACAATAACTTGTTTGTCTCTGCATGGTAAAGTATTTTTCAGAAGCCAAGTGACTTTATGAGCTGATTTAGTCACTTTTGCAATGTGCCCCCTAAACTTCAATTCCCTATCCACCAACACTCCCAAATCCCTGGCCTCATCAGTCTCCTGGAGTACGGTTCCACCAATGCGATATACTGCTGCTATTCTTTTCACCCCAGAGTGCATAACCTTACACTTTGCCACATTAAATTGACGTCCATTTTTCCTAGCCCAGTCCTCCAAACTATCCAAATCATCCTGTAAAATTTTGACATCCTGTGCACTTACAATTGCTCTACCCAACTTTGCATCATCAGCAAACAAGTGAACACTTCCTCTCAAACCCTTTCCTATATTATTGATGAACAAATTGAAAAGTAATGGTCCAAGAATAGAGCCCTGCTGCACACCACTAGTCACAAGCCGTCTTTTAGACTCCACTCCTGCATAAACCACTCTCTGGTATCTCTCCTTCAACCACCCTCCTATCCACCTCACCAACCCTATATCTATCCCCATCTGCTCCAGTTTACTGATTAGGGTTCCATGTGGTATCCTGTCTAAGGCCTTGGCAAGGTCCAGTAGTATCACTGTAAACCCATTACCCCTATCGAGTTCAGCCGTCACTGTGTTATAAAACGTGAGCAAGTTACTGAGGCATGATCTACCCTTCACAAAACCATGTTGTCCCCCATACAATATCCCATTTTCATCTATCCAATCCTGTTCTTTTCTTGACTAATTTCTCTAAGACCTTGACAATGATTCCTGATATGCTAATCGGTCGGTAATTTACAACAGCAGTCTTGGAACCACCTTTATGCAGTGGAACTATTTTCTCCTCTTTCCACCCCGTTGGGACTAACCCAGACCCGAGACTCAAATTAAAGAAAATGGTCAAGAGTACTGACAATTCTTTAGCTGCTTCTCGTACGACACGAGCTGGTATACCATCCAATCCCACGGATGTATTGACATTGAGGTTATGGAATAGACTACTCACCTCCACTTCATTCACCACAATTCCCGTATAATCTACTGGTTTATTCGTTTCTGCAATGCCACCACCTGGATGATATATACTTGCAAAGTGCTCATTCAGTAACTCAACTATATCAACTGATTCAGTTACCTCCCTACCATCGGCATTCTTTAAAATCATTCTGCCATGTACATTTTTCCTTTTACTTGCTACATATCTAAAAAAACTGTTTAGGATTCTCTTTAGCCTGCATGGCCAATGTTCTTTCGTAATCCTTTTTTGCTTTTCTTACCACACTCGTTACCCTTCTGACCTGCGCTTTATACCATTCATGTGCCTGCCGGTCACCTTTCTCCTTAAATTCCCTCCATAGTTGTTTCTTTCTTTGCAGCTCAAGCTTAATGGTGTTATTCATCCATTTAACCCCTACTTGATTTATTATTCGGACTCTAGGTATACAGTCAGCCATTGCTTCATGCAAACACTTCTTAACTGTCTCCCATGCACTATCAACTTCTAGTCCTTGCAGTTGTACATGCCATGGCACTGAACCAATCAAACTCCTAAGCTTGTCATACTTTTCAGCCCGATAATTCCACATGTACCCTGTCTTAATTGAAAATTCCACACCTTTAGCCACCTCCCAAGTCAAGACCTTATGATCACTCTCACCAATTGGTGGCAATGTGGTCATATTTGTTACAGCCAAATCTTCAGATGTAATTACTAGGTCAAGCACTCTCTGACCCCTAGTATTTTCCATTACATGCTGTTGCAGATAGTTATCCCTTAATAACCGCATAAAATCCAATTCCTTCCTTCCGTGTGTCCTCTTCTCACTCCAATCAGTGCAACCATAGTTGAAATCTCCCATAATAATTACCCTCCTTCCACTCATTTCTTCTATTTGCATGTGCATACTGTCACCACCATCTTTTCCATCACCTGGTCTATAGCAGCAACCAATTGTATATTTAGTTCTGCTAGCCACAATCTCACACCAAATGGCCTCAAATGTGCTCTTTTCTCTATCCTGCAATTCAACTTCTATTTTCCTTGGCTGTAGCTCATCAGCTATCATCAACAATACTCCTCCCCCCTCCCCATTTTATTCTCCCTGTCATTCCTGAACACGCTATACCCATCACATTCAATCCCACTAGCTATATCATCTACAGTCAGCCATGATTCACTAATACCAATAACCTGTGGTCTGGAAGTGCCAACCATGGCCAAAAACTCTTCCTTCTTGTTCCTAATACTCCTAGCATTTGTGTACATGAATTTAAGACCCCCATTAGTCCCAACCCTACCTTGATGCCTTATATTAACAATCCCACTCTGATTTGTTGTCCTTATTCGCTCGGGCATATTATATTCATTCATACATTCAACTGCCTCCCTAAGGACTGTATATCTATCCCCCCCCCCTTAATAAATGTAGTTTCCCTGAATTTGCACATCCATTACATTTAGCAACACTTTCTCAAGTCTCCTTACACCGTAACCATTCAAATGCAAGCCATCCATCTTATATAGATCCTTTCGCCCATCGAACTCACTCCACACGTCCACAAATTCCACACCACTCATCATACATAACCCACGTTCGTGAGAAGAAACCCGGTTTGCAAAAGAAAAAATCATCTTTCATCAGGACAATGCACCTGCCCACGAAAGTGTTTTGACAATGTAAAAATTAAAGGGTCTGCACTATGAATTGTTGGAACATCCACCCTATTCCCTAGATTTGGCTCCCTCTGACTTCTATCTCTTCCCAAAACTAAAACTCTTCCTCACTGGTCAGCATTTTTCTTTGAATCAAGAGGTGATTGCAACTGTAGAGGGATATTTTGTAGATCTTACTGAATACTACAGGGACTGCCTTCGTGTGTGTATATATATATATATATATATATATATACAGGGTGTTCGGGATAAATTTGACATATTTATAATTAATTATATTTTTCCGTAAGTTACATGTATTAACACACACTTCTCTTCATTTAAAAGTTTGGACCCTTATTCATTCATATACAAGATGTCAGAAAGGATGGATAGCTGGATCCCACCTGAATCATGGAAGAGAATAACTTGTATCATGATGATTCGTGCCGGCCATCAAAATAAGGATATTACGACTGCTGCCCAATGCTCCCTGAATACAGTAAAAACAATCAGGCATGAACTAGAGACTTGCAATGGTGACTACGAGGATGTAGCAAGAAGAAAGATCCCTAGCAGACGATCTGATTGCGTTCGTACAGCAGAATTCCTCGCAAATCTGCAGGAACAGGTGTTGAAGAACCCTGGCATTGGAATTCGGGCTTTGTTCGTGGAGTTGCTAACTGTAGTCAAGCCCTGGATAACAAGGGTAGCCAATGGTAGGCCGTATGTATGGCAGCAGGATTCGGCCCCTTGCCACACCTCTGGGAAAAGTCAAAAATGGTTGTCTGAAAATTTCTACGACTTCACCAGTCCAAATGTTTGGCCTCCAAACTCCCCAGACCTTAACCCCATGGATTATTTTGTATGGGGCGCAGTTGAAAAAGACACCAATCGCACTTCCAGTAATACAAAAGCCCAGTTAATGGATAAAATTAAAACAGTTTTTGCGGCCCTTCCCAGGGAGACTGTAGCATCAGCTTGTTCGAGGTTCCGAAGCAGAATTGAAGCTGTGATCGATGCTAATGGTGGTTATTTTGAGTAAATCTTGTTGATAGTATTGTAATTAACTCTGCCTGTAATGTTTTTTTGTCAATTCATTAATTTAATAGATACAAAGAAGATTTTCTTTTTCCTTACGAAACTGTCAAATTTATCCCGAACACCCTGTATATATATATCAAAAAAATCAGCTAATGCCTTTTTATTCCCGTAGGAGTAGGCGAGCTCGTTTTTAGCTCTATGTAACTTTTGGAGACTGAGTGGGTAGTTCAATCTCCAAAGAGGTCAAAAAGTGTCATATTTTAATTTTATTTTCACCAGAGGTCAGGCTAGTAGAATAACTGTCGACGAACTGTCTCTTTAGCATACTGTGTGAAATGTAATATAGCTTGTCTCTGTATATATGTGTATATTCCAGATGATTACTTTAATATGAAAGTCGAAATGTCGGGCAAATTAAAATAATTATTTCTAACACAGTTGTAGAGTCCATAATTTGTCTAAAATGAATGCTGATCACCGTGTAGCACCAAAAGAAAGGATTAAAAAAAGTTTATATATTTTGTGCTTTTGTTTCTTTTTTTTTTACAATCTGGAAATCCTGACTAAAATAGTTCTCTAGACCAAACATGGAATTATTTCAAGCTACTTCAGACCTCCAATAAGTAGGGAAATTATCTCACACCAGGTGATGAAATTCATCTACCTTTTGTTGATTGTGTTGGTTGTCCCAGTTATAAACTCCTCAAGCATCTGTCAGTATTGCTTGCTACTCTCACAGAGAAGTTAGCCATGTATCAAGAACATCTTAGATTTTAAGAGTAAAATTTTGATCAACTTGAAACAAGATTTTACTTCTGATATTGTTCAACTATTTGACATTATTATTATATGGGCACCTCCATGGAGTCCAAAGACTCATCACGGGAGACCCAAACTATCCACACAATCCATCATACCTCTCCTTGAACCCATTAACAGATAAAGCACTCACAACTGACTCTGGCAACCCATTCCACTCATTCACAACTCTCCAATCAAAAAATCTAGTCCTCACACCCTGACCAACTACTCCTTGATTCAACTTAAAGGGGATGATCTCTAGTTCTGGCCCCTCCAGCCAAGTGCTGAAACATTTCTCCTGCATCAATCTTATAGAACCCTTTAAGCAACTTAAATGTTTCTATCATATCCTGTCTCTTCTTTTTATCAGCCAACTTCTGCAGTCCACATGCCCTCAATCTATCTTCATAGGGAACATTCCACAGACCACTCACCAGCTTGGTTTCTTGCCTCTGAATGTTCTAAACTTCTTTCTCATCCTCAAGAAATTCAGAAGACTGGACCTGAGCACAGTAATTTTGCTAAGGTTACCTTAGCAATATGTCCTCTGAACTTTAACTCTCAAAGTGCTTAAGGGTGAAAGCTGTATAACTGGGAGGAAACCTTCACATAGTCATTTAAGGAATATGGCGAACCGACTGGGGCTTCTGACGTAATGTCTAATCTTCACTATCTCGTGGTGCACTCTGTTAGGTATCTACCTGGATACTGAATGAACAAGGATCGGCTGGCAGTTTGGGATTTAGCTGACCAAATTGTAATCTTATTGGCATAAACTAAAATGTAAAATGATGGTACAACATGACCAAATTTCATGCCAGCTGAGGTGTCACCTGGTCAAACAAGGCTCTCGTTTTTGTTCAGGGAACCAGTACAAACAGTGAAATCAATTCAATTTACGAAGGCCCAAACTCTCAGTCAAAATGTTGTGCACAGTTGATTTTGGAACCCCCCCATTCATCTTCAATCAATCTCACAGACGATTTCGGGTTTGTTCTTTGATGAAATCATGCACTTTTTGGATGTTAACTTCGCTCAGTCCAGTTTTTGGACGGGCTTTTCGTCATCCTCAAGGGTCTCACGACCACTTTGAAATCGCTTAAACCACTCGTAAACTCGAGTACAGGATAAGCATTCATCACCATATGCTTTTTTGAAGTATTTGATGCGTTTCGGTAAAACTTTTACCAAGTTTAACACAAAAGTCAATCGCAGCTCTCTGTTTGAAACTCGTTTTCCGACCGTTCATCAAAATACACAGTCTCTTTGGGCACTATAACACGGCTTCTAATGAAACAAATGTCATAAATAGTTGACACAACACTAATGAAGTTTGCCGCCTTCGACAACAAAAAGATACAACAGGTGGTGCCATTAGTTTCTTCTATTTTCGAAAAGTTCGGTTTCTTTTTGGACAGAGGATATAGTATTCAATAATAAATATAAGGATAATCTTGAATGGCAGGCAATATCAGGTATAGTGATGTAGACAAATATGAAAATGCTGGACTGGACAATGAGACTTAAGTACTGTACCCAAAACCATTTATGCTTTTGGTCTCACAGAAGGTTCTACCAAAGAAGAAATGGAAGACTTTTTTTTTTGAGGCATTAGAGAGGGCAGCTGGCTCAGTGAAAAAGGAAAAGTTGGTCCTTATTAGAGATCTCTAA
This sequence comes from Typopeltis vanoorti, assembly GCF_054136105.1. Lineage (NCBI taxonomy): Eukaryota > Metazoa > Arthropoda > Arachnida > Uropygi > Thelyphonidae > Typopeltis > Typopeltis vanoorti. Next base: position 23,072,065 of record NC_143558.1, on the reverse strand, counting down.
ACAGTAGAGTAGGACATGATTACCAGAAATATTTTGAGAAAATTTGGAAAAAAGCGCAATTCTAATAATAATGATAAATGCCTTCTGGATTCCTGTTCAGGACATGGATTACTAACACTGTTCCAACATAAAAATGTGCACAAATTCACATGGAGAGAAGAGGCAAGAAATAAGAAAATTCGTATTGACTATGTTATAGTTGATAGCAGTGTTTTTCCACTGGTTCAGGACACAAGATATAGAGAGGATTTGAAATATGAAGTCATCACTATTTAGTTTTGAGGATAAAATTGAATTTCATGTTGAAAAGAAGAGTGTGTAAGAAAGTTTTAAAACAAATCAAGGTAGATGGCTTTCAGAGGTGAACTGTAGACTCAAATACACAAAGATCATTGAAGAAAAAAAATGAAAGAATTTGAAAACAAGAACCGAACCCTGGAGATTCAGTGGCAAATCTTGAAGAAAAGATTGATTGATTCAGCTAGAGAGATATGTGGGTTGCCTGTAAGGATAGAAAAATCAGAATTCCATGTTGTACTCAGGAAGTTAAAGAGGCAGTCAAGGAAAAGAAGAAGAAAGAATATAGAAAGTTCCTAGCAAGTAAGCCTGCTTGTGCTCTTAGGGAATACAGAGAAAAATGTTAGAAAGCAAAGCACTCTGTAAAACTAGCTAAACAAAAGTCATGGGAAGACTTTGGTAAGAACATAGAAAATAAATATCAGAAGATGGTAAAATATTCTGGAGATTATTGAAAAAAATTAGAAATGGAGGAAAAAGTACTGTAAAAGGAATCAGAGATGATAAAGGACTTCTGTACCCTCTTTGAATATCCACTCAAACTTGAAACAGCACTGATGTAATAGGTGCATATTGGACCAGAGGATACTGTACTCAGTGCCCACTCTGTGCTTTCCAGACCATAGTTTTCAAGCTTATTTTGGATGTTGTAAGACTTGTGTTAATATAATAAATTTAGTTTAATCCTTTTTCCAAGTGTGTGCAAACAAAGTTTGCGCCTGAAAGTATCTTCAGGACTGGGGTAAGGTGGTACAACACCAGGGCACTCCTTGCAAAGGTGGAGCAAGCTACCAACACTCCTATCTCAGTATCTCCCATAATGCAAAACACATCTCCTTGCTGATATGTCTAATGTTATGCATTAAGGGAAGGGCCACAACCCAGACTAGTTTCGACCTTTATTGAGGTCTCTTCAGTGGGAGCCAGGCAGAAGCATTAGCAAGGTCATCTCTACCTATAGGAGTTGCCAAATGGTGGCAAAAAAGGTGGCACACCATTTGGCAACTCCTATAGGTAGAGATGACCTTGCTAATGCTTCTGACTGGTATCTCCACTTGGGCCTGGCTCCCACTGAAGAGACCTCAATAAAGGTTGAAACTAGTGGGTTGTGGCCCTTCCCTTAATGCATAACATTAGACATATCTGCAAGGAGATGTGTTTTGCATTATGGGAGATACTGAGATAGGAGTGTTGGTAGCTTGCTCCACCTTTGCAAGGAGTGCCCTGGTGTTGTACCACCTTACCCCAGTCCTGAAGATACTTTCAGGTGCAAACTTTGTTTGCACACACTTGGAAAAAGGATTAAAGTAAATTTATTATATTCTAACCAAGTGAAAAATAAACTTTCAACATCTTGTGTTCATGTTTTTCAACAGAATATCTTATCTGTCCATATTAAGAGCAGAGATAATTACATTGAACCTGGCAAACACCAGAGAGGGAAGAAAGAGTGAGGAGGTGTTATTTTTATTAATAGGAAAGAATGTAGGAACTAAATTTAAAAAAATCTTCAAAATTGATTCAGAGATTCCTGTGGCATATGGAATTGGGACTTGCCGTACAGGGTTTAGGTTCCTAGGAACAGGCTTATAAAGTGTTACATGTACATTTCATCTTTTTTTGTGATAAAGACATTCTGTAGCATGATGTTTTAGATGGTGTTAAGTTCTAGTTGTGGAGATCTTTGGGGTTGGAGCAGACCATGTGCTGTAATAAGTAGGCATTTGATGATGCTCATTTTTTGTGATGGATGTGGCCTGAATCTCATGCCTGTGAAAGTGATTTTTCCAATTAACAGAAGTTGTAAGTACTTTAGATGAAGAAGAGGATGTACAAGAAGGCTAATTTTTACCTTTCAGGCCAAATGGCTTTCTGTAATGCTTTGAAAAATTCGTTCTTTCTGAGTAGAACCTTCTATGAAACAATGGTCACAAATAAGTCTAATTCTTCATTTGAGTGTTTGCCCACATGATTATTACATGCATTCAAGAAGATCCTCTTATTTTGTGTTGATTACTATGGCTACTCCTCCTTTTCCCTAATCCTCATCACCTGAATATGATATCTGTTTTATTCAGATGAATCTCACATGTTTTTGTCTTCTTTGTTTCAGTAACATCTGTGATGTCAATCTGGTATTTCACCAATTCTTCTGCTAGTTCCACTTGTTTTCCATATGATGCCAATCTTGGATTCTGCTGATGTTGAGTTGGAGTTTGCTTTAGTAGCATTTGGACTCACATGGGGTCATCATCTTTAAAATAGACATACATGTGCAGGGAAACAGGTTACATTACTATACAAACAGTAAGCCAGAGTATCACTGATTTGGTCAGCCTACCCTACCATCATGAATCCCTGGTGTTGGGGGGGGGACTCCAGTTATAGTCTGTTTCATATGGCCTAAGGTCAGATTTTCATATCTTTTAATGATACAACCTTAATACCACATTTAAATCGCTTGCAAAATTAGAGAACTTAATTAATTTCCTCCAAGGATCTCCTTTCTTCCCTGGACCATCCTGAAGTATATTGATTCAGTGCATCTGTCACTTTCATATATAGGTGAAACAGGATGCATGATTCTTATCCAGAAAAAGGAACATAAATGACATCAAATTTAATAGTTATGTAAAATTGCCTTTTAAGGGCTGTGTAGCTCAATGGAAGTTGCACTTGCATTCTCTGGGCTTGGCCGCTCGAAGTTAGACCTAGGTTCAAGTCTAGTCGCCAAATAGAGGAACTTTTTCTAAGCCTATCTTCGACCTGTTCCCGAGTTAATCGATCTCTGGCACGGGCAAGCGGATTTTTCGTCCCGTAAACTCGAGAAAATCGACTGTAGTACCCACATTATTTCAGACAATGACATATCCTGTTAGGGTTAGGCACCAAGAGATGGCAGCACTTGTTTGCTAGTCTCTTCATCAGTAGCTGCCTATAATTAGTGATAGACATGGGCCAGCTATCTCTGATTGGCTACCGATGGAGATTGAACTGTCCACTCAGTCTCCAAAAACTAGATAGGGTATAAAGGCCTTACCTACTCCCTATTAGGGAATAAAAGGCATTAGATGTAGGCTTTTAGATTCTCTACACAAATTCACTGGAAAAGCCTGTTCCTGACATCACCAAAACATAGGATGAGTGAAAATTTAAAGAAACTTGTGAAATTCTAATCAGTCACCCTAATCTCAGCAGCAAATAATGGCTCAAAACTTCAAAGAATATGGGTGGCATGCCTTCAAACCATAACTTTTGTTCCAACAGATTATAATAATTTTGGACTGTAGGTTTCCAGGACTTTACTCCAGTCATTAGTTATTTCAAGCACAATCTGATAACAAATCCAGCCATTATTTTAAATATCAATTACTACTCATTGTGTGTCACTAAAGGATAATATGACTGAATTTAATCTCGGGAATATAAAACAGGGCTAGTTTTGAGATACTTTTTTTTTTTTTTAGCAGGGGTCAGGCTATTAGAGTAATAGTTGACCAAATTAGTAATACTTTGGCACCTCTTATAAAAATGCTTAACTGGGCTACATCACACATGTCAGCAGATAAGTCCAAAGCTAAAGAAAAGAAAGTACAAGTCTTTCGGTTGCTCAGATACATCATGAGAGAGTTCTTTGGTTTGGCTTGTGACTTTGCTTTCACAAAGCAATTTCTTCTACTTTCCTTTCGATAGTTTTATCACAAGACATCTTGCAAATATTTGGAGACAAGGCTTAACAATTTCTCCTCCATCAGAGAAAGACTTCTGTTTTTTGGCCAATGCCTAAAGCAATTTCATAGGATGCTTCTGTCATTACCAAACTTTCATAACTTCATTTAACAAACATATTTTGTCTTCATTTGATTTCTTCCTTTTTCTTAATCACATATTTTGTTTGTAACTCAGACCCAAGCACTAGCTTCAGTTTTCTTTCTGTTTTAGTCTGGTGTGTTTCATAGTGTCTATTAACATAATGCCTTTTATTATGTGAGAAAGTGTTTTCACAAACAATGCACAACCATTTTCCTGACAGATTTGCTGTAAATAAGAACTCATTTTCCCACTGTTCATTAAATTCATGCTTACTATCACCTTCTGTTTTTCTTTTGCTCATTTTCTTTTCAACTGTGATGAGTAACAATGTAAAAACAAGGCTTAATTTTCAAAAAAAGTACAAAGCTGCAAATGTTCACAAAGAATGAACAAAGCACAACTCCTTAGGGCACGAGTATCAGTTGTAAATGGACTGACTTTAAATCTTCGATGTACCACTGTTGCTAACGCTTGGGGCTTCAGGATGAAACAAGTGAATGTGCAAAAGATTGCACAAAACAATAAAATCGCTAAAAATAATAAGTGTTAACTTTTTTCTACAAATCAGTTTTTGTTAATACTTTTTGCATAAATAGGATTACTTTTTATTATTATCAGTTGAATCCAATGTGCCACTTCTGATCATCCAATGCACCATACACCACCCTTGTTTTACACCATATGCTTGGTTATAATGTTTTCAGGATCCAGCAAAACATTAACAGTCTTAATAATTTCATAGTTTATTATGAAAGAAATGAATTAATATTATAATCAGCACAAAATCATAGAATATTTTTAATATCTGCTAAATGAATAAACATATTGAAAGAAAATTTCCTTAGTGCAGTCAGTCCTGGACTTCTGTCAGATTCCATTCCATGATCCCCATAAGCCTTGTAAGTTGGAAATCACTATATGAACCATGAGGATTTGTTAAACATGCCTAAATTATAAAATGTGTTTGGAGGAGTTGTTATATTTTTAAACAAATTTTACTCTTGTTTATAGTAAAATAACAGTAGAGACAGCCCTCAGTTTACGGCAGTTCAATTTACGCCGATTCACAATAATGACGGATGCCTGCATGTACTTTCTTACTGTAGTGTGGTCTGACTGAGAAATGATGCTAGCAGGCACTCTAGTGTTTGAGTGTTTACCAAGCTACTATGACGTATATGTATCAAACCTAGTTTTACTGTTGAATCTACCTAAATTCTATTTAATTTTTTTTTACATACGTACGTATTTAAATTTATAAAGTACGTAATTACATACCATGTCTGATAAAAGAAGTGCAGAAAAGTTAGCAGAACTTGGTGTTAAGAAGATGCGGAAATCAATCACACTTGAAAAGAAGATGGAGGTGATTCGAAGAATGGTAGATGGGCAGACACGATCTAATGTCTGTAGAAGTATGAACTTATCTCCATCGACTGTTACTACAATTATGAAAAATGCAGATAGAATAAAACAGTCTGCGCAACAATCTATGGCAGTATAGATGCAAAACATGTAAGTTATAGCAGGGGTAAACTTGATGAAAAAATGGAAAAATTATTAACATTATGGGTGGATGACTTGAATCAGATAAACATTCCTCTGATGCAGGCTGTTATAACTGAGAAAGCAAAAACAATATTTGAGGATCTTAAAACGACAGATGGAGATGAAGAAACATTTTTAGGAAGCAAAAGTTGGTTCATGAGATTTAAGTCTCGAAGTAAGTGCCATAGTCAAATTATGTGGTGAGGTGGCAAGTGCAGATGTTGCGGCAGCGTCTGCTTTTCCTAAAGAATTTCAAGACTGTGTAGAACAAGGAAGTTATCCTGCTGATCTCATTTTTAATGTTGATGAGACTGGGCTCTATTGGAAAAAATTGCCATCACGCACCTTCATTACCTGTGAAGAACATTCTGCTCCAGGTTTTAAAGCTGCAAAACATGCTTACGCTTTTGTTGGGTGCAAATGTCTCCGGAACTTTGAAGCTTAAACCAATGTTGGTGTACCATTCACAGACACCATGCGCCTTCAAGGATCTAAAAGCCATGCCACCAGTCTATTGGAAATGGAACAAGAAAGTTTGGTTCACAAGACATTTTTATAGATTGGTACACAAATTATTTTTGTCCTACCTTGCTTCGCTTCTGTAAAGAAAATGATTTGCCAGCCAAGGCATTGCTTCTCTTGGATAATGTCCCTGGACATCCTTAAAACCTTGCCAAGTAAGAACACCATTGGATGTCAAGGTTGTTTACATGCCCCCAAACACATCACTTTTGCTACCGATGGATCAGGGGATTATATCAATCTTCAAAGCCTATTATCTTCGTATAACATTTATGGAAATGGTAAGAGTCTTGGACACTTCAGGAAAAACTATTTGACAGTCATTCGATTTTTTGAAGAGCATTAACAACATAAAGACTGCTTGGAATGAATTGTCAGCAAAGTGTTTAAAAGGAGCATAGCGAAAACGTTTTCCAGCATTTATGCACGACTTTGAGGAATTAGAGCAGGAGGAGAATGTTATTGAAAATGTTACCAAGCTTGCACAAGAGGTGGGATTGGACGATATTACAGCTGAAGATGTGACAGAAGTCTTAGATAGCCATGATAAACCACTTTCCAATGAAGACTTAAAAGAATTAGCCGAACAATTAAGTCAAGAAAGAAAACAAAGGAGTTCCTCTGAGAGATATAAAAACGGCTGATTTACAGCGTATCCTTGCAAGCATAGAGACATTGACTGATCAACTCTGCAAAATGGATCACGATTGGGAATGGAGTGTGAACGTAAAAAGGAGTGTAATCGCATCTATTCGACCTTACACTGAACTCCTTAAAGAAAGAAAAAGAAAATCTAGGCAGTTAACACTGGATACTTTTTTCAAAAAAAGTGCAGGTGATCCGAAACCAGGAACTTCAACATAGAAATATGTAATATCTTTTTGAAGTTTCATATTTTTTGTATATAATTTTGTTTTGTTTTCGTTATCATATCAAATGATATGAGCATATTTTTCATGTGCATATTTTTTGACTGCGTGGAACATAACTTTGTACCTCCCATTAAAATTGGGTTCATTTTATGCCTGATTCGGTTTACACCCTTTTTTTCAGGAAATGGAAGTGAGACGTAAACCAAGGGCTGCCTGTACTGCATACAGTATACAATAAATAATGAAAAAAAATGAGTGTACAGTGTTCTGTGCACTAATCAGTAAAATAATCAGATGGGAACACATGGAGCAAGAGTATTCTTCAAAGATGCTGCCTATTAATTTGGCAATTGATCAAAAGAAGCAAGTGATTAACAATGAGATCTTTAAAAAAAAAATCAGTTTTTGCTTTTATGTACTTCCCACCCATGAAAGTACATTTGTACTTTCATGGGTGGGAAGTACAAATGAAGTACATTTGTACCATGGGTGGGCTAACTTGATGTGAAGGTGATTCCAAGAAGAGAAATCTCATCTTGTTTGGAAATTTGAGTGTTGTCAAAGGTAACGATGGGAGAAAATGGTTCTTTTTTTTTTTTTTTTTTTTGTGAGAAATAAGACAGAACTGGGGGTTGCTAGCATTGAAAGTGATGAGGTTATCTGAATTCCATTGGAGGATTGTTTGGACATTAGAATTGAGGGCAGTGGTGGTTGATGTTCTGTTGGTTGAGGTGATTTGTGTAGAGTAAGGTTTATTAAATAAAAGGGAGGAGTGCAGTGTGCTGTCATCTGCAAACTATTGGGTTGGAGGTCAACTGAAATAAGCCATTGATATATAGAAGGAAGGGGTTGGTGAGAGAACAGAACCTTGTAGAACCCTGGCATTAGTTGAATGGTGAGAGGATAAGGAACCATCCACCATCACACATTGTGTGTGTGTGTGTGTGTGTGTGTGTGTGTGTGTGTGTGTGTGTGTGTGTGTGTGTGTGTGTGTGTGTGTGTGTGTGTGTGTCCATACGGAAAGCTGGAAGTCCTGGGAAGACCAAATGATGGAAGTTGCCATACCCGATCGGAAGCTCTGGAGATATCAAGTGAGATCACTTGAGATTCACCAAACTTTTTCATGTCATTTGTTCGGAGATGGGTGATACACCTAAATAGATCTCCTGTTGATCAGCAGTGATGGAATTCATACTGGTGATCGTTTGTTAGCTGAGTGCCTTTGAGGTTCTATAGGATTTGCGAATTGATGGTTCTCTCTATTACTTTCGACAGGACTGTGGTGAGCCGATAGCGTGGTAGTTTGGCAGGATTTGTCATCCTTCTTGGGAATGGGTTGAACATAGGTCAATTTCCAGGCTGACAGGCGACATAGGATAGGAGGATAGGAGTCGGTTCTGGTGCACAAATCTTCAGGACAATTGGCAGAATGACATCAGGGACCAGGAGACTTTTTTGTGTCTAATTTGGACAGTATTTTTCTGATCTCTTTCTAGCAAAAAGGACATGGAGGGCATTGAATATTGAACATCTGGAATGGTTGGCTGGACATTACCATGTGTGCATTGGAGGCAAAGTGTGAAGCCAGGAGATTGGTTTTTTCTGAGTGATTCAGTAAGGCCATCTGGGTATGATAAGAGTGGGAATAGTGCTCGGTAAAAGTTATAATCAATTGCTTTGGAAAGAGATGAAAGGCTTTGCTACTGTTTGGACAGGCTGCAAGTTTCCTGCTTTTTGCAATTTCAAACTCTGTTTTGGAAGCATTAATAGTTTTCTTGCAGCTATTTCAGGCTTGAGTATAAGTAATAAAGGAGGATGGAGTTCTTGATATAAATCCGTTATGGTATGCTTGATTTTTTATTTGTATAACCTTGGCACATTGGTGATACGTTCTGTGCATATGTTTTGAGTTGGAAGCCTGGAAACAATAGTCCATTATGGGAACAAGGCATAGATGTCATGGAGGCTGTCCCACTTGGCACATGCCAAACTACTCTTGTATGGCAGTGGCTGAGTAAGCATTGTTGCATGGGGAAACAGACAAGTACTAGATTGTGGTTTCAATTACCTAGGGGCCCACCACATTCACTGTGTATTTGGAAGGGTCACTGATGAGGAAGAGTTATAGGCTGTTTGGGAAGTGGTTAGGGTTATCTGGTATTCGTGGTTGGCGTGTGAACAGTTTGTGTAAGGTTGTTAGTGATGGCAAATGTTTCAGCAGCTCTGCCTACTAGATCTGTACAACTGGAGGAGGAAAACCATTGGTGTTGTGGACATTAAAATCTCCTATGAGGATGAATTTGCTGTTAGTGAAGTGGGACTGGAGAAGATCAGTGTTTAAGAAGAGGAAATTAAAGGGCTCATAGTGGTTGGTGGTATTGGGGGAACAACTATGTTGCCACCAGTCTCTTGCAAGGTTTTTCTTGGTCAAATCCTGTGAATATATTAATATATATTTTCAGCAGCTTCTTCCAAACATTGATTGATTCTCTTGTGTTGCAGGAGTGAGTGGTATTTGGTGAACATGTTAATGGAATAGCTGTTGTAAATATGAATGGGTGCAAGTCGTGGACAAGTATTGTTAAGAGGGAATAAAAATTTCAGTTAGCAAGATTATTTTATAAAGTGTTTATCAGTAGTATTATCTATTAATTCAGTTTGATCTTTTTTTTTCTTTTTCTGTTTTACAGGTATATGATTTTAGGGAATCCAAATCATTTACATGATTTGAATAAATGAGAAATTCAAAATGTGGCATGAAGCAAGGAAGCAAGAGAAGAAAATAAGGGGAATGATGGTGGATTATAAGAAGAGAGCTGAAAGGAGAAGAGAGTATTATGAAAAGATTGTATGTCTATTATTTTTTCTTTACTAGTTGGTACATGCACTTTTTTTGATAGTTCATTTCTTGACCACTCAAGTTTAGTGAGAAGGGAGAGTAATATGGTTTATCAGGTTCTAGTTCTGAAATTATAAAATTATCAGGATTTACAGAGTGAACAGTGTGAATTCTCTATTCACAAAGAATTGCCATACAAAAATATATCCTTCTGTTTATCATTGTGTCTTGATGCTGTACAAAGTTATCACAAATGATCTTTACACTTTGAAACATTGATTACACACACATATACACACAATAAAATAAACAGACCTGAAAGGCTTACAGAAGAATAATACAAAGTTTAATGAAAATTAACTATTATTTAGATATTGGTCAAGTGTAGGTGAATAACTAATTTCGCCAGCTTGTGCTGTCAGCTTCATCAGGGTACAATCAGGAAAGCAAAGAAACGAAAATTACAAGCTAAATGTTAACTGACAATTCTATTTCAATGACAAAATAGTAGTGCACATGAAACAATACACGTGTCACGGATACATGATTTACTTGTTGAGATGCATTTTGTAGTTTGCACTGAAGTTCATTTCTTATGTGTTTATTGATCTAATTAAAGTCTTCCATATATCTGGTACGATTAAACCTTGGTTCCTGTTGAGGTTATTTGTGGAACGGGCGACTGTAGCAGCTTCTTTGAAGATTCTGGAACGGTGGTTTTCTTCTATATATGGCATAAGACTTTTATTCCATTCAATAATGTGGTTGGTTGTAGAGAAGTGGGAATTAAGGCCAGAAATATTTTGTCTGTTGTTTCTAACATAACTGATGTGTTCCTTTTGTCTCACTTTGAAGCTTCTAGACGTCTGACCAATGTAATTAGACCACAGGAACAAGGGATGTTATAAACTCCTGCATGTTTGTAGAAAGGATTGAAATCTTTTAGTGATCTTAGAAATTTCTGGATAGTTTCAACTGGCTTGAAGGTCACTCTGATATTGTGTGGTTTTAGGAGGCGAGCTAAAAAAAAAACAAAAAAATTAGCTCACCTCCTAAAACTATGCAATATTAAAGTGACCTTCAAGCCAGTTGAAACTATCTAGAAATTTCTAAGATCACCAAAAGATTTCAATTCTTTCTAAAAACATGCAGGAATTTATAACATCTCTTGTTCCTGTGGTCTAAGTTATGAATGGAATAAGTCTTATGCCTTATATAGAAGAAAACTACTGTTCCACAAATAAACTCAACAGGAACCAAGGTTTAATCCTACCAGATATATGGAAGACTTTAATTAGATCAATAAATACACAAGAAATGAACTTCAGTTCAAACTACAAAATGCATCTCAACAAGTAAATCATGTATCCGTGATAGGCATATTGTTTCACGCGCACTACTATTTTGTCATTGAAATAAAATTGTCAGTTAACGTTTAGCTTGTAATTTTCGTTTTAAAAGTCTTATGCCTTATATAGAAGAAAACTACTGTTCCACAAATAAACTTAACAGGAACCAAGGTTTAATCCTACCAGATATATGGAAGACTTTAATTAGATCAATAAATACACAAGAAATGAACTTCAGTGCAAACTACAAAATGCATCTCAACAAGTAAATCATGTATCCGTGACACACATATTGTTTCACGCGCACTACTATTTTGTCATTGAAATAGAATCATCAGTTAACGTTTAGCTTGTAATTTTCGTTTCTTTGCTTTCCTGATTGTACCCTGATGAAGCTGACAGCACAAGCTGGTGAAACTAGTAGGTAATTAAATTAGTTATTCGCTTACACTTGCCCAATATCCAAATAATAGTTAATTTTCATTAATCTTTGTGGTCAAGAATTAACAATTTCTAATACAAAGTTTAATTTGGTACATATATATTTTTTTATTAATTTTTGCAGCTGTAATGGTGAGTAATTTCTTCCTCTACATTGCTTAATATTTGCATGTCAAGTTTTGTGCTATCGAAAATTACTTTGGCAATTCTGACAATTCTATTTCAATGACAAAATAGTAGTGCACATGAAACAATACACGTGTCACGGATACATGATTTACTTGTTGAGATGCATTTTATAGTTTGCACTGAAGTTCATTTCTTATGTGTTTATTGATCTAATTAAAGTCTTCCATATATCTGGTACGATTAAACCTTGGTTCCTGTTGAGGTTATTTGTGGAACGGGCGACTGTAGCAGCTTCTTTGAAGATTCTGGAACGGTGGTTTTCCTCTATATATGGCATAAGACTTTTATTCCATTCAATAATGTGGTTGGTTGTAGAGAAGTGGAGAGAAAGGCCAGAAATATTTTGTTTGTTGTTTCTAACATAACTGATGTGTTCCTTTTGTCTCACTTTGAATAGACGTCTGACCAATGTAATTAGACCACAGGAACAAGGGATGTTATAAACTCCTGCATGTTTGTAGAAAGGATTGAAATCTTTTAGTGATCTTAGAAATTTCTGGATAGTTTCAACTGGCTTGAAGGTCACTCTGATATTGTGTGGTTTTAGGAGGCGAGCTAAAAAAAAAACAAAAAAACTAGCTCACCTCCTAAAACTATGCAATATTAAAGTGACCTTCAAGCCAGTTGAAACTATCTAGAAATTTCTAAGATCACCAAAAGATTTCAATTCTTAGATTTTTAGATTTTTTTTTAATTTAAAAGCCCATATCCACAAGTATCCATAATGTTCACTTGTTTATTGTGTGTATTACACTCCATTTTTGTAATACTCGTTGGGGGGGGGGGAGAAATCAGCATGCACTAATTTTTAATGAACTCTAATTTTTTGCAGTTCAAATTAATTGCAAAAAAAAAACTTAAAATATTTATACATAGTAATTCGTAGTAAACATTTTTAGCATCTTTGTGAGATGTTCTTTGGCCATAGGTTTATAAGCGGATCATTTCAAGTGTGAAATCAGGAGACTGAGAATTTGCATAATTTATGATTTTGTGAAAGTAAATTATTTTGTCATCCTCTCCTTTAGATGGACGAATATTTTTTTTAGATTCAATTTTGAAACCTTCCAAAGTTGAATTTTTATAATTCAATTTTGGAAGGTTCTATTCCAAATTGTCCAGTGTTTGATATTTTACTGCAATTTTAATTCCTAAAGTTTGTACTTTCTGATTTCTTATTTGCACTTTCAGACTGAATTTTTTCATTATGGCAGGCACCTGCTTTAGGCAGTACTCTACGTTGCAGGCGTTAGTAGAATTCACAAGTTTGATTTTTTGGTTGTTATGTGTGCCCAAAATTGCTTTGATTCCCTCAAAATTTGCAAAAAATTAAACATCTGATATTTGAAGCTAATATGTTTAGGATCAAATAAAATATGAAATTTTTGAGAGATACTCTTGATTAGGTGGCTATAAAGCAAATTGTTTCCATTCTGTTATGTTCATTCTATCAGCCTTGACAGTCTTTTAATAATGAAGAAAACAAATGGAAGAGTAAAGCATAAATAAATGAATGAATGCTTAAAAAAGAAGCATTGACATTTATGTAACAGTCCATAAAGCATCAAATATCTAATTAAAGGAGCTCTAACATATAATTTTATTCCTTTCCTTTCTTTTTTTTTTTTTCTCTTTTTTTTTTTTTTTCTTTACAAATCATTCCATTTCATTTTCAGGAGAGAATAGCATTTTGATAACAAAAGTGATAAAATAATAGGTCATTGAGGGTTATATTGGCCTGCCTTGTGTGTTAAAATTAGATATGGTAATAATCAAGATGAAAAAGGAATTACATCATCAAATTCCTGCCATATACCTTCAAGGGGTGTACAGGATATGATAGTACTACATGAAAAATTTACATCATTACTAACTTCCGATCTACAGTTTTCCTCCAAATCAGTCTGTTACTTGTCAAGATTCCAACATTACCAGATCTTATATTTCTATCGTCTAAGGCACTTTGTACCGTATCAATCCACCTATATCTTGGTCTTCCTCTGGGTCGTTTTCCTGCCAACTTGGCAGAGAACACTTATTTTGCTAATCTTTCCTTGCCCATTCTGTTTAAGTGACCATACCACCTGAGATTAGTCTGCTAACACATTCCTGGATGCTGACAATGTCAAGTTCTTTCCTAATATCTTCGTTTTTAATATGATATTGCCATTGATGCCATCTGTTCACCCATAATCTTTCTCAGGACTCTCATATCTGCAGTCTCTAGTCTTTGGTCAAGTGTTTTACTTCTGACCCAGCTCTCAGTAAAAGGGGTGCTTAAGAGGCAAAGCTGTATAACTGAGAGGAGACCTCCACATAGCCTTTAAAGGAATGCGGAGAACCGACCAGCACTTCTGACCTAATGTCCAATCCTCACCTTTTCGTGGTGCACCCTGTTGGGTATCTACCTGGATACTGAACGAACGAGGATGGGCTGGCAATTTGGGATTTAGCCAACCAAATTGTATTCCTATTGGTTAAACCAAAATATAAAATGAAGGAATTACATAAAACACTAAAATTCTCATGTCCAAATCTGTATGACTTGTGGAGGCTACAGATTTGCCTATGGCAATATTGAATATGATTTTTGAATTGAATTGAATATTGAATTGAACAAAATTGAATATTGAACAATTTTGAATATGAGTGTCAATGACTTGGTAAATAGCATGTTGAAACAGGATTGAACATGTCACTTGGCATCCTATCCCTTCCACTCCTCACCTTTGTTTTGTTCAGTCAAGTTAGCTGTCCTGGTGTGTCAACTTATATCTGTACTCAAGCTGATTAAAAATGATAATGCACTACCCTATTGGCCTTCTTGTAAAGAAATGCACCTTAAACTGTTTATTGTAAATCATCTCAATTAACAGGTGAGGGAGTTAAGTCACAATGTTAAAACATTAATAAAAGTTACATCAGGTGTAGTTAATATAAATATCTGTACATATCACTATAAGAAATATGTAGAAAATGAATTTTTCATTTGTTTGGCAGTAAATGTTGTGACCCATTTACTGTACACAAAAAAACTTAAAAATCATTATGAGAAATCACTCGGGACTATATGAATAAAATAAACTGCTTGAATATGTACTAGGAAAGGCTGTGTACTCAACATTTTGAAAACTTCACTATATACAGCACATAGAAAAAAAAAAAAGAGCAAAAAAGCTGAAAAAAACAAAACAAATAAGATTAGTAAAATTAGGAGCTGGTTTCTCTGTTCCTGATGATTCTAGTGATCATGATGAAGAAAACTAACTCCTTATTGCCTTCAGTCAGATTTTCTTGAATTAATACAAGAATTAAGAGAGAAATTCTCAAAATTTAGATCATTTGAGGAAGAATATAAATTTTAAGCATTGTCCCTAAAAGCTGGACAGCTGCAGTGATCAGACATAAATTTAGCAAATACTTTGAAATTCTAGAGCATTAAGAAATCAAGTGCTGAGAACAAAAACAATGGAAATAGGTTTGTTTTTATAGCTGTCCTATCTATCAAGAGTACTCTCATAAAAATTTCTAATTTTATTTGGTCTAATATGTACAATGTGTACTAGATATTAAAGTAAATTTCATGACTTACACATGTAACAAAAGTTGCATAGAATTTATTGAAAAACTCAAATATATTTCATCCAGTGTTATGTGGACATCGTCATGGAGATTAATCATTAACTACATTCAAAAGATGAATCAAGTAGTGAGTCATAAATCATGCATATATTAGCTCATGCCTTGGTCGCAGCTGAAGTTTATGATATTACACTATTTTTTTTTATCTATGCAACTTACAATTGTTCCTTTGAATGCTAATAGTGTACTATCGAATACTTCAGCTGTGGCTGAGACATGAGATAATATGTGCATAATTTATGACTCATTGATTCATTGTTTGAATGTAGTTAAGTCTATCTGCCTGACAGTGTCCACATAATGTTAGATGAATTATATTGGAGTAAATTCTATATAATTTTGTTACACGTGTAAGCCGTGAAATTTACTTTAATAACACATAAGTTATGAGTTTCAATGTCAGCTGTGCTTAAATTTTTGCAAAATTTGGGCAGTTTTTTTCATAGAAGAAATGCTTTGATTAAAGTGACTTTGGACATATATTCTGCTATATGTACACATAAACACACACACACAAATCAAACTTCAGGTTCAACCTAATGCCATCAACCTGCCGGTAGATGGCAAAATGGGGAAAAAAAGTGCACTCGGAACACCTGAATCAAGTAGCTGTCATCTTGAGAAAAAATATATCGTTTGAAAATGCAAATGAGAAATTAAGATGCAGCGTTGAACATGGCAGCAAAAATTAGAAATGAGACAATTTGAAAATAAGTTGACTGATTTTAAAACTGTTCGAAATTATAAAAATTCCATGGATGTTCCAAATAAAAATGGCTGCTATAATTAATAGGATGCCAAGAAAAATCTAATAAAAACATTTTTTTTTCATCTAAAGGATAGGGTAACTGAATAACTTGCTTTCATCAAAATACAAAATTATGCAGCTTCAGTTTAATTTTTAACTTGATGATTTCATAAGATATGATCTAAATGACATCATATCTACTGAAATGTCATGAAACTGGCCTCTCAGAGTTGTTTCAGTTAACTGTTATTGAAATTGGTCTGATTTCCAACTCCTTAACTTTATGTACTAATTCATTTGGGTTTAAAGCAAAGGTTTTAGACATGAGGATATTCTAGTCATTGTTTTACAAAGCTGCTAATGTATATAATGTATATATTATATAACTATATTAAACTATATTGACAGTAACTATATTAAAATAGTTACTGTCAATAAATAAGGTGATCCCTATAGGACAGGAGGAGGAGGAGGAGGCATTTTTTTAATACTTTTCTGCATTGACATTCGTCAGCAGATTTGATCAGTGTTCTGTTTTCAATTGCTTCAACCTCACATCACCATGTTGTCTATTGTTTCTTTTCATATTATTTGATTTTTACTTCTGTTGAATGTTTTTTACTGTCCTATTTTTAGGACCATCAATGCGGATTCAACCCCTTGCCACCATATTTTCCATCTGGTATAATTTGTGGACCTCCAGAAAAGTGGACTCTGGAAGTCTTGCACTGCTTTTGGTCCTTACTTCAAAAAGATAAGTCAAATAGTTGGTTGTCTGGGATGTCCCAGCCAAGATCAATCAACTGTTGGACTTGTCTATAAGGATCAGTAAGCCTAATTCTCCATGGTCTGAGAACAGATCCCAGTGCTTGCTGTGATGCTGGTTTAGCATTCAGAATAGCCCTGGTATTCCACTTTTGAACATAGTTATTGCTTGCCAGATAACAGATCTCCACTGTGGGTGGGGAGCTTTTTTATCTTCAAGTTTAAATGGAATCATCGAGTCCCAGCCAATTACAGAAAGCAACGTTAACAGATAATAAAAACATCAGTCACCCAAATATACCATCTTTTTGTATGATATATTCACTTGGTAAACAGCTAATCAGGAAAATGTCATCACCCTTCTTTATCCAGAAGGGTCTGTAGGAATAGCAGTCTCTTCCCTTCTCTCCCCTTTGGGGGGGGGAACAATCAGTTTAGCTCCTGAATGCATATCATGGAACTTACACGAAAAACAAATTTCTCAAGAAGTAATGTTATATTGTGATGTTACTGACTAAAGAATTTTCTCTAAATTAAAAGATCAAGGAGTGGCACCCATAAGAATTCTTATATGCTGGGATGGTATCCTAATACCAACTAGGAATATCATCCTTATATTTAACATCCCCAAACCCCAATATCAGAGAAAGCAGAGTATCTTAATTGTACTGTCAGGTTCTATATACCAAACCATTTACATTGCTATAAATGTCAAAATATTCATGCTCAGACTGCCTGTCATAGTTTTGCCCATGATGTGGCATTTGGTGTGTTGTACTAAGTGTAAAACACCAAATGTGCGAAGTGTGAGGGATAATATTCAGCCTATTCCCTAGCCTGAAAAGCAGAAGGATGAGCAGAGCATACTATCAGGAGACTAAGGGGAAGTATACCACATAAGGAAAGTATTGGAAATGCAATAATGAATGCAATATAAATGAATGCAATATATAGTTTTCTTGAAAAAAATAAAAGTGATTCTTATATTTTATTGCTTTTTATTGTTTATATTTTTAAAGCACATGATAGTATAACATAACATCATTGGCCAGAAGGGTGAAGCAAGATGCTTTTATTCCTTGTTGTCTGATAGGGAGGACGAATTGAGAAGAATTTTTCGGCTGTAGTTAGTAGGAAGGATTAGATGTAAGGGATGTTTGTATCTCTATGCAGTTGGATGTTCCTTACAAACCACGGTGCATCCAAGATCATGCGCAAACACTTATTTTGCACTCTCTGTAGCCTGAGGATCTTGGTGCTGGATGCGTGGCTACAGGCTGGAGATGCATATGTCACTATGGGGCGGATCGTCAGCAGGTAGAGGAGTACTTTGATTCTGTTATTTAGCTTGCTTTTTCTATTTATTAGAGGGTAAAGTTGTGCGATGGTTTTAGATGCTTTTGCACATAAGGCATGTGTGGGTTGAACATTAATCTTTTGTCTAGAATTACCCCAAGATATTTTGTTTCTGTTTGCCAGGGGATTTTGGTGTTGAATAGATAAAGGACTCCCTTTGGAGTTGCCAATCTTCTGGTGAAAAGTATCGCTATACTCTTTTGGGGATTCACTTCTAATCTCCATTTGGAGAACCATTGTTCTAGTTTTAGTAGGTTTTCTTGCAGTTTTTTAGTGATGAGATGTGGTTGTAGAGATCTGGCAAGTACTGCTGTGTCATCTGCATAGAGTGCTAAGATGGCTGACATTGGGTTGTGTGGGATGTCTGCCATATATATCAAGAATAAGATCGGTGCCAGTAGGGAACTTTGGGGAACTCCTGCTGCGATCCGTCACTGACTGGAAACTGTACCATTTATTTTGACTTGTATGTGTCTGTCCTGGAGGTAAGATTTTATTTGATGGACAATTCTTGATGGTATGCCTGCTGAGATGAGTTTGAGTAGTAATCCGAAGTGCCATATCTTATCAAAAGCTTTTGCTATGTCTAGGAAAACTGCTCCAGTGTGTTGGTGCCAATTGTAGCCGGTGGTGATGTACTCAACTATCCTATGAATTTGTTGAGTAGTACTGTGATGTTGTCTAAAGTCAAATTGTTCCTTAGGAAGGATATTTAACTCGTATACTGAGGCTTGAAGTTTGGAGAGGATGATTTTTCCGACAATTTTGCCTAAGTTTGAGATTAGGCTGATGGATCGATAGCTATCAGCCAGGTGTGGATCTTTACCTGGTTTATGCACTGGGACCACATCTGCGACTTTCCAATAACTGGAGAAATAGTTAAATCAGAACATGGCGTTGATTATGGTGGTGAGATGTACGACAGCTCTTCAGGGCAGTAGTTTAATTATTCTATTTGTTATGCCATCTGGACCAGGGGCTTTTTTATTCTTTAGCTTCTTTAGAGCTTCATAGATTTCTGCTGGTGAGGTGTTTGCAGGTTTGTTGTTGCAGGTGTCGGTGAGTTTTAGTGCATGTCTGACATGGAGGTGGATTTTATAGACATGCTTGATGTCTAAGTTGTTGTATGTAGGGCTACACTGTTTTTCTAGGTTCTTTGCTATCTCTTCAGCTTTTTCTGCGTCCGTATGTACTCGGCCCCTGTCTGACTTGAGTGGGGGAAGAGATTTGTTTTTGTTTCTAAGGCTTCTTAATATGTTCCAGATGGAGTGTTCACCGGGTGATATAGAGGCTAGTTTGGCTTCCCATGTTTTGTTCCTGTGAGCTTCAAGTGCTTCTAACATAATAGTATAAGGAAATTTAAGCATATTTACTTGCTCATATACAAGTAGTGAAAAGGTGTATCACCTTATTATTAAAATACTCTGAATCAGAGATAGATTTGGAAAGTTTTTCCACTTGGTTAGGCCATGAATTAAATATGCCAAGAAATTATATTCTTTGTTTATCATTTAGTCAAGTGTAAGCAAACAAAGTTTGCACATGAAGTATCTTCACAACTGGGCTGCTTGTATTGTTTGCTTTCACTTCAATAAAGGATTAAACCAAGAATATAATTTCCTGGTATCTTTAATTCCTAGTCTAACCAAGTAGGGAAAAAAAAAATTTCAACATCTACTCTGTTCCAGAGTATTTTAATAATAAGGTGATTCATCTTTTCACTACTTGTAATTGAGAAATATGACTTCTGCATTACTTCTACCTGGGTATCTGTTCTACTTCTGGCTCCTACTGATGAGACTTCAGTAAAGTTTGATACTGGTCGGTAGTGGCCTTTCTCATAATGCATAGCATTATACACATCTGAAAGGAGGGATGTTTTGCACAATGGGATACCAAGGCAGTTGATGTGAAACCATAAGTCTCTATACATAAATAATCATTAATTCATGATGTGAGGCTCTGGAGAAAGGTAAAATGAAAGATTTGATCATTTTGGCAAGTACAATTCATCAGAAATGTCATAAGTATGGTATGAGATAAAGTATATTACTGGAAGGTGCAAAAGAGAAGAAAAAAGAGTAAAGACATTGCATCTGTTGCCACAGTATGGTAGAGGCAAATGAATTGTATGACCAGTAATAAGCATCCATTATTTGAAAACCTCTACTGTAAATGGAACAATTTAATTTTTACAGATACAATTGTCATTTGAATTGAATAAATGATATCTGTGCAGGTTATATTTTGCATTTTAAACTGCTGAGAAGTATATTTTTGAAACTTAATTGAATGGCTTATTTTGATTTTTTTTTCTTCCATTTTTATTATTGTAAAGAATTTCACTATCCAAGAATCACTTGTTTTTATAATCCACATGTTCTTTCACTTGATTTATTTTTTAGAAACAAGATCCAGCTCAGTTTCTTCAACTTCATGGACGCCCATGTAAAATACATCTAGATCCAGCAGTTGCTCAAGCTGCTGATAGTCCAGCCACCATGTAAGTTTTATTTTAAAATTGTTTTAAAAATTCAGTAAACAGTTAATGATTAAAAAAATTATTCTATTAGCTTATTTTCACCATCTGCTAGCATGTGAAATGCATTTTAAGTTCTATAAAATTATTTACATAGTCTGCATGTTTTTTACCTTTTCCTGATGTCCATCCTGCTATCCCCACTTTTTTTATTTTTAAGTTAATATTCCTAATTGTTAAAGTAATGTCAGTGAACTTTTCTGGGGAAAATAGAGAGACTATTATTATTAACATTATTATTATCTCAGACCTCCAGGGAGTCAAGAGCTCCAAGCCATCTGTCATATCTTCTCTTAATCACACTAGATACACTCATCACTTCTTAATTGTGAATAAACTTAACTTCCATGAATATCCCTATGTTCTCTTCCCATCTTCCATATAATGAAAAATTTTTATCAGATTATATCTTATAACATATATTTAGAAGTTTATAGACCTCTATCTGTCAACCCTCTTTCTCCTGTTTACTAGTGTATGCAGTATATACATTCTCAACCTGTACTTGTAATCTTCATTCCATAATCCTGATATCATCTTTATTTTCTTTGCACCCTTTTGCTCGCTTCTTTATCCCCTAGGAATCCAGTAGACCTATTCTACTTGTAAGAAAAAGAAGGGTCTTGTAAAGATTCGTTTCAACATTGCAGTTATTCTCTGAGTTGTATTTGCAATTTTTACTATGTTACCATCAAATTCCTGACATGTATCCTCAGGGGTGTAGCGGATATTATGACAGTACTACATTAAAAAGTTACATAATTACGAACTTCCTTTCAACAATTTTCTTCTGAAATAATCTGTTCTCTGTCAAGGCTCCAGTATTATCAGATCTTATTTTTCTATCCAGTAAGATAATTTTTACTGTATCAAACCACCTATATCTTGTGTTTTTTTCCCTCTTAGTCTTTTTCCTGCCATCCTGGCAAAGAACACTTAGTTTGCTAACCTTTATCTGCCATTCTATTTAAGTGACCATACCACCTAAAATTAGCCCTTCTAACAAATCCTGAATGTTAACAAATGCAAGTTTTTTCTTAATAGCCTCATTTTTAATATACTATTACCACTGATGCCATCTGTTCACTCCTTTACTCTTTCACAGAACTCTCATATCTGTGGTCTCCAGCCTTTGATTAGGTGTTTTATTTCACTCTCAGGTCCATAAGTTAAAATGGATTCAAACATGGTCTTGTATGCAGCCAATTTAGTGTTTTGACTCATTTCTTTCTTACTCCATATAAATTTATTCACTGACTTCCTTTCATATAAGCTTTACTAATTCTGTTGTCTATTTCCATATTTAATTTGCCATTTTTACTAAAAATTGTGTCTAAGTAGCTGATATGTTTTACTTGTTCTATAGGTTCGTTCAGGATGCAGTTGATGTTTTCAATGTTTCAGTCTATTTTTAGTTGTATTTGTCTTTTTATTTCTGATTTTCATACCAAATTTATTACTATAATTATTCAGTTTCTAAATTAATTACCAGCCAATTATTCAGTTTAGTCAGGGAATCTTGCAGCTTTCCTTCATAATGAATAGCAATGGAGATAATGTGCATCCAAATCGCACACCTGATTTAACATCAAACCATCTTCTTGAGCCTCCTTCTATTCTTATTGCTGAATTACAACTCAAATATAGACTAAGTATTACTTGATATTAGGTCCCATGAATTATAGCTTTTCTCTTGCCACCCTATCATGTGTCTCCTCCAGATCAATGAAACTTAAATACAGATCCTTGTTATATTCCCATAACTTTTCCACTTTGATCCTAACAACTGCCATTTGGCCTGAATCCAGCTTATTTTTCTCCAAGCTCTCTGTCCACGATTTTTCGTAGCTGTTTCTCTAGTATACTTGTATAAATTTTACTAGAAAGACTCAATAGGGAAATTCCTCTGTAAATCTCGCCTTCAGTTTTATTTATCTTTTTATAGATGGGTGCTATGAGAGCTCTACTCTAGTCATCTGGAATTCAACCCTTTGACCAGGTATTCTGAATTATGCAGTTTAGCCACTGTAGAACTTTTATACCTCTATATTTTATCATTTACTGAATATCATCTACTTTAACTGCTTTTCTGCATTTCAGGTGTTTGAT
Source organism: Typopeltis vanoorti (assembly GCF_054136105.1). Classification (NCBI taxonomy): domain Eukaryota; kingdom Metazoa; phylum Arthropoda; class Arachnida; order Uropygi; family Thelyphonidae; genus Typopeltis; species Typopeltis vanoorti. The sequence goes on along the minus strand of NC_143558.1, from coordinate 23,049,036 downwards.
GACTTTGTCTACTTCAAGTATTGATATGTATTCCTAATTTCATTCCTGTTGAGTATTATCTATCATCTTGTTCTCACTGCTTGTTTCATTTAGCAGTTCCTCGAAGTAATTACTCCAGACATCTACAATATCTTGTTTTCATGTCACCTTTATCATCTCTGATTCCTTTTACAATACTTTTTTCCATTTCTGAGCTTTTCCAATAGCCTTCAGACTATTTTGTTACCATCCTAATATTTATTTTCTGTGGTCTTACTGAAGCCTTCCCATGACTTTTGTTTAGCTAGTTTTACATAATGCTTTACTTTCTTAAATTTTTCTCTGTATTCGTGAAGAGCACAAGCTGACTTAAAGGAACTTTTGATACTCTTTCTTCTTTTCCTTGACTTCCTCTTCCTGAGTTCACTATGGTGTTCTGATTTTTCTGTCCTTGAAGACAACCTCACCACATGCCTTTCAGACTGAATCAATCAATGGTTTCTTCAGGATTTGCCACTGAATCACTAAGGTTTGATTCTTGGTTTCAAACTTTTTCATTTTGTCTTGAATAATGATTGTGCATTTGAGTCTACAGTTCACCTCTAAAAGCTACTCAACTTTGATTCATTTTAAAACTTTCTTACACATTCTTCTTTTCAGTATGAAATTCAATTTTATCCTGCTCAAAACTAAATGGTGATCACTTCAAATCCTCTATACTCTTGTTTCCTGAACCAGTGTGAAAAATAAAAAAATCTCTATCGGCAGTAACAGTGATTGAGATGTTTATTTCTTGCATCTTCTCTCGCCATATGAATTTTTGCACATTTTTGTTAGAATATGGTTTTAGTAATAACTAGGCCATGTCCTTAACAGACTTAGCAGGTACTTAACTTTATTATTAGTAAATATTTCTGTGTGTCTGGTAATCATTTTCTACTCTGCTGTTTAGATCTCCAACAAGAACAACTTTTTTCTTTTCATTGTGTCAGCTGACTTCTCTAATGTCTCAAAAAATTCCTTCACTTCTTCCTTAATAGAACCATTTGTAGGACCATAGACACAGATAAGTCCAATCCAATAGACCAAGAGCTGGCCAACGGCTAGAGTTCCTAAAATATATTTAAAATAATGCATGACCCTCTTACTTCTCTCTCCTCAAACACACAAGAACAAAATACACTATTCTATTCATTATATCTGAGGTACATCTGAAAAGATTGCCAAAATATGACCTTTGCATCACACTCAAATCACATGTTAAATTAGCAACTATGATTTGCTGATAAGGATAAACTCCATCGCCTAGCATATCTGGAGTGTGTGAAATTCTCTGTGACTTGGCCTTTTATGGACAGACATCTTGTTCTTACAATATTCCTTCCGTGTCATCCTCTTCTTATGGATCTCTTGTTTAATAAGGTTGCACATCCATTTTACTCCCATCCTATTTGTTCTGAACTCTAGGGATATATTCAGTTACTGCCTCATTTAAGAACTTTTTGAAAGATTCCCATGCACTGCTGATATCTTTCCCATTCAGTAACTGATACCATGGGAGCCAAAGATATATTTGATCTGTGTTAGGTGAGAGCTCTGGTGCAGAGGCTATTTCCTTTTGGGAATGATTAATTTTTTATTCTTTATCAGTGGCTCTCAATAAACTCTATCCAAGCTCAAAAACTATTTGCACACCAACAGAAAACAAAAATAAGAAACGTAAAACATTGGAGACCCAACAAATATACCATCTTTCTTAATTATGCATTCAACAAGTGAATCCACTCAAGAAAATGTTTCCCTTCTTTATACAGAAGGATTTGCAATATCTCCAAAATTGGTTAACACTTTGTTCAGGGGATACTTTTGAAAAAGCCACCCAGACAATTAAAGCCTCATTGCCTATGTCATTATTGATAGTGATATCTTCATGCTTGTTCAGAATACAAGGGTGTACAGAAGATTTGAAATTAGAAGTGATTCTAAGCAGGATAAAAATGGATATCACATTGAAAAGAACAGTATGTAAGAAAGTTTTAAAAAGGATTAAAGTTGAGCAGCTTTTACAACTCAATGGTAGACTTGCCTATACAAACAAGATTGAATTAAAAATGAAATAAATTGAAAACAAGAACCAAGCCTTGGTGTCTCAATAGCAATCTATGAAAAAGACATTGATTGATTCAGCTAGGGAGGTATGTGGTGAAGTTGTCTGCAAGGATAGAAAAATAAGAACACCATGGTGGGCTCAAAAAGTTAAAGAAGCATTCCTGGAAAAGAAGAAAGTAAAAATTCCTAGCAAATAAGTTAACAGATGCCCTAAAAGAATATAAAGAAAAAATGTAAGAGAGCTAAGCTGTGTTTAAAAGTATCCAAACAAAAGTCATTGGAGGACTTTGGTAAGAATATAAAAATAAATATTAGGAAGGTGATAAAATGTTCTGGATATTAGAAAAACACCAAGTTAAAAATAGAAGAGAGAGATAGAATAAAAGAGAAACTGTTACAGATTGGCAAAAATGTTGAACAAGAACAAGCAGAAAGATATAGAGCAATTAACAAAGAAATAAAAAGAAGTGCAAGAAATGATAAAAGAAAATACATAGAGAATCTAGCACAAGAGGATATTAGAATTCTTCTCAGAAAAATTTCAAGAAATGACTGATGGTGACCAGAGCCTAGAATTAAATGAACAAAATGCATCATGAGATATAAATTTGAACAAAATAACAAAAATAAAAATTACAAAAGCAATAACTCAGATCAAAACAGTAAAGCACCAGGAGCAGACAACATACTAGGAGATATACTAAAAGTAAATCCACAACTTATAGCAGAGATATTATATCCCTTGCTAAATGAGATATGGCAGAAAGAAGAGTGGCCTAAGGAATGGAATACTGGATCACTGGTTAAATTAAGGGAACCTATCTAAAAAAAAAGGGAACCTATCTAAATGCAAAAATTGGAGGGCTATAACATTGTTGAGTGCTATAAGTAAAATACTAGAAAGAATCAAAATACAAAAACAACTAAGACCAGAACAGGCAGGATTTTAGAGCCAATAGATCATGTACTGACCACATTGCTACTTTACGAATTATCATAAACAATCATTGGAATGTTAGGCAAGCTTATATTTAAATTTTATCGATTTTGAACAGGCTTTCGACCATATAAACAGATCTTCCCTATGGAAATTACTTAGACATTATGGACTCCCAGAAAAAATAAGAATAATTTAAAAAATGTATGAAGATTTTGAAATTAAAGTAATACATGGAAATATCCTCTCAGAACCATTTAAATCAAAGACAGGAGTAAGGCAAGGTTGTATACTCTCCCATACTATGTTTTTAATTGTCATAGGTGATGAGAAAAGTATCTCATGGAAATACAGGATTACAATGGTTACTTCAAAACCAACTCCACGATCTAGATTTTGCAGATAATATCTGCTTACTTTCACAGAAGCACCAACATATAGAACAAAAAACAACACTTGTAGAAACAGTCAAAAAAGTTGGTCTTAAGATAAATAAAACAATGTTGGTGGAAAATAAATGCAAAGCAAAATAAACAAATAGAAGAAAAACTGCTTAAAGAAGTAGAACAATTTATATGCCTAGGTTCAATAATATCAATAAAAGGAGGAGCTACTGAAGATATAAATAGAAGGAAACAGCTGGCTTATTCAACTTGAAATCTATCTTCTCATAGAGCTCTAGGAATATTTATTTTCTTTGCTGCACTACCTAAAACAGTTAAATTAAGTAAAATTATCTTAACCAAGAAGTAATTTCAAGACATACACAAGTGACTATTGATTTGCAGTCGTGACTCACAATGTAACCTATTCTTCCCCGCTCAAATTCGAACCTTTTACAAGTGGTGCATCAGATTCTAGAATTCAGACACTTAGGTTTAAAAATAGCAAAGGTTTATTAAGCATGTTAACACATTTACAATACAATTAACATTCATACTAAATTCCAATACTAATCAGATAAGATTGCATGTATCCTTAATGAAACAAGAGTTTCAAAAAACAGCATTCCTAATCAATCATTCACAAAGATGGTTATTCTAGAGTAATAATTTTTCATTAAACATTCATTATATATCTCGTTACTCAGACTAATTCATCTCAGCTTTCTCTAAAGCATACACATTAAATTAACCTGTATATTAGCTAACTCACTGTACTTTCTAATGTTAACATGCTACAGTCCTGCTCTAAATAAATCAAAGTCCTCGATCCTTAATGTCTCTTAATTTCACTAAACTTAACACCATAGTAAGTTACACACATAGCATAGACAAAAAAAATTTTAACGTTACCATACGCTAAGGCCTTTCATACTTGTTCCTTCAATTTGGACTGCCTTCCTTCGATCGATCTTCCTTCTTGTTCACTTAGACAATGAGGTACCTTGGATTCTCCGATCATTCTGTGATTTCACACGATTCTGGCATGACTGACTTGTTCCAGGCATAACTATGGCATAGGGCAATTTCTCCTTCACGATGTCTGCTACCTGGACGCTGAGTGTTTCCGAGGACTGTGGATACACGAGTGGAGATGTACTCCTTCATCATACGATCAGGAGCTTATAACATCTCCAGCACTTGGATGGCATTTCCTGCTATCGCTCACCAGACTCTCAACATAGCTTACCGCTGTTCCTCGTCCGAGCACTTCGGGACAGAGCCGCTCCTCCATGCAACTTTCTATCTACCAGACGACCACCAGCCAAGGGAAGAAAAAATTTATGAGAGAGAGAGGGGGGCTACTTAACCCTTTTATTTCTATCTCCCCTACCGGTAATCACGGTAACCTTCGTAACTCACCCAATGTGTAGCACTTCACCCACTTGGGTCTCGCTTCATACCGTTTGTTTCCAATTTTCTTCTGACCATGCTCTGCCATGTGCCGTGAGCATGAGACTGCCTGATGCCACCTCTCCTTCTGTTGGTGTGCCCTTGCCCTTTGAACCATTGTTTACAATATTTTATGCAAGTCATTCCTCAGACAATTATTACAAAATTTAGTAAATCTTTGTTCAATTTATACAGTATTAACGGCCTTGCACAATCAAAAAAATTATTTCCTTTAACAACGTACAATCTCTTTTCTTTATGCTAACATAATTTTATATTATATTACATGTATATAGCATATACTTAGAAGCAAGCATTTTCCTACATAAAAAATTTGTATCTTATTTTTCTATCTGTTAAATGATGATAGATGTGGAATTCTTTAGGATTCCCATTTATCAAGGTTTATCACATGGAAGGAAATGGAGATGGTTGGGGCATGTGTTGAGGAAAGAAGATAAAATAATAGTAAAACAGGCTCTAGATTGGAACCCACAGGGTAAAAGAAGACGAGGAAGGCCAAGAGAAGCATGGAAAAGAACAATACTGAAAGAAATAACAAATATTAATAAAAACTGGAACCAAATAAAAGCAGAAGCAAAAAAAACAGTCCAGTGGAAAATGGTGGTGGAAGACTTATGCTCCTAGGTGGAGTGAAGAGGATTAATTAAGTAAGACGTTCTGGAAGCTATTGAAGAAGCTAAGAAATGGAGAAAGACTATTGTAAATGGAATTTAATATCTCTTTATCAAAGATGATAAAGAGATATTAAAACTGAGATATCCTAGATGTCTGGAGTATTTACTTTGAAAGACTTACCGAGCAGTGACAGAACCATACTAGAAAATTTTCAAGAGGAATGCAAAGAGCAGTACATATGAATACTTGAGGAAGAAAAACTGTCAAAAACTTGAAATGTGGAAAAGAATCTAGAGTAGATGATATTTGGCCAGGAGTGCTTGGATAATGAAGTATAAAAGTATTTACTAAAATAAAGAGCCAAAAAGGCTTCAATTCAGTGATGCAAAATTATAAAAATCAAGTGGATATTAGATCCAGCATTATTTCAAAGCCGAACGTAGAAACTATGAAAGTTTTGTAAAAAATAAGTTGACCACCAGAGAGCTTATGGAATTTAAGAGTTGTTCTAGCACCAGCTACTTTTGAAAACATGAGCGCTGCCCATGCGACCATATATTTGCTTTCTGATTAGTCCATTTTTGATAAGGTTTCACTGGCCCGACAGCTGTTTTGATCTGGTTGGTTCTCTTCAGAGACCAGGCAGATACTTAAGTAAAGCCCTCTCTAAAAATTAGGAGATCCCCAGACCACTTCCTACGAGTGGCCGAAAGATCGTCCAACTCAGCGTTGGTTCCACACAGTGACAGGCTCACCCTACCACTGAGCAGAACTGCTCATATTCCAGGGAAAAGCATCCACTGACAAGCCCCACATGGGCTATGCATGCCGGAAAACACTTTCTCCAAAGACTCAAGTTGCTCTCTCAAGTCAAGCCACTCGAAGTCTTAAGTCCCCCGCCCTCGCTAGGAGCTAGACTTGGAAGAAACTTTAAGAGAGCAAAAACTCTCTTTCAGTACTAAGGAGTTTGAAATGTCGGAGAGGTGTATTTTTTGTAAGAACTCTCAGTTGGTGCGTAATAATATTTACTAAAATAAGGAGCCGAAAGGCTTCAATTCAGTGATGCAAAATTATTAAAATCAAGTGGATATTAGATCCAGCATTATTTCAAGGCAGAATGTAGAAACTAAGTAAGTTTCATAAAAAAAAAAAGTATAAAAGTTTTGCAGTGACTACATTGCATAATTTTTAGAGCCTGATTAGAAGGTTGAATTCCTAATGATTGCAGTAGAACTCTCATAGTACCCACCTATAAAAAAATGGAATAAAACAGAATGCAAGAATTAAAGAGGAATTTCTCTACTAGGTGTTCCAGGTAAGATTTATGCAAGCATACCTGAAAAGAGGTTGAGGAAGATTTTGGAAGAAAAACTTGGAGAAGAACAAGCTGAGTTCAGGCCAAATAGAAGTGTCAACACCAGATTTTCACTTTAAGACATAGTTGAGAAATAGCAGAAATATGACAAGGATCTGCTTCAGTTTTGTAGATCTGGAAAAGGCATACAACAAGGTGCCTAGAGAAAAGCTTTTCAAATCGCTACAATTATATGGGGTGAATGGAACATTATATATAGAGCAATACATAGTCTATATTTAAGTTGACAGTTAGAATTGAAGGAAATACAGGAAGGTGGTTTGATGTAAAATCAGGGGTAAAACATGGATGCACATAATCTTCATTCTTAGTCATTATCTATATGAATCGCATTATGAAAGAAAGTAGCATCAAGTCTGATATTAGAATTGGAGATGTCAAACTTTGTTCTTTGCTTTATGCAGATGATGTTGTACTCCTAAACACTAGTCCAAGTACCCAGGATTCAGCTGTTATTCCATCCAAATGGAATAACAGCTCTATTTGGTATAAAAATCAGCAATAAAAAGACCAAAACTATGAAAATAGGCTGGAGCATAGAAAACTTCAGTTCGTTCCATTCTGAATAGAGATCCTCTAAAACAAGTAAAATATTTCAGCCCTTTAGGCACAGTTTTTAGCGAAGATGGCAGGTGAAACCTGGAAATAGACAACAGAATAATCAAAGCTAGTATGATGGGTAGCCAGCTGGATAAATTTATATGGAATAAGAGAGAAATTATCCAAAATACCAAACTAGCAGTATACAAAGACAGTGTTTAAACCAGTTTTAAGTTATGAATCTGAAAGTTGGGTTACAAAAAAAAAAAAAAAAAGTAGATGAAGGCTTAAAAAACACTTAGCAAAGTCCAAAAGTATTATGGTATATCCAACATTATTATGAAATGTGAGCAAGTTACTCAAACATGACTTTCCCTTAATAAACCCATGCTGTTTTTGTAAAGTGTAGATATTCTGTCATCTCATATCCGTATGCATGCTCTCTTAACAAGTTTTCCAAAATCTTCACCAACCTCCAGAGATATCAATAGGTCTACAAATACACACATTAGTCTTTGTGTAGTGGCATTATCATAAAATTATTTCCACTCCTGTGAGAATCTATACCTGTGCTGAGACCTGAATTATACAACCATCTCAAAACCACCCTAATTCAGCTGAACTTGTATCATCCATGCTGATATCCTATGAGACCCTATTGTGAATTATTATTCATTTTATTATTACCTCTTTCTCATATATCCAAGTTTCTTCGTTTGTTGTGGAAGTAGTGTTGAGCTCCGTATTGCATATATACGATAGGTCAATAACTTTTAGCATTATTTAAGTTGACAGTCGACAGTTAGAATTGAAGGAAATGCAGGAAGATGGTTTGATGTAAAATCAGGGGTAAGACATGGATGCACATAATCTTCATTCTTATTCATCATCTATATGAATCGCATTAAAAGTAGCACGGGCACTCGTTGTTGGCCAATTCTTCTGCATCTTTCACCTGCATGCTGCTGCATTCAGTAGAGTTATTTTCTGCCATTCATTCTTTTATTTGCAACATAATAATAGTATTCTTTTGGGGTTTTCTTTAACTTGCTTACTGAGCCAATTTCTCTTCATACTCAGCTTTCTGCTAAGTTTTAACTCTTTTGGCCTGCACCATATAATTTTCATAGCTGACATCATCCTTATTATGCACATGGTATCCTTGTCATCTTTTCTTAATCTCTTGCTTAATAATATTGCACATCCATTATATTCCTGCATACTTTTTGAACTCTAGGGACACATTCCACTATTGCATCTAAGTATTTTTTTAACTACATCTCATGTACTGCTGATATCTTTCCCATCTAGCAAGTGATTCTATGGTACAGAGTCTAGTATATGTTTCAATCTGTCATAATATCCTGCTTTGTAATTTGTCATGTAATCATTTCTGAAAGGAAGAACCATATATTTATTCACTTCCCAACTCAGACCAGAATGATCACTGTCATCTGCTGGAGGCAGAAAGGGTACTTCTTTAACTGGAAACTCTCCCGCTGCCACCAAATGCTATAATCAGGTATAATGCTCTTTGATCTTGAATTCCTTTTGTCACATACTGCTTGAGGAAAGTTGTCTTGCAATATCTCAATATATTTACCTTCATTCTCATCATGAGATTTCACCACTATCCAGTAAATGTTTAGATAATTATTCACTCATAATGATTACTTATTTAGCACCCATCATGTTGATTTAGTGATGCATTTCATCACACCAGCAACTGATCTATACTAGGTATGTAGCAACACCCCACGATGTATTTGATCTTATTAGAATTCCACCTCAAACCAGATAGTTGCAAACTTACTACTACATGGACAATTGTTATTAATATTGCAATTGTAGCTTTCCACTCTAACTGGACCATCTAATTAAACCATCTAATAACATCATACTTTCCCTCTTCTTCTGTCTTGTCTGTTCCTCCTAAAAAATACTGTATGCTTTACACTCATTGTCAGTAAGACATTCATGATAACTTAATGCCAAGTCTCACTAATGCCTATAATCTGAGGTCACAATCCATTCACCAAGGCTACAAACCCTACCTCTTTGTTCCTAATGTTGGCATTCGTGTACAGATGTCATTAAGTTATCTCCAGGCTTTTCTGTATATTCTCTCTACATAATGCTTCTCTTATATAGATATCTTTGCACATGCTTAACCACCCAACTGGCCAAGACATATATATACGTCCAGGTTACCATGGATGCGAAGTGCATATTAAAATTGTAATACCACTGATATTGCATTGAAATATATGATGGATATGAAGTGTAGAGGAGTGATGTATTTTATCCATATTAACAGCACTGTGGTTAATAAGCTTGAAATGTATGAAAACATCACTTCCATGATTAAGCACATTTATGTTATCAACACAGTTGCATAGGTTACTCATTATGCATTAATTCTCCTATTAATCTTGTTTTCCTGTGTCTCTAAATTAGGTGTCATACCTTAAATAATTTCTCCATACTCCTTATAACAAATGCATTCAAGTGCAGGCTATTCCTGTTATATAAATCCATTCTTTCTTCAAAATTGCTCCATACATCCAAAAACTTGCAAAAATTCCTCCATTCCTCCTACACAACCTTCAAATTGAATCATATGTCATCATAGCTCTTCTTAATTCGTTACTATCATGTTTTGGTAATAGACAAAACAATTTTCACTATCCCACTTGTCACTGATGCCTCATCCATCCAGCTATCCTTTAATATCCTCTTTTACACCGTATTTTGTTGCTAGTTAAATCATTTGTATCCCAGAACTACCATTTTACTTTTCTGTTTTTCACTTACATTCATTGTAGTTTTGATTTTTGCTCTGAAATTTCAAAATATGTAATAAGTAAGATGATCTCCAATGGCATGTTTTATGAGGGAATCATTATATCATACGTAGTATATCTTACCTGCCTCAGGGGTTTGTTATGTCTTCATTGCTGCCTAACTTCCTTGATATCTCTGTGGTTCTCTAAAAGGCTATCCGTTTTTTCCCTGATTTCATTACTGCATGTGTAGGCTGTCTCATCAGTTTTGAGATTTTGCAAGTTAATTCATTTTCAATCTCCTTTTTTGTTTCAAACTGGCATTTTTTTTTATTCAGTATGACAAGCCTTTTTGTTCTTAACTTTGCTATTCAGATTAGTGTTTCTTTTCCCTGTGCTATTGTCGTGCATTTTTAGCATTATTTTTCAACATTTTTCACTTTTATGTTGCAGATATGTTATGAAGTATATGAAATATAATGAAAACACAAAGCAGCAATAATATACACTGTAATATAAAACACTAATTCTTGTAAGAAAACAACACAATAAAAAAGGCAAGAATCACCTGTTTCACAGGAGCTAAACAGACCAACCTTTCACAATATAGCCTCAAATCCAAAGCTAATTTTGATTTATTTGCAAAATTACTAATGAAAAATTTTCATATAACATCAAGTTTGATCAGATTATTATTAGACCTCCAGTGAGTCAAGGACTCATGCATTCACTACTTCAACAGACAAAGAGTTCCACTCCCACAGTTCTGTGAGAGAAAAACCTAGCCTTCATCTCTTTCTTAACTGCACATGAAACTTACATGGATGTCCCTTGTCCTCTCCCCACTTTCCATACAATGAAAAATGTTATCAACCTATTATATTATTGCATATAAAACCTATTATATATAAAAGATATAATTCTATATCTTTTAATGTTAATTTTGTATATTTTTCTATTTGTAGGATGCCTTGGCAAGGACATCCTGATAACTTAATAGATAGGTTTGATGTTAGAGCTCATCTGGACATCATACCTGAATATCAGAGTCCTCCAGAACCACCAAAGTAAGTACCACAAACTGTATTGATTAATCAGTTGTTATTAACATGGTGGCTTTTTCATGAGGAGGCATAGTTGAGATTTTAGTAAATATTTTGATCATTTGTTAAAAGCTATTATCATTAATATTTCTATTTTACACCAATATGTCTAAAGAGTGCAATTATTGATTGTAATAAATTAGAAATACACTCAGCTCTAACAATAGAAAACTCAATATAACAAACTGCCAAAAAATTTCACTGAAATCTCCATAGAAACTATTGTTTTAAGGGAGACCAAAGTGAATATATACAATATTCACTATCAATGAGACCTCAATAAAGACCAAAAACTGCCTGGGTAGTAACCCTTTCCATAATGCATAGCATTATAGAATTCTAAGGCAACTGATGTGAGGTCATCAGCCTCTACACACAAGTAGCCTAGTGGAGATGATACTTCATGTGCAAACTTTAAACAAGAATATAATTTCTTGGGGTGCTTAAGGGTCAAAGCTGTATAACTGAGAGGAGACCTCCACATAGCCTTTAAAGGAATGCGGGGAACTGACCAGGGCTTCTGACCTAATGTCCAATCCTCACCTTCTCGTGGTGCACCCTGTTGGGTATCTACTTTGATACTGAACGAACGAGGATGGGCTGGCAATTTGGGATTTAGCCGACCAAATTGTATTCTTATTGGTTAAACCAAAATAAAAAATGATGGTACAACATGACAAAATTTCATACCGGCTGGGGCGTCCCCCGGTTAAACAAGGCCCCCGTTGTTTTCGCCAGGGAACCAAGGTGAACAGTGAAAAGTCAGCTACTGGAACAAATCTGAAAACAAACCCCCAACTCATCATCACCAGAGTTAATGATCGGTACTATCAACGTAAGAATCCTGAATGGCAAAGAAATGGAGCTAGCTAAGGAATTAGATAAGTACCAGATCGACATAATAGGGGTGACTGAATCAAAAAAGACCAAAACTAGTGAGATCTTTCTAAGCAATAAATACAAAATGTTATATTCAGGCAATGACAATCAAGGAAAAGAAGGAGTAGCCATAGTATTCAACACAAAATACGAGGCTAATCTTCTTGAATGGCAGTCAGTCTCAAGTAGAGTAATGTGGGCAAATATGAGAATTGGTAAACTGGACAATGAGACTTATTTGTGCCTATGGTCCCACAGAAGGTTCTACTAAGGTAGAAGGGGAGGAATTTTTTGATGCTCTAGAAAAAGCAACTGACACAGTGAAAAAGGAAAAGTTGGTCCTTGTTGAGGATCTAAATAGCAGAGTAGGAAATGATTGTGAGACATACAAAAATATTTTGGGAAAATTTGGAGAAAAGAGCAAAGCTAATAATAATGGCAAATATCTGTTGGATTTCTGCTCAGGACATGGACTGGTTATTACTAACACCATGTCCCAACATAAAAATGTGCACAAATTCACATGGAGAGAAGAGGCTAGGAATAAGAAAAGTCTCATTGACTATGTTATTGTTGATAATGATGTTTTCTCCCTGGTGCAGGACACCAGAGTGTACAGAGGATTTGAAATTGGAAGTGATCACTATTTAGTCTTGAGCAGGATAAAATTGAATTCATTTTGAAAAGAATAACACGTAAGAAAGTTTTAAAGCTAATAAAAGTTGAGCAGCTCTCAGAAGTGAACTGTAGACTAAAATACAGAAAGATTATTGAAAAGAAAATGAAAGAGTTTGAGAACAGGAATCAAACCTTGGAGATTCAGTGGCAAACTCTGAAGAAAACATTGATTGATTCTGCCAGAGAGGCATGTGGTGAGGTTGTGTGCAAGGATAAAAAAATCAGAACTCCCTGGTGGACACAGGAAGTTAAAGAGGCAGTGAAGGAAAAGAAGAAAGCATATCAAAAGTTCCTGGCAAATAAGTGAGCTTTTACTCTTACAGAATACAGAGACAAATGTAAGAAAGCTAAACAGTGTGTAAAACTAGCTAAACAAAAGTCATGGGAGGACTTTGGCAAGAATATAGAAAATAAATATCAAGAAGGTGACAAAATATTCTAGAGGTTGTTGAAGAAGCTTAGGAATGGAGGAAAGAGTGCTGTAAAAGGAGTTAGAGATGATAAAGGTGACATGAAAACAGGAGAAAAAGATATCCTTGAAGTATGGAGTAATTACTTTGAAAAACTGCTAAATGAAACAAGCAGCGATGACAGCACAGTGATAAAAAAACACTGACCAGGCGTTCAGTCAGGAATACATATCCATACTTGAAGTAGAAAAAGCCATCAAAGGCTTGAAATGTGGAAAGGCAGCAGGAGTAGATGATATTCGACCAGAAATGCTGAAGTATGGTGGTATAAAAGTCTTACAGTGGCTGCACTGCATAGTTCAGAAAGCCTGGACAGAGGGACAAATTCCTGATGATTGGAGTAGAGCTCTCATAGTACCCATATATAAAAAGGGAAATAAAACTGAATGTGAGAATTACAGAGGTATTTCCCTACTGAGTGTTCCTGGCAAGATCTATGCAAGTATACTTGAGAAACGATTGAGAAGAATTGTGGAAGAAAAGCTTGGTGAAGAACAAGCTGGATTCAGGCGAAATAGAGGCTGTCAGGATCAGATCTTCACTTTACGACAAATAGTCGAGAAAGCATGGGAATATAACAAAGATCTGTATTTAAGTTTTGTCGATTTGGAAAAGGCATATGACAAAGTGCCAAGAGAAAAGCTATTCAATACGCTGCAGTTATATGGTGTCAATGGGGCATTATATCAAGCAATACTTAGTCTTTATTTGAGTTGTAAGTCAGCAGTTAGAATTGAAGGAAGTACAGGAAGATGGTTTAATGTTAAATCTGTGGGACAAGGATGTACATTATCCCCTCTGTTATTCATTATCTATATGGATCACATTATGAAGGAAAGTGGTATTAAACCTGATATCAAAATTGGGGATGTTAATGTCAGCTCTTTGCTTTATGCGGATGATGTTATAATTCTAAATAAATCCGCTACAAGTCTGCAAGATTCTCTGACTAAATTGAATAACTGTTGCAATAGATATGGTATGAAGGTCAGCAATAAAAAGACAAAGACAATGAAAATAGGCAGAATCATTGAAAATGTCAACTGTGTTGTGAATGGAGAACCTGTGGAACAAGTAAAACATTTCAGCTACTTAGGCACAATTTTTACCAAAGATGGTAAATTAAACATAGAAATAGACAACAGAATCAGCAAAGCTGGTATGGTGGGAAGTCAATTGAATAAATTCATATGGAAATAAGAGAGAAATTAGTCGGAGCACTAAATTAGCTGTATACAAGACAGTGTTCAAACCAGTTTTAATTTATGGATCTGAGAGCAGGTTCAGAAGTAAAACACTTGACCAAAGACTAGAGACCGCAGGTATGAGAGTCCTGAGAAAGATTAGAGGCGTGAACAGATAGCATCAGTGGCAATATCATATTAAAAATGAGGATATTAGGAAAGAACTTGACATTGTCAGCATCCAGGAATGCATTAGCAGAGCTAATCTCAGGTGGTATGGTTACTTAAATAGAATGGGAGAGGAAAGATTAGCAAAACAAGTGTTCTCTGCCAGGTTGGCAGGAAAACGACCCAGAGGAAGACCAAGATATAGGTGGATTGATATGGTACAAAGTGCCTTAGACAATAGAAATATAAGATCTGATAATGTTGGAGTCTTGACAAGTAACAGACTGATTTGGAGGAAAATTCTAGAAAGGAAGTTAGTAATGATGTAATTTTTTCATGTAGTACTGTCATATCCTGTACACCCCTTGAGGATACATGGCAGGAATTTGATGATGATGATGATGATATAATTTCTTGGCAAGTTTAATTTAGATAGTGTTTTATTTTGGCCATTGGAAATTATTGAAACATCAAAACATATCCTTGATTTTCCTCTCCCATAACTCCGTTATTTAACTTTACCTTGCATTCTGGTTTGGTTATTTATTTATTTAAAAAAAAAATTAAATTAAAGACACAGCAATGGACTCTCTCTCTTCTTGACACCCTTTTCATGGAAACACTTTTAAAAAATGATATTAGCCTTCTACTCAAACACATTACATGTTTTCTATTTGGCTTGGATATTATGGATGTGTTAGAGACAGTTTTAGCACATTCGAACAGAAAATGCCTTAGGATCCATTTTACCTGGAAAAAGAAAACATTTGCCTGCCCTTCCATAGCACTGTAGCTACTTAGCTGCTGTATGAATCCTTATGTTTTTCATTGTACAGGAAACCTATCCCTACAGGTAGGTGTATCCATCACTTGTCGCAGTATCACTGTCTCACAAGAGTATTTAAAGCGTGATCAAATAGAGTTTGATCAAACTTTAAATACTGTTGGAATCGAGCTAGAATGATCTCTTTGGACCACCACACCAGCATCTCTGCAGAAATGAATCATATATTTCCTTACACTTGTTTAGTTAATGACTTTTTCCTCTAGGATATTAACTGAACTACTTTGTTCTTCTATATACCCCCTTCCCTTCACACACGTACGCCAAACCCAGATCATAAAAAAATCCATAGCCATCTATTACATCCAGTGTAACTTAGAGAGAATCTAATATACTCTAAAGATGCAAATATTGTCAGACTTCCCTCATATCTATAACCAAACATTAGCTACCCTTATCCATTCATCAAAGGATCCTCCCTATTTATCTAGGCTGTAGATCTACTGGGTACTTTGTACTTTTAGATCTACTGTCTCTCTATTCTCTCCTCCCCATGAAAATATATGAAAAGCCAAAATCAAATTCATCTGGCCATCATAATGACTGATTTTTATCTTAAAAAAAAAACCAGTCAAATTTTTTTTTTTAATTTATTACGAGGGTTGTTTGAAAAGTTTGGTAAAAAAAATAAGTTAAACACATTTTTTGGAAAAATGTGTTTAACTTATTAAAAATGTGATCACCTTTATTTCTCAACATAGTCTTCATCGAGGTCTACATATTTGGTCCAGCGAGTTTCCAATTTTTTTCATCCTATCTAAAAAGTAGGATTTGTCAAATTGTGCAAAATAGTCATTGACAGCCCCTTGATGACATCCTCGTTCGAAGAAAATTTTTTCCCACCAATTTTTAAGTTTAGGAACAAGAAGTCACATGGGGCCAAGTCCAGAGAATACGGTGGATGTGGAACCAATTTGAACCTAAATTGGTTCCACATCCACCGTAAATTCATGCAGTTTTGCCATTGTGATGGCAAATGTGTGGGACGGTGCATTTTCTTGATGAAAGAGCACTTTTTTGTGCACCAATCTTGGCCGTTTTTTCTTCAGTTCTTCTTTTAAATGATCCAACAGTGACACATAATAGACTCCTGTTATTGTTTGTCTAATTCTCTTGAATTGTTCCCAGTTAGCATTTTTAAAATTAAAGTGTCTTCTAAGTGGGATCCCTTTAAGTTGTACTGGTGGGAAAACTTGCAGCATTATTGGTCTTTGTTGTGAACTTGGGATTGGTGCAAGAACCTGTTTAGTGCACAGATTAGCTATTCTATTACTAACAAATCCAAGGTCTGGGTTATAACCCCTTTTCCATCTTCCACTGTTAAATGATGATGGCTGTTTAGGATATGTATAAGATTCATTTGATTACTTTCAGCCCACTGTTCAACTAACTCTCCATCCTCATTTGTTTCACTATAACCCCACTGTGTGCTATGACTGTTAAAGTTACCTATAATAATAATAGCAGATTTCCTTTTCAAATACCGAACAGAATCAACAAAGCTGGTACGGTAGGAAGCCAATTGAATAATTCATATGGAATAAAAGAGAAATTAGTCGGAACACTAAATTAGCTGTATACAAGACAGTGTTCAAACCAGTTTTAGCTTATGGATCTGAGAGCTGGGTCAGAAGTAAAACACTTGATCAAAGACTAGAGACCACAGATATGAGCGTCCTGAGAAAGATTACGAGAGTGAACAGATGGCATCAATGGCAATATCATATTAAAAACGAGGATATTAGGAAAGAAGTTGACATTGTTGTCATCCAGGAATGTGTTAGCCGAGCTAATCTCAGATGATATGGTCACTTAAACAGAATGGCAATGAAAGATTAGCCAAACAAGTTTCTCTGCCAGTTTGGCAGGAAAATGACCCAGAGGAAGACCAAGATATAGATGGATTGATACGGTACAAAGTGCCTTAGACGATAGAAATATAAGATCTGATAATGTTGGAGTTTTGACAAGTAACAGATTGATTTGGAGAAAAATTGTAGATAGGGAGTTAGTAATGATGTAAATTTTTCATGTAGTACTATCATATCCTATACACCCCTTGAGGATACATGGCAGGAATTTGATGATGATGATACTGGGACATTTCAAAAGTAAAGTTTTATTAGGTGGTTTATATACCGAGAAAAACATGATGTTATCTAGATCTGTTCCAAGGATTTCTGTTATTTTGGTTTGTGATTAGCCATGCTGTAACCTGGAGCTCCTGCCGAGTGAAAATAGCACTTCCATACTTTTCATGTGGTATTTCTTTTATGTGCTTCATTCCAGCAATTTTAGGTCTGGCTTGTTGAGGTCCTTTATGTCTCCTGTAGACATATAATATCACATTTTTGCAATAAGATCTTCTTTTACAGAGGAGAGACCCTCTGTATTGTGTGAGATGATTGTCAGGGTTGGTTCTCATAAGGACCATTGAGTTGTAGTCATTGTGTCTCTGATAAAGAAGATGCTAGTCGCACTATAAAACTGTATAAAACTATTGTTACATCCTGAATGAAGCACTTTATTAAAGAAACAATTCATTCAAGATTTAACAAGTCAGAAAAATCAGCTGAGAGAAAAAACTTATACTTGAGCAGAAGAAATAAAGTACTAAATAGAAATAGATTTACCTCCTTTTAGTAGAATTGTAATACCATGTAAAGAACTTCATCTATAAATTAGTGTTATATGAAATGCATCATGTATACAATGAATGGGTAAATCAGATGTAAACATTAGTCCAAAGGTCACAGGCGGGCCTGAGGCATTGGCAATCTCAGAAAGCGATGCACATTCGTTTCCTGGCAGATGCTGGTAGTGATCCCGCGATATGTCGAAGTTCCCACAGACGAAGTGAGTAGCGGGCGGGGAAAAAGATCGCGGAAAGTAAGAGGGCGCTATCGCGGCTAGTAACAGGGTGCTAAAAAGGGGGGGGGGGAAGTGAAGGGAGAATAAAAAGGGTTTGCATCCCCTTTCTCAAAGCTTTTTTTGCCTATTTTGCTGGATGATGATTCGACTTCTCTCATGGACCAGTAGTTCCTGATGGTGTTTCTTGGCGATAGTTCAATATCAGAAGGTGCGCCTTTCCCTACGATGTCTGAATTTCTGCCAGTACTAAAGCGTGAGGTGTCGGCATATGCTGCCTTCGCTGAAAGTTCCGACGGAATAATATCACGGACGTATATTATGAACCGGCAGTTAGAAACGAGGATGACCCGAAACAGATCGAGAATAGACGAGGGGAAAATGCCAGGTGTAGAGCATAGCTTAATCTGATGACCATAGTGACCCACCACGTGGACACAGGCTTATGGAAGTATCGAGAGGTAATTCAAACAAAGAAGGACAGCTCAGACGGACCTGGAGATCCTGCCCCAAGTAAAGTACAGATTTTGTTGTATAATTACCCAGTCGGTAAAAGGGAAAGATCATTGTAGTGTAATGATTGAGTATGGACAGTATTTAAGAACTTAAGTGATTATTTAGCAGTGGCTAATGTCAATAAGACAAATTGTCTGGAATGATTATAGATGATTGTGACTAGTTTAATATGCAAGACTAACATAGTAGGTAGAATATTGATTAGAAGTGTATAATGTGTATATTATGTGTGTTTAATCTCTAACTTAAAAGAAGGATTTATTGTTCATGCATTAGAGTATTAATCAGTTTGATACAGTTTGATTTAGCATGTCATTGAAATAATTGAAAGTGAGATTGGTCGAAGTGTATATTATGTCTTTAGATTCCAATAAATATGGTTTTTCTTCTATACCTGAGTTTTGCCTGTGATATGAACCAAAACTACCACTCATTAATCTGAACCATGGGGGGGGGATTGAAAGAAAGGTATAACATGTTGTTATAGAGGTTACGACTGCAAACCAGAATTTACTTAGCCACAGTAGAGCATTTAATTTATGAGTTTAAGCACTAAATTTATTCACCTATGTGCACCAAGAGTCTGGAAAAGTCTCCCTGAATAAGAGTCCCCTCTATTCTAAGATATTGGCTGGTGCAGATTTCTTTCTGAGACCGTCTCCTCTTCAGAGGAGACGGTCTCAGAAAGAAATTAGAGGAATTCGTTTCTTTTAGCAAGGAATAACCTTTAACAGTCAGGGTAAGCACGCGAGTAAAATTACGAATCGACTAGAGATAAAGAATTTGCTTTCCTTATAGAATGAACACGTATGAAGTGATACAGATATTAGAGTCTTGTAGTTATTGTAGAGAGGAAAATTAATAAAGGAAGTAAATTAATTTTAGGAAGAGCAATGACATAAAAATGGCGCACACGAGTGAAATACATAACACTATAGAAGATTGTATTGCACTATGCTATTCTGTAGATCGCTGGTAGCAAAATTCATGGCTTGTAAAAGCCTACAGGGATCACAACGTGAATGCTTCTGCTATGAAAAAGATGATACGTGTCGACAGTGGTATGAACGAATGAATTGTGTCGCCGTCTATTGGAAATTTACTGAACTTTTCAAACAACCCTCATATACCTGTATGGCTGTGTGCCCTAGACAAACTGGTGTGGGTTTTATTACTTTTTTTTTTTTTTTTTAAGCAATGCAGGAAGAAATGAGAAAGTACATGTCACTGAATTTGGTATGAATATTCTCATATCTCAATGGTGCTATAAATTTTTGCCCTCCCCCCAAGGACATTGGAATGATTCAAACCAAATTTTGCATTTTTTTTCTTTAAAAAAAACAGCAGTAATCATCCAGTATGTATGTATGTTATTAACAAATTTGGTTTACAATTTCCTTATATTATAACTTAAAAGCATCATAAGGCTTATATTTTCCCTCTTAACATTCAGGACCCAAACCAAACTTGCATGTTTATTATAAGAAAATTCTAAATTTTGCATACAGCTTACTCTTATCATAAAGCAATGTAAAAGTTGGTACTTTCTTTCTGTCTCTCTATCTTCTCCTCCCCATGGATATGAAAAGCCACAATCAAATTCATTTGGCTATCATAATGACCGATTTTTATCTAAAAAAAAAAAAACCAGCCAAAATCTTTTAAAAAAAATTATTATAGCTGTGTGTCCAAGACACACAGCTATAATAATTTGTAGTGGGTTTATCTCATTTAAAAATAAAATAAAATAAAATATTTTTTTTTTTTTTTTAAATTTAATAAAACCCACAACAGTTTTTAAAAAAAATCTTTTAAAAACTGTTGTGGGTTTTATCTAATTTATAAAAGTTAGGTTCCTTCCGTTAGTTATGAAAATTGTTTAGTTGATAAGTAATAATACCTGGTCATCATAAATACTGTTATAACTTCTGCACACCATAGCAGCACCCACAGAGTTGCACAAGCTTGGTGTGCAGCCGACATTTGCATGCTTATCAGTAGAGAAAGAGTTGACTAGCTGTATGGGTTAGTATTCAGTGGGAAGATTATGAGAACTGTGTAGCTATAATAGCACATCACAAGGCTGGAATGCAGCTTCCTGTTATTTTCCACACACTAAAAGTACTTGGGATCAGTAGGATGTTTGTGTATCAGAACTATTAACCATTCTTATGACAGAAGTCATATCTGACTGCCAAAGAACAAGTCGACCATGCTGTATTAGGATGCAACAGCTTGTGAGGGTTGTGAAGGCATGCCTATATCGTAATCCTGTGAGAATGCAGAAAGTGATGTCATGAGAGATGAATGCTTCACAGAGAATGATGTCATGTGTATTAATTGATGACCTGGGAGTGAGAACTTATTATTGTTCTACTGGACACTTCCTAATACCACAACTTATGTAGCAGAAGATGATAAAATCAAAGGCACTTCTCTGGTGGTACGTGCATCATAGATGAGAAGATTTTCACCACTGAAGAGTCATTTAATTGCCAAAAAGAGCGACTACATACCCTGGATGGTTGTACAGCACGTACTATAGCACCCAAGATTCAGAGAGGACAGCACCTTGCATCAGTGATGGTTTGGGGGGGGGGGGGGGGGAGTTTCTGAGTTGCATTTCTGTGAGAAAGGGATCAAAACCTCTGCCAAAGTGTATCAAGACACTTTGCTGGAACCTGTGGTATGGTCCCTGAACAACACCTTGTTTCACAGTAAGCAGTGGACCTTGCAACAAGACTTAACCCCTGCACACAAGGCGAGGACCACACAACAGTGGTTGGAAGTGGATTTACTTGACCACATATCACCATCTGATTGGCTGTGTGGAGATCCCAATATGAATCCCTTAGACTTCAAATTGTGTCCAGAGCTTTAGAGAGTAGCCTACAAGAAATGATGATATAGCCATAGCCAGCCTGAAGGTGGATTTGGAGCGAGCATTGGCAGCATTTCTGTTGGATGTTGTGCGTGCTGCCATCGATATATAGCTTACAGACTTTGGGTGTGCATGAAGGCAAAGGGGGGGGGGAGCATTTCGAACATTGAATGCTGCTATATGTACGTTACATGTATGGTTTGTATCTGCTGAAAGCTGTAAATGATTACTGATAGATTAAAGGTTTATGTGCTGTTCAAGTTGTAACAGTATTATATGTAGACTGTATATATTTAATTGTTAGTCTTAATGATTAATTTTACAGAGTATTACCTACAGTATTGTTCACAACAGAATAATTGCATTTTTGAGATTTTGATTTTCAGCAGCCAGTAAGCTCTACCTAAACATTAGGTAGAGCTTACTCTTCCATCTTTGAGACATGGTGATTTCCTTTCACATCTGTTAAATTGCCATTCATTAGATTACAGTGAACACCATACATGTCTGGTGTTTACCAGGTGAAAATTCGAAGCATGGATTATGATTGTTATTTGCTAATAACTAAGTTCTCTATGGCAAATGTTTTAACTTTATCTTTTCTCAGTAAAGAACTTAAAATTGTTCTTTCAGACTTTGGCCAGAAGTTCTGTAGTTCATTATAGTATGTCATTTCATTGATAATGACCACCTACTGTTTAAATATGTTTATATCATATAAAAATAAGTCTGCTTGCATTTTTTTTAATGAAATGATTTTTTTCTCATTTCTTTGCAATTAATTCAGTATCTGAATCTCTCATCAGTAACATTAAATAAGGAATACAAGTCGTTTGTTATTGTATGACGATATATTTTGGCATTTCAAAATCTTAGTAATATTGCAATTCGCAATTGCTGATTACGAAGATAAGAATAACAGCTTATTGTCGGATACATCAACCTACCGTGTCCTAGTCACAGACCCAACACTAAAGAACCACAATGATGTCAACGATTTAATACGTCACATGGAGAACTGGTCTATAGACTTAAAACGAAGATTGAAATCCATGCATCCACTAACACCAAGACTATATGGCACTGCTAAGGTACATAAAAATGGAATACCACTACACCCGATTGTGAATGGAATCAATTCACCAACTTATCTGTTATCTAAACACCTGGCAGGCCTCCTCAAACCACAAATCCATAATTCGGATACTTATATATGAAATTCGCAACATTTCGTTGAGAAACTGAACAACATCTCTATCTCCAATACGGATTTACTCGCCAGCCTGGATGTTACATCTCTATTCACTAACATCCCTGTGGAGGAAGTCATCGACATTTTAGGAAGTTTGCTCCCACAAGACATTATTTCTCTGTTCCATCATTGTTTAACATCAAACTTTTTCTTATGGAATAAAACCATATATCAGCAATTGACTGGCCTTGCAATGGGTAGCCCCCCTCTCTCCATCTTGTGCTGATCTCTTTATGGAAGATTTTGAAAGTAAAATCTTAACTCAGACAGATCCTAAACCCACAGTATGGTGGAGATACGTTGACGATATCTTTATCGTTTGGAACCACAAAAAAAAAAGGATCTGTTCGACTTTCTTAACAAAATCAACTCTCTACACCACACAATCAAATTCACTCTAGAACTTGAAAAAGATAACCAATTATCATTTCTGGACACTTTAATTAAGAAGCTTTCGAATGGTGGTTATCAACCTCTCAGTTTATGGAGAGGTTGATACCTACCAATACAGGACGTTATTTACATTTCACTTCCTGCCACCCTATTTCTCAGAAACTTAGTATTGTATGCATGTTGAAGAACCGTGCCTCTCTCCTTACAACAGATCAACAAGTCCTCCAGGAAGAACTATCCCTGATATCCACCAACCTTACCATGAATGGATTTCCTCGAAGACTAGTCCACAAGATACTTTTCTCTAAACCCCGACAAAGACAACAAGATGATATACGTTATATTTCTACCATCGTCATTCCATACTTAGGGACAGTTTCCAATAAGATTGCTAGACTCCTTAGACAACATAAAATAAGAATGACCTTTAAACCCACAGAAACGATTAGACAATTCTTAAGATCTCCAAAAGATAGCCATCCTTTCTCCAAATATGCTGGAGTTTATAACATACCCTGCTCGTGCGGCTTGAATTACATCGGCCAAACTTCAAGGAGCCTTGAAATTAGGCAAAAAGAACACATAGGTGACGTCAATAATCACAGAGAAGAAAAATCGGGGTTAGCTTTTCATTTGTCAAGAGCGAACCATACCATAGAGTGGGATAGAAGCACGATTCCTTACATGGAGGAGGACTTCCGCTCCCGAATTTTTAAGGAGGCCACAACATTTGCCCGCTGTATACAAAACCTTAACAGGAACCAAGGACTAATCTTGCCCATGATCTGGAAGACCCTTATCAGATCCTTCAATTCGCCAGAACTGAATTATAGTGCCAACTATAGAACGTTCCTAAATAACAACTAGTGATATCATGCATGCTCTATGCATGTATTGTACGTGCTCTGTTCTTTGTTTAATATAATTAGAATCGGTTGATTATAGTTTGTAACAGTTTTTTACTTTTTAGTGCCTTACATCAGTTATGTACCCTGAAGATGCCAACAGCCTTAGTTGGTATAACATATTTGTTTATTATATGCACTTGATCAGTATAATCCCATTAAAAGTCTTTCCAGAGCTTTTTTGGCCAAGAAAAATTTAAACTTTTTTTAACATATTATATACTATATTCTTACATTCTAAGTAAGCTACAGGAATGAAAATGTTATTACAGAAAATCATAAGGAAGTGAAAATATATTTACAGAAATGTACTGTATTTATCAATACCATAAGTGTACATCGTATGTTTACAAGATGAATCATACATCTGTCAGTACCTACATCAATATTGTCTTATATGATAAAAACACTGTACATGTTATATGTATTACTAATACTAGACATCAAAAATAAAAGGATAATGTGAAAAAGGAATTATTCATATTTATTTACAGGTATAAAGATTCATGCATTGATAATTAAGAAGAAGCAGTATGATTTGCTTTATGGTATTCTAGTGCAATCGATACTATTGCTTCACAGTAATCTAGCATATGCACTAATGAATGAATCAGTATAAATTTTTTATTTTATGCTAATTAATAACAGTTATTTTTTTGTAGTTATGATTTAATACTGCATCTTTGTTTCTCTTGACTGTGAATGGTGCCATGCATGGTTTGTAAGTGGTTGGGTGCATAAGCTTTGATAAATTTTAACTTTTTTTATAATAAATTTGTGAATATTTTATGCATTCATGACATGTCTGACTTTTTTTTAATTTTTTCAATCTTTCTAAGCTATGTGGTTCATCTGCGAGTTTTTTCAAATTGTTGAAATCTCTAAAAAAAATTTCCAATATATTTATTCGAAAAAAACTGCATCTAAATGGAGCCGCGCAGTTCAAACCCACATTCTTTAAGGGTCAACTGTATATAATCATTAAACGTATATAATACTGCAATGCTGGCTAAGCTGAAGAAAAGTGTACTTAGTTTATAATATAAAATACAGGAGAAAAGAATAGAAAATAAAGATTTTAATAGAAAAAAAAATGTTCTAGGAATGTTACCTGAAATTTGAAAATTGAACTGAGAAACTATTTTTATTTAAAAAAAATAATAAATAATAATCATAAATAAATAAAATTGGGTCACAAATCAAAGCACTGCCAGGTGATTTTTCTAGTTAACTGATAAACTAATGGTTTTTATTTAGTTCTACATCTGAAGGAACCATAACTTTTAACTTTGTTCTCAAAATAATTTACTTATAAAATTGCTATGTAACATATTTATATTCTCTCATTAGTGCTTGGTTGTTGTTTTTTTTTTGCATGAAGAATGACACCAGATGAAATCATTGAAGATCGGCAGGCAAATTATGAAAGATACCGTACTCTTGTAGAAAATGATTTTTTAGGAGGCAAGTGAAAACCTATATATATATATATATATATAAAACTACAATAATTAAATTTGTCAAGGATTCAGCTATTATCTGTTTTACTTGTTCTAAGTAACTTATATTTTGCTGGTTTTCTTATGGTAGTAGTTAAAATTACATTCATCAGTAGAATTTATGAAAAGAATCAAAAAATTTTATTTTCATGCACTAGTTTATATCTAACACATCTAGTTCTCGGTTGTTAAGACAGACATGTTATGATTATTGTGCTTCATGAATTTAGTGGCCTTTAATATCTTTTGCAAGGCCAAAATTCATGTCATCTCAAATGTGATATCTACTTCTCAGACTAATGATAAAATTCACCCAAACATAAGTGAGGTCATTTTTAGATAACACATCCGAGAAGAACACTATGATAAAGAAATTGAACTATTGTATTAATGGCTGAACTTTGAAAGAAGAAGTAAAAAAAGGGGCTGTTTAAAGCACTGGAAAAAATAAATTGAGATATACTTGAACTATATGAAACAAGAATAGAAGGAAAAACTACTGAAAAAAAAAGCAAGTATATTTTACATACTGAATGGAGGTGGGGAGATCATTGTCAAGGAGAAGTTGGAATTATGGTCTATAAAAGATGGAAAATAAAATTCTTGAATTTAAACCATTCTCCCAGGGAATTACAACTCTAAGATTGAAAATCAGTAAGCAGTTTGATTTAAGTATAATACAAATACAGGAATACCTTGTATAGCATGGTTACTTGGTTCCAAGAAGCGGCAAAACCGCGTTATTCGAGGTCTATTTATAAAGGTTTTCAATTTAATTTGTTTATTACAAAAATTTAGGATAATAAAAATGTTTCAAAAAATGTTATTTTTATTAACTAAATAACAAATAAAATCCTTTTAAACAGATATAAAAGTTGTAGAAAACAAAACAAATATTGCTTCAATTTTAGCATACAGTAATTTACTTTTTAGTGAAGTAGTCTTTTAGTGTTTGTTGAACCATCCTTGTCTTTTTTGTCTCTTCAAGTACTAGATCTCTGTAGCATTTGATGACATTATTGAGACTTTCTCACTTTGATGCTTCTTTCCAAATTCGGTCGGCATTTATGAGAAAGTCGGACCCTTCGTCGATTTTTCTCACAAAAGTTGAAAGGTCAGCAAAGGAAAATTCTTCAACCATGACATCAGTGGGGATCATTATAATCAAAAGAAAAGTTGAAGGAAAGAAGTATGAATGAATCAGACTTATCTGATAGAATGGAAGAAATAGCTTCACAATAATAGAAGTTACTAAAAATTTAAGAAAATCATTACCAGCAAATAGAACATCTAGAGAAAGGCTTACTTTATGGAAACTTGATTTAATCAAAAAGGGAAGAATTAAAGAAAAGGAGCACATAAAAAAAAATAAAATAACTTCAGAAAAAAATATAATTTAAGAACAGACAGTTCAAAGTATAATATAAAACAAAAGTTCTTTGAAAATGATCAAATGAGGGTTGCATGGAAGGAAAACTTGGATTACAAAACTTTAAAAATTAGCAAGTAATAGTACAATTTTTGTTCCTTTTAAGTGTTTCTTTAAATTTGGGAATAGGAAATAGTCAGATGGGACCAAGGTCTGGCAAATTGGGTGGGTGAGGCAGACGTTGAAAGCCCAAGTCGTGTATTGTCTGTAGGGTTTCATGAACAGTGTGAGCAGGTGCATTGTCCTGCAAAAGCAGCATGCCTCTGCTCAGTTTCCCCATGGCTTTTTTCCTCCAGTACCTCCTTCACTTCCTTCATAGCTGTTGAATAACAGTTTCACCTTTTTTTTGAGGTATTTGGTAAGGATTACACCATCTAACCTAAGGACATCTTTTGTCTCAGTATTCTCAGTTTTAAACTTGGCCACCCATCTTCCAACAGTTGGATCAAGCTGGAGCACAGTCCCCTAAAGTCTCACACAAAGTTTGGCGATTTCAGTTGCGGACTTTTCTTATAGTATAAAAAATTAGATGACAGCCCACATCTCTGTGTCTTTGAATTTCTTCAAAACCCCTGACACATTTTATATATCCTAAAAGCAAAAGAACAAATTATTATAGTTTGATCAAACATGGGGTTAAAGGGTTTTAAAATATGTTCTTTCTTCTAGTTATATCAGTATCATTTTTGTTCTAATTGTTTATCAGAACTTTTCAGCCCCCCCCCCTCCCCTTACATGTGTAACAACAATTACATCAAATTTATTCAAAAACTGCAATATATTTCATCCAACATTATGTGCACATCATTAGGGAGGTAGACCATAAATGATGAATCAAATAATGAGTCATAAATCATGTGTATATTCGCTCATGTTTTGGTCACAGCTAAAGTATATGATATTAGAGTTCAAAGAAACAATTGTAGTAAGTTGGGTAGAATAAAAAAAATTAAAATAATTATTAATAAAAAAAACTTATGAATAATTAATAGTCATCACTTCCCAAAACTTGATATTGGTATATGGTCTGATCAATTCAAGTTCAGACATTTTTTTAGCATTTCACGTTTTGAGGAAGACACAATCAAATTTGAACCTGCTGGAGTGAAAAAGTTTTATCTGGTTACAACAATAGCATGAGAAGCAAATTCATACGTGTCAGATTTCAAAATGTAATATAGTCTGAATGTTCTTCAATTCTAATCATGGCAGAATGGCTAGTCTGTTCAAAATAGGAAAGATGGCACAAGCAGGGTACTTGATAGACACCTGGTAAAGAAAGAGGTGGTAATATATCCTTTGTTTATGGTAGGAAGGAAGACAATTTCTGAGCCGGTTTGAGAAAAATCATATAGATTGAATTTATTGAAAAATCCTTGCTATTTTTTTGAAGGTTCCTTTAAGGTAGGGTATTTGTGTACAAGACTCTTGATAATACCATTTTTTGTGATGAATGATAGTTGAGGATGAGTGAATGTATCTGCCAGTAAATGTTAGTTTCTGATAAACTGAAAATTCAATGACCTGTGGGATTACGAATTCTTATCAATTTCCTGATATGTACCCAAAGGGGGTGTTCAGGTTATTATAACACACTACATGATTAAGTTTACATTATTATTAATCTCCTAATGACAATTTTCCTCCAAATCAATCTGTTACTTGTGAGCACTCCAGTATTGTCATATCTGACATTTCGTGCTTCTAAAGTACTTCTGACGGAATCAATCCACCCAGACCAAGGTCTGGGTGGATTGATTCCGTCTTCCTCTGGGTCTCTTTCCTGCCATCTTGGCATCAAACACCTGTTTTGCTAACCTTTCTTCATTATTCTATTAAAATGGTCATACTTAAATTAGCTCTGCTGACACATTCTTGACTGCTAATAATGTGAAGCTCCTTTCTAATATCTTCATTTTTAATATGATTTTGCCATTGATGCCATCAGTTCATTCTCCTAATTTTTCTCAGAACTATCACATCTGTGGTCTCTAGTCTTTGATCAAGTGCTTTATTTCTAACCAAACTCTCAGATCCATTACTTAAAACTGGTTTAAAAAACATCTTGTATATTGCTGGTTTGGTGTTTTGGCTGATTCCTCTTTTATTCCTTATAAATTATTCAGCCAGCAACCCACCATACCAGCTTTGCTTATTCTGTTGTCCTATTTCCAGATTTAACCTGCCATTTTCACTAAAAGCTGCTTAAATAGCTGAAATATTTTACTTATTCTATAGGATCTCCATTCAGAATACAGCTAAGTTTCCTGTTTCTGCCTATTTTCATAGTTTTGGTCTTTTTATTGCTGATTTTCATGCCAAATTTGTTACAGCTGTTGTTCAATTTAGCTAGTGAATCCTGGAGACTTGCACTAGATGTGTTTAGGAGTACAACATCATCTGCATAAAGCAAAGAGCTCATTTTGATATCTCCAATTCTAATATCAGGCCTAATGCCATTTTTTTTTCATAATGTGCACCCTTCTATTATCCCCAGTTTTACATCTAACCATCTTCTTGTATTTCCTTCAATTCTAACCTCTGACTGACAACTTAAATATAGACTATGTATTTCTCTGTATAATGTTCCATTCACCCCATATAATTGTAGTATTTTGAAAAGCTTTTCTCTGCACACTTCATATGCCTTTTCCAGATCTACAAAACTTAAGTACATATTCTCACAAAATTCTATTTGTCTTAAAGTGAAAATATGATGTTGACAATGTCTATTTGGCCTGAACCTGGCTTAGTCTTCTCCAAGTTTCTCTTCCACAATCTTTCTCAATCTCTTTTGAAGTATGCTTGCATAAATCTTGCCTGGAACACTTAGTGGAGAAATTCCACTGTAATTCTTACATTCAGTTTTACTCCCTTTTAATAGATGGGCACTATGCTAGCTCTACTCCAAAACATTGGGAAATCAACCTTCTGAAAAGGCTCTCTGAAGTATGCAGTGTAGTCACTGCAAAACTTCTATATCTCCATACTTAAGCATTTCTTGTCGAATATCATCTATTCCAGCTGCCTTTCTACATTTAAAGTTTTGACAGCTTTTTCTACCTCAAATATTGATACATACTCCTTTTTGCATTCCTGTTGAAAATTTCCTAGCATGGTTCTGTCACTGCTTAGTTCATTTAAGTCTTTCAAAGTAATTACTCCAAACGTCTAGGATATCCTTATCTTCAGTTTTCTTGTCACCTTTATCATCTTTGATTCCTTTTACAGTACTTTCCTCCATGCTAACATTTCGACATTTTAACAATAACTTTTAAATATCCTCTATATTTTGGAGGATATTTAAAACACTAAAAGTGTAATGAATTATATTTCAACCTACATTAATATGACATGAACCATTTATTGAATGACATGCTCAAGGAAGAAAAAGATAGGCATGAATACAAGGTAGATTGTTACCAACAAAGAAACGTTCAGTAATTTGTTATTGATTTATGGATGGTGAAATAAATTATAATTTGTAGTAACGCTTTGTTACTACAAAATATATTTGTTTAATTATAGAGATTATAACACAGTATTAACTATATGTGTTAATTTAGGTTTGTTTCTTTCAGTGTCTGAAGAAAAATTTCTTCATCAGATATTCTTGGAAGAGAGATTTGGTCCTCTTTTAAAACCTGGTGGTGAAGAAGAGAAAAAGAAGTAAAGATGTTTTTTAATTTGCATATTATTATTTTATATTTGTTTTGTAAGTTTTGAGGACATTTTAAGTCAGTAACCACAAAAATTCTGTTTTATTTTTATAAAAAAATATAATGCTAAACATTTCATTTTGTGAAACAGCTATTAGCACATTTTGAATTAGTAGATCTCTTAGTGTGCATATAAAATGCATGCCTTGAATTTGAGCTTAAAATTTAAATAATTTTTCTTTCATTGTGTCATTAGATTAGCAGAGAAAAAAGCAGCTATTGGTTATGTTTATGATGATAGCACACCTGCTGCATCCTTAAATAGTCAGGAAGAGGATGATGATTTAGAAGAAGAGGAGGAAAAGGAAGATCTTAGTGATATTGACTTGGGTAAAAGATATTCTTTTATATAGTATTTTCCCAAAGTGGCCTCTTAATGCCATGCAAGTTTCATCAGTTTCTAGTGTGTTGTACCTACCCTCAAGAAGCATACAAGATACTGTGTTTGTGTTAATGTGTAAATTGGTTCTTATAAACCTAATTGGGATAGTGATTATACTGTTAATCTATCTTCATAGTCATGTATGTCTGTCTGTGTGTTTTCTGTGGTTTTACCTCTTTTTGCAGAGTAGGCCGAGGTAGGAGGTATCTATTTACTTCTATATGATAGTAACCTGCCTTCATTTGGAAGCCTTATAAATGTTCCTAGTTTCCTAGAAAGATTTGAATATGGGTCTTTTTTCCAAAGGACTTCGTTACTGTATAGCAGTAACTGAGATGTATAGCATATTTTATATTCAGTAATTCAAATGTTGAAGTTTTAATTATCCAAACAATTAAACAGTTTGCTGCGTTTTTTATAAAAGGTGCTGTTTCCTCAAACGAAAAGGATTGTATTTGTTGTTGACTGCCATATTGATTCTCTGCGTGACTTTTTCTTTAGTATGTTCAAAAACTTTACTTTTCTATTAATTTCTTCACATTTCAATAAATTATTAAAATGTAAATAATCTGTTAGATTTTTGTTTGTTTTAAAAACCTATTACTGGCATTGTTATTTCACCCTTCCAATATCAGATTGGCTTTCTTTTATTCACAAGGTTCTGCATATTGCATGCCCTCAATCTCTCTTCATATCCTACATTCCACACTGACTTAGTGAATCTTCTTTTGACCCTTTCTCATGATATTGCATTCATGAGGATGAAATAGCTTGGTAAACTGCTTGCAGAATACCTCAACTATATCCTCAGGAATGGTTACCAGTGTCATCCATTAACATCCTCTCATAATCATTCTGCTTTTCACATATTGAAAGAATTCAGTTGGATTTTTCTTGGCTGGACTTGTTCATTTTCACTCTTACTGCTCTTTTACTGTCTTTACCAACCAAGTCACCTTCCTGATCTGCCCTTTGTATGCTCCATGCAACTGATTATTACCAATTATCTTGTGTTGCTTCCACAGTTCCTTCTTCCAGATATCATGCACATGCATAATCCCTTCATTCCTCTATTTTACTTCTACTTCATTTAGCCTTTTAATCTTTGGAATACGCTCAGAAGTTTTTGCTGTAACCATTTCTTGATCAGTGTCCAAGCAGCACCTGTCTCATTTCCATCCAGCTCCTCTTTCCATGCTATAGCCCCCCCCCCCCCCCCCCAGTTGTCTCCTAAGTTTTTCATAATCACTGGCATTGTAGTTTTACATATAGTATGAGGGCTGTTCAATAAGTCTGTGCAAAGTCTAAGAGATGGCGCCACAGTACATATCGAGGTTATTTTTAGTTGGTTGCTGGTAACTGTTGGAGGATCACACATACCAAGTTTCCGTCAGATCTATTACGCTGTGTTTGGCGTTCGTTTGAATCGATCAACTACCGTGATTTGTGAAAAATGGATGAGAAAGAATTTTGTGTAGTGATTAAACTACTTTTTGAAAGGCAAAATGGCTCAGGAAACCAAAGCTAAGCTCGATAAGCATTATGGTGAGTCTGCACCTTCAGTTAGAACGGTTTATAAGTGGTTTAGTAATTTTCAAAGTTGCCATATGAGCACAAGTGACGCTGAATGTTCTGGATGCCCTGTTGAGGTCACTACTCCAGAAATTATTGAAAAAATCCACGATCTGGTGATGGATGATAGAAGAGTGAAGGTGCTAAGGCTGTGGGTATCTCAAATGATTGCATACATAATATTTTACATGAACATTTACATATGAGAAAATTATCCGCAAGATGGGTGCCATGTTTGCTCACACTGGATCAAAAGCATCAACGTGTGAACTGTTGCAAAGACAGCTTGAAGCTGTTTTTTTCAACGGAATCCAGAGGAATTTTTGCTTTGTTTTGTAACAGTGGACGAAACGTATTCATCACTACCAGCTTGAGACCAAGGAACAGTCAAAACATTGGGTTGCAAGTGGGGAATCTGTACCAAAGAAAGCAAAAACCATTCCTTCAGCAGGAAAGGTTATGGCCACCGTCTTCTGGGATGCTCGTGGCATAATCTTCATAGACTTCTTGGAAAAGGGCAAAACAATTACCGGAGTGTATTATGCATCTTTCCAGATCATTTAAATAATGAAATAAAGGAAAAACGACCACACTTGGTGAAAGAGAAGATTCTTTTTCACCATGACAATGCACCCGCTCGCTCTTCTGCAATTGTGACCGCAAAATTGTTTGATTTACACTACGAAGTCCTTTCGCATCTCTCACCCCCCCCCCCCCCCCCCCCCCACCACCACCACCACCAGTCTCCAGATTGGACACCCTCGGACTACTATCTGTTTCCAAACATGAAAAAATGGTGGCAGGAAAGAGATTTTCATCAAATGATGAGGTGATTGCCAAAACAACTGCCTATTTTGAAGAGTTGGGCAAATCATACTATATGGATGGGATCAAAAAACTACAGTATCATTGGACTAAGTGTATAGACTTCAAAGGAGACTATGTTGAAAAATAAAAATGTTTGTCCCAAAAAAACTTGTTTTCTTCATTTTTGCATGGACTTATCGAACAACCCTTGTATATCCCTTCCTTACAGAAGTAAGACTGGCTACAACCAAATTGTCATGTCATGGTCACTCTTGCCACCTGGAGGAAGATTAAACACTCCATTCCCAATCACATCCTCTGATAGTATGATCATATCTGGGATTCTCAACTATCTTGTTCATATTGCCTAAGGTAGTTGTCACTTAAGAACTCAGAATTTACTCACCTTAATTATCTCTTAATTCCAATCACTATTGTCATAATTAAAATCCATAATTATCAGCCTTCTCAATAAGCCAGTTTGTTGATGAATTGCTTTAGCTATGCCCTCCACACTTCCTGTCCTACAGCACTCAACTAAATATCTCATCTTATCAACTTTCACCTCACACTGTTCTGAAGTCTATCTTGCAGATGTAAATCATCTGATATCATCATCAGCACCCTCTCCTCCTTCTGTTTTGCTCTTCCTGTCCTCCCAAACAACATCATATCCTGACTGGAATAGAAGTGGAAGAGTGTCATTCTCATCTGACTATGCTTCACTTATTCCAGTTATTTTTGGGTGAATAAACTTAATCAGTGTAAAATTTCATCTCCTTATTTCTGATACTCCTGGCATTCATAAATAAGCATAGCGATTCATGGAGCCTCTGTAGCTCAGTTGGTATAAATGAAGCCCTTTGGTTGGAAAGACCTGCGTTCAATTCCTGTCTATGATAAGAGGAACCTTTATCAGGTCTTTTAACTAGAGGCGAATTTTCCAGTCTCATATGAAGGTGCAGGGTTTTTTCTTCTGGAAACTCAAGTAGTTCGTCACTCAAAAGGCAAACTGGACTCATGAACACACATCTACAGACATAAGAAGACTTCTGGGATTGAGTAGTTTGCACTGCCACTGGCTAGGAAGTAGTAACTTATGACCAATACCTCATCTCAGATATAAATGCCAATACTGATATCCTGGATAGTCCTGTATGATAACAAGAAAGCAATTCATTTCTTGGTCTATAACTGGTCCTACCATTCCACCTCTCATCTATGACTGCTCCTGTCTGCTCACATTGATTGCCCTTTACCCAATATATTTCCTCAGATTCAACTACTCATGCATCCCAATCACATGCGGAACAAATCTTAACATGTAAAGATGAGGAAGTCTTTTTACAATGTCTTGATATGATCACACTTGGATCGTATGCATGTCTGGTCTCTTCTTTGATGGCCCTTTATGACCCTTCCAGAAGTTTATAAGTCTCAACCAAATCACTCCTCTCATTCAGTGGAGATTCTGGCACAGTGGAGATTGTTAAATGTGATATTGGGATTATGAAAACTGAATAAGAATTTGTGAATTGCAAATGCCAACAAACAGGAGTGATTTGGTTGAGACTTATAAACTTCTGAAAGGGTCATACATGTATATATCCTGTACACCCCTTGAGGGTACATGTCAGGAATTTGATGATGAAGGGTCATACAGGATATCGGTAGATGGAATTTTTCATTTATGGAGATTTTGGAGAGGACAGTTGGGCACACGTGGAAATTGAGAATGAATGCAGTGAAGAAGAGGATGAGAGCTAAATTTTTCTCTCATAGAGTGACACATGGTTAGAATAGATTGCCTTTGGAGATTGTAGTGTGAATGAATTCAATAAAAGTATAACAGGTGATGTGGGCTCCCTCTGTGTGAATCCCTTACTCCTCAGGAGGTCTTTTCTTTTTTTTAAATAACAGAATATTTATGGTCAAATATCATCTTCTCCAGCAGCCTTTTTTCCATTTCAGATTTTTAATCGATTTTTCTACTGACATTCTGTTATTTCTTGTTTCATTTAACCATCTTTGAAAATC
Organism: Typopeltis vanoorti; assembly: GCF_054136105.1. Classification (NCBI taxonomy): domain Eukaryota; kingdom Metazoa; phylum Arthropoda; class Arachnida; order Uropygi; family Thelyphonidae; genus Typopeltis; species Typopeltis vanoorti. Next base: position 23,013,253 of record NC_143558.1, on the reverse strand, counting down.
ATTATTCCAGATTTTTGCCAGTTTCTGGTATTTATTTTCTTTATTTTTCTCATGACTTCTGCTTAGCTCATTTTTACGTTGTTTCGTAGTCTTACATTTTTTTCTGTATTCTCTCAGAGCACCTTACTTATTTGAAAAATTTAATTTTATGCAACTAATAAGATCCTGCAGTGTTTCAGACTGCAATTATTACTCCAAAAATCACTGATAAGAAATGCAGCCCAGTTGATAACTGCAGTGACATATGCAAAAATGTAAACAGAACTCATTCTACATTTCATTGTTAACAGCATATGTTCTCTGTATTAATGTTTTTTTTTTTTTTTTGCATTGGTTTAATAACTTTTTCTTACTTGTATTATTACCTTTGAGAAACTGAGTTGTTAGCTAGTCAGTTAGTGCTAGAACTTTTATAATAGTGTAGTATGACCTTAAATGTCCTCCATGTATGAAATGGCAGTGGACTCTAAAAACATAGAACTTGTTTATATATATATATATATATATATATATATATATATATATATACTGGGGGGGGGGGTGCCTACGCCTCCCCTACGGTGCCCAACCCCCGTGTTTCGGACTGGTAGGTCAGTTCTCCTTGAATTCTGATGACTCGAATTTTGAAGACTCAAAAGAGGGAATCCATCCCCCTGGCATCTAGGTAGTCCCTGAGTGTCAAGTCTTCAAAAGGGGGGACCCTGGTGCCTACAGCCCCTCCCCCCCCACGAGTTCCAGGCAAGTAGGCCGGTTCTCCTTGAATTCTGATGACTCAAATTTTGAAAACTCAAAATGGGGGTTCTGCCTCCCTGACACCTAGGGTATCTCCTGAGTGTCAAGTCTTCAAAAGGGGTCCATCCACTTCCTTTATTTTAACAAAACAGCCCTTTCACCTTCAATTCATTTTTAATGGTTAAAATAGCTTTAGGCATTTTAGCTAAAAAGCTCTAAAAATCACTGATTCTACTTTTTTAAAACATTATTAACAGTAAATTCTAATATATTGTTTATATGCTTTTATCTCAATATTCCAATTATTGTTAAAGGAGTAATATATGAATTAATTTAAATTTCAGATGTAACAATTGATGTTAACCAGCTAACTGTAGATCAGTGTACTGAAATGAATGATCAAGCTACAATATATGGAATGGTGGGGGATGACTTCATAACGTAAGTTGCAGTTTTGTTTCTTCAAAGAGTAGTTTATAAACATTTGGATGCTCATTAAATATTACATTAATATCTTCTGTTGGTGTTATTAAAATGGTGAAATAAGCATGCATTTTCTTTTTTCTTAGATGGTTAAAATAACTTTAGGCATTTTAGCTAAAAAGCTCTAAAAATCACTAATTCTACTTTTTTAAAACATCATTAGTTATAAACACATCACAGATTTCCACCCAATTTTATGCATTTTTGTTATTATGCACGTTTTCCTATATCTGAGTAAATTAATTATGGAATGCTAAAGCACATTTATCAATATGTGCTAATGAAGTCTTTTTCATATGGCATAAAAAATGCATGCCTTATTATTAACAGTTATATTCTTGTAAGAATCTGGTTTTTTTTTTACACATATAGATACTTACATTTGGATAAAGAGGAAGCTGAACAACTAAGACTTGCAAGAGAACTTGAAGAGGAAAAAGCTATGTATTCAGTAAGTTCAGATTTTTAAAACTATTTTGTTTAATCTTCTTTTAGTGAGGATTGTGCTTTAGCATTGCTTGTGGTCATAACTAGCATATGCACCACTGCTTGGAAAGAAGTCAACGGACCCCCCCCCCCCCATGGACAATGTGCATCATACCATGTAACGAGTCACATGTTTGTAGCTGGTATAAACTGGAGGAATATGATGCTCTCAGGTCAGTGTAGCTATGTCTGGGTGAAATGGCCAAAAAGGGAAGTGACAGAGTTTGAAAGAGGTGTTTTGGTAGGATGCCAATTTGCAGGCCTATCTGTTTGTCAAATTGTTGGCAACTTGAGCCATCCCAGGTCAACAATCAGTGATATCATACTGGAATGGAAGTGCAGAGAGTCAACTGCAAGTGCTACCTGCAATGGACAACCCGCCACACTCACCCAACATGACCATAGGGTACTGTGAAGGATAATATGTAAAAACAGCCATTAGTCTGCTGACATGTTGAATGCAAAGTTCCAGGCATTGACTGGAACAAAAATCTGGACATAAACATTCAGAATCAAGACTCACAACATGACTTTTCATGGTAGGACCCCAATATGTAAGCTCCACATTACCCAAACCAACATGCAGCATGGTGTAAAAAGCATGTACAGTGGGACATGGAAGCTTGGAAAGCTGTGTCATGGAGCAATGAATCGTGCTACACCCTCTACCGAGTAGATGGACCAGTGTGGTTGTGGCTGATGCCCAGTGAATGTCTCTTACCAAAATGCATAACCCCAACTATGAAATTTGGAGGTAGCAGATGATATAGGCCTGTTTTTCCCAGTTTGGCCTGGACCTCTGTTTCTGGTGTTACGAACATTAAACTCTGAGTTATCTGAACATTCTTGACAAGGCAATGCTTCCTACTTTATGGTGTTTCTATGGAACTGATCATTGTTCTTTCAGCACAAGGTAATGCACTGTGTCATAAGGCTGCTGGTGTAACTGCGTGGTTTGTGGACACGACTATCACTACACTTGACTGGACCTCCACAGAGCCCTGATCCCAACCCTATTGAATATTGGGTGAGGTCAAGGGATATCTACCCAACAACAGTTCAGGACCTCATTACACGATTACAGGAATATTGCTGCTAAAAGGAGGTCCTATATAAATTTGGATTTAGTTAAGGTGTGTGCCGTGGTTGTTTGTTTCTCGCATTATGGTGTCTGTTGACTTCTTTCCAAGCAATGTATTACCGTTCTTATGCATAACACATTATGGTTGTTTCTTGCATTTGTTTCCACAGTTGGTGAAGCTAAGTGCTACTTCTTTCATCTGTGATTTATCCTGTTTATGCTTGTGGAGTAGCACCATTTTGCATTTATTACAGAAATATCTTTTCACCTATCTGCAAACTCTTTTACCTGCATTCTTGAATTTCCATCTTCAGCTGCTTAAGCAATTAGGGGATGATCCATAAATTACATAATGCTATTTTTCCAAATATTTAGGCTCATTTCCTCTAAAATCAGTAGCTGTAACATTTTAAATTCCTATTACATAACTATTCCTTCCACCATGAATCTTAGTTTCACAAAATCAAAGATACTTCAATACTGGAATCATCTAAAATTATTTTATTTAATAATGTGAAAGTATTAGTTTGTTTTAATAATTTGGTTTATAATTAATTAGTAACTTTCATGGGTTACTAATTTGTTACTTTCTCTTGCAGTTTTTCTTACAATTTAAAAGAACTGAAATTTTATAAGGGTTTTCTGGCTTGAGTTAGACAGGTTTGACTTGTTAGAACATGTGAAACCATTGAAGTATTTTATCAATGAGTAGTGACCTCACTTCTACAAAATTCCTCCACTTCTACTAAGGTTCTACTAGGAACCTTAGTAGAAGTGGAGGAATTTTTTGAGGCTTTAGAGAAAGCAACTGACACAATGAAAAAGGAAAAGTTGGTCCTTGTTGGGGATCTAAATAGCAGAGTAGGAAATGATTGTCAGACATACAAAAATATTTTTGGAAAATTTGGAGAAAAGAGCGAAGCTAATAATAATGGCAAATACCTGTTGGATTTCTGCTCAGGACATGGACTGGTTATTACTAACACCATGTTCCAACATAAAAATGTGCACAAATTCACATGGAGAGAAGAGGCAAGGAATAAGAAAAATCTCATTGACTATGTTATTGTCGATAGTGATGTTTTCTCCCTGGTGCAGGACACCAGAGTGTACAGAGGATTTGAAATTGGAAGTGATCACTATTTAGTCTTGAGCAGGATAAAATTGAATTTCATATTGAAAAGAATGACATGTAAGAAAGTTTTAAAGTGAATAAAAGTTGAGCAGCTCTCAGATGTGAACTGTAGACTAAAATACACAAAAATTATTGAAGGAAAAATAAGAGTTTGAGAACAGGAACCAAACCTTGGAGATTCAGTGGCAAGCCTTGAAGAAAACCCTGATTGATTCTGCCAGAGAGGCATGTGGTGAGGTTGTCTGCAAGGATAAAAAAATCGGAACTCCATGGTGGACACAGGTAGTTAAAGAGGCAGTGAAGAAAAAAGAAGAAAGCATATCAACAGTTCCTGGCAAATAAGTCAGCTTGTGCTCTTAGAGAATACAGAGACAAATGTAAGAAAGCTAAACACTGTGTAAAACTTTGTTTAATACCAATTTTTTTTAACATGTATTCTGAAGCAATGTTAAAAGAAGCACTGGAGAATTCGGAAGAAGGAATAAAGATTGGAGGTAGACAGATATTTGCAATAAGATACGCAGATGACAAGGCATTATCAAATACTGAAACAGGACTACAACATCTGTTGAACAGATTACTGGAATCCTGTATCAATTATGGAATGAAAATTAATATCAGAAAAACAAAGTAATGAAAATAGCAAATATGGATATCAGAATAAATGAGGAAAAATTGAATCAAGTAAAGACATTTAAATATCTAAGAAGTGTTATTAGCAGTGATGGAAGATGTAAACGTGACATAAAAGCAAGAATAGCAATGAGAAGAGATGCTTTTAATAGAAAATGGAATTTATTCAGAAGTAAAATGGATAGAAACCTAAAGAAAAGACTAATAACATGTTATGTGTGAAGTGTTGCCCTCTATGCAGCTGAAACTTGGACATTGAAGAAAGAAGAAATTAAGATTTTGGAAAGCTTTGAGATGTGGATTTGGAGAAGGATGGAAAAAATGAAATGGACAGATAAAATAACTAATGAAGAGGTCTTAAAAAGAGTTGAAGAAAGAAGTCTATTAAGGAGGATAAAAAGAAGAAAGGGAAACTGAATCGGACATATTCTGAGAGGGAATGGAATAATCAGAGATGCCATCGAAGGAAAAATAGACAGAAAAAGATCCAGAGGAAGAGTAAGGAAAACAATGCTAGATGACATGCTGAATGGAGACCTTGAAAGAGAAGACTCAGAACAGAAGAGAGTGGAAGAAAAGTTTTTGCTACTAAGAGAAGAACCTACTCAATTGCAGAATACTCAAGAAGAATGCAGAAAGATTAAATTAACTATACTTAAATAAAACTTTTAACTTAAATCTAATTACCACCACAATACAATCGACTTCTAACGGTATTTTTAATCTAATATTGCAATTTTTTTAAAACTAAACAACTTGGCTTTTGTAGCTCTCCACAGGTCTCCCACCATATCCCACCTGACAGCAATCCCAAGGAAGTAGGAATATCGTCAAGGAGTGTAAAATTTTACACCCCTCCTCCCACAGCATAACATTGTTGCAGCAGTGTATGAGAATTGCTGAGAAAGATCGTTTGCAGTGCTGAATCATTATCAACAATATTCTAACATTTCACAACAGAGAAAGATCTGGCGACAGTTTAAAGTTGAGAAATTTGAATTTTTGGTTTTGAAGAATAATACTTTTAACTGACTTCTGGTTTTGCAGATCAGTCGCTGTTTTCATCCTGCCACTTCTTGTTTCATTTTCATTAGACTCTATTCATTAAATAACAGACACCACTTTATAAAGTTTTTTCTGTTCAAAAGAAAGCACTTTGACATCATGCTTTATCTCCTGCAAGTTTGTTAACATATGAATGGCAGTTAGTCAGCAGTCCTTCATATTTACCAAATCAGCTTTATATCCTCTTCTTTCATTTTCTCTTCCCATACTATGGTATGGCTTACTTATTTCATTACTTCCTAAAGAATACAGATGAATAATTTAAGATATCACCATGGACATTGTGTTTTCAGAACTTCTACCTGCCTACAATATTTCTGTACTATACATTTACAACCTCCTTTAAAACACATAGCAATTCCCATGGCACTGACATTTGTTTTTAGTGCTATGTTTGCATGCATGCGTGTGTGTGTGTGTGTTTGTGTAAAAACATATACGAGGATAATGTGCTGAAAAGTAATATAGCTGCTTTTTCATCTCAACACAAATCATATAGCAATTGAATTGCACATGTTCACAGACTTCTGCATTTTGGTCAGTTGCATTTCTGCCATTAGTCTCCTAAACTATAATATCAGAGCAGTTGAACTATTTTTGTTTGTTCTTCAAACATTCCATCAGTTGACATTCATGAGCAAGTGAAAATTTTTTGAGATATCTGTGCAGAAAGTGCATTAATTTTTGGATTGCTGTCTGTGAACCTCAGTAGCTCAGTTGGCATGGATGATATTGGAAAACTTTGGTTCAGATTCCCTCTAGAATGCAAAGAAGCTTTATGAGGAACTTTCACTGGAAGATGAGTTACCACCATCTCATGGATGTGGCAGGCTGGAAACTCAGGAGGAAGAACCATATAAACACATACAATTATAATACACTGGCCTCATAGCCATAATTGCTCTGGGCCATAACCTGAAATAACCTATTATCTTCTAGCTGCTTTCTGAAATGTGAATGGTGCATTGAGAATTCATGCTGCTGGCATTACCATTAAGAGTGAGTGCTGCATTGGAACACTGCAAAAATTGAAGACATTGATTTAAAGAGTTCCTTTTAACATGAAAGAGTGACTTTTCCACCATCACAACAATGTCAACTCATACAAATCACTGCAGAGATTTAGTGCCATCCATCCACTGTGTCAGCCTAAACTTGGATACATCGTTATCTCTTCCTAAAAACTTAATGAACATTGCAGATAGGATCACAAAGTGATCTCCTTAAATTCAACTAGTTGAATTCAAGGTAAAGTTATACTGTAAAGTAAGCCTTACAGTATAACTAAAGGTTCCATCATGAATGATTCATAAAATTTTTCTGAATGTTGTAGGAAGAGTATGGACTATATGAGATGAAGAAATGATTTTTTAATGCATTATGTTGAGAAATAATTGGGGAGTTGCACAGTAAACTTTAAGTACCTATGATGATATAGATGGGTTTGAGTGGTAGATATTTTCCATTTCAATTGTCTTTCTTCAAAATCATTTTTGTTCCAACACTTTTTTAATAAAATAAAAAATAAAAAAAAATTAATAAAATAACTCATATTTATTTTGCTATAAATTAATAGAAAAAAAGTATGTAAAATAACATATTTGTAAATGTATGAAAATTGAGATTTGTGCTATTTGTTTTAAAGCAAACAAGTACTGATATAAAATGATGCAATTTTCATTTTTATAGGGTAGGAAGTCACGGCGAGAGAGAAGAGCATTACGTGAGAAGAAATTGCAAGGAAGAAAAGTTACAAGTCCCCCAAGGTATTACCCAACATATTTATTAAATTTGATATCGGTCGAAGATACCACAGCAGTTAATTGTTTTAAAAAAGAAAAAAGTTAAAAAATTGCTTATAAAATTCAGGTATAGTAATAGATAAAAAAAAAAAAAAAAAAAAAAAAAACATTTTCACATTTATGAAAAAGAAAAAAAGAATAAAAATCTTCCATGTCATTTCATGGTTCTGAATATTTCAAAATCTTCTTTCTCGAGACGTTTGCTATGGTAGACCTTCTCTTTTCTCATAAGTGATACATTTAGAAGTAAATAATTTTACTTTTTTTTTTCTTTTCATGATGACACTTTCACAGTTTCAGAAAACCATGCAGGAAGTAAATAAAGCAAAATCCGAAAGAAATTGCTAAAAGTATAATCTGTTTTTGATTTCTGAGCTGTTCTGCTTGAAAAATTAAGTCATCAAAGAATTTGACATTGTGCTATGATTATCATCTTTAAATTCCTGATACGCACCCCCTGGCATACAGTATATTATGATAGCACTACATGAAAAAGTTAGATCGTTACTAACTTACTATTAACAATTATTCTCCCAGTTAATCTGTTAGGACTCCAATATTATCAGATCTTATATTCTCACTGTATTATTCCACATAGACCTTGGTCTTCTGGGTCTTTTTCTTGCCATTCTGGTAAAAAAAAACTTGTTTTGCTAATTGTTCTTTTCCCATTCTGTTTAAGTGATCATACTGCCTAAGATTAGTACTGCTAACACATTCCTGAATGCTAACATCTAGTTCTTTCCTGATATCCTCATTTTTAACATGGTATTGTCATTGATATCATTTGTTCACTTCTCTAATCCAGCTCTCAGATACATGATTAAATTCATTTGAACACCACTCTCTAGTATGCAGCTGGTTTTTTGACTTATTTCTCTTTTATTCATAAAATTATTCTGTTGACTTCCTACAACACCAACTTTGCTAATTCTATTTATTTCCATATTTAATTTGCAATCTTCACTAAAATTTCTGGGTAAATAGCTGAAATATTTTACTTTTTTTACAGCCCAGGTTCCCAACCTGTTTTCTGGGGGGGGGGGGGGGCATGGTTCTTTTTAGCTGCAATTATTTTTTTTTAGAAAATTTCGCCAGGAAGGTGAAACTTATTTATTTTAATATGGCATTTATATCTAGGCTGCAAAACTGGCATTGGAAAGTAAATCTTGAAAACATTGTCATGTTTGAAAAACTCAGCAATGTGGTAGAGGAATCTGAAGGTGAACTGGATGAAAATCTGAAGGAGGAGATTACTGGGCACCTTGAATCCCTTGAAAAGGAACTTGCAGTCCCTGAGCTTAGAGAAGCTGCTGCTGCACCTGGTACGGAAACCATTCTCTGCTTTCCTGAATATAGCCAGCATTCCTGATGAAATACAGGATAAATTCTTGGATCTACAGAACAATTCCTCAGCATGTAATTTGTTTTATAAAAAATTGCTGACTCGGTTCTAGTGTGCTATGTATCAGTCATATCGAAGTCACCATTCTTACCTTTAGAAATTTGCTTCCATTTGCCTCTATATATCCTGTGAGAGAGTGGATTTTCAATGCTTCTTCATATCAAAACAAAGCAAGAAACAGACTGAATGTTGAGGCTGGCTTTAACAAAAACTCTCTCGAATTTTGAAGCAAGTTTCCCAGATTCAAGTACAGCCATCACATTAAATGTTAGATCAATTAACTATTAGGTTAGAAATATATTCTGAAAAATCTATTTTGAACGTGTTTTCTTTACTCTATTAAAATTGCCTTTTTATGCAAATTTGGCAAGGATCGCAGTTACTTGACTATTATAAAAGGGTGTTTCATCTGGAAAAATATTGATAAACACTGTTCTAGAGATTGACCATTCAGAATGCAGTTGATGTTTTACATTTCTACCTATTTTCATACCAGATTTATTACAGTAGTTATTCAGTTTAGTAAGGGAATCCTGCAGATTTATACTGGATTCATTTAAGAGTATAACTTTGCATAAACTAAAGCGATGAGATTAATATCTCTAATTTTGATATTAGGTATAATACCAATTTCCTTTATAATGTGATCCATATATATATTGAATACTATTAATGTGCACTCGTGTTACAAACCTGATTTCACATCTACGTATCTTCCAGTATCCCATTCAATTCTGTTAATTTATATCTCCGATATAGACTATGTATTGCCTAATATAATGTCTCGCTTACATCATATAGCTATAGCATTTTAAATGGCTTTTCTCTTGGCACCTTTTCTAGATCTACAAAACTTAAATACAGATCCTTGTTATATTCCCATGATTTCTTAACTGTGTATTAAAGTGAAAATTTCGTCATGACATTCTCTATTTGGCCTAAACTGGATCGACATAATAGGTATTAATGAAGCAAAGAAGATAAAAACAGTTAATGTTTCTCATCAACAAACAGATGTTATATTCATACAATAACATTCAGTTAAAATGCTAAATATGAGAATAATCTTGAAGGAAAGTAATATTAAGTAGAGTAATATGGGCAAATATCAGAAAGGGAACTGAAACAGTGAGAGTTATTTGTGCCTATGGTCGCACAGAAAATTCTACTAAAGAAAGAAGTGGAGAAATGTTTGAGGAAATAGAGAAGGCAGCTGACACAACAAAAAAAGTTGGTCCTTGTTAGAGATGTAATCAGCAGAGTCGGAAACGATTACCAGACATATAGAAATGCTATGGGAATATGTGGATAACGAGCAAAGCTAATACTAATGGCAAGCACTTGCTGAATTTCTGTTTAGGATATGGACTAGTATTACTGACATGTTCCAACAAAAAGATGTGCACAAATTCATTTGGGTAAACATATGAAGAAAGTTTTAAAATGAATCAAAGTTGACTAGCTTTCATAGGTGAACTGTAGACTCAAATCCACAAACATTATTCAGGAAAAAAATGAAAGCACCAAATTTTAGAGATTCGTTGGAAAACATTGACAAAAATGTTGATTTAGATTGTCTGCAAGGATAAAAAAAATCAGAACTTCATGGTGGGGTGCTTAAGGGTCAAAGCTGTATAACTGAGAGGAGACCTCCACATAGCCTTTAAAGGAATGCGGAGAACCGACCAGGGCTTCTGACCTAATGTCCAATCCTCACCTTCTTGTGGTGCACCCTATTGAGTATCTACCTGGATACTGAATGAACGAGGATGGGCTAGCAATTTGGGATTTAGCCAACCAAATTTTATTCTTATTGGCTTAAACCAAAATACAAAATGATGGTACAACATGACAAAATTTTATGCCAACTGGGGTGTCGCCTGGTTAAACAAGGCCCCCAAACAGCGAAAAGTCAGCTACTGGAACAAATCTGAAAACACACCCCAACTCAACATTACCAGAGTTAAAGATCAGTACTATCAACGTAAGAAGCCTGAATGGCAAGGAAATGGAGCTAGCTGAGGAATTAGATAAGTACCAGATTGACATAATAGGGGTGACTGAAACAAAAAAGACAAAAACTAGTGAGATCTTTCTGAGCAATAAATATAAAATGTTTTATTCAGACAATGACAATCAAGAAAAATAAGTGGAGGAATTTTTTGAGGCTTTAGAGAAAGCAACTGATAGAATGAAAAATGAAAAGTTGGTCCTTCTTTGGGATCTAAATAGCAGAGTAGGAAATGATTATCAGACATACAAAAATATTTTTGGAAAATTTGGAGAAAAGTGCAAAGCTAATAATAAATACGTGTTGGATTTCTGCTCAGGACTGGTTATTGCTAACACCATGTTTCAACATAAAAATGTGCACAAATTCACATGGAGAGAAGAGGCAAGGAATAAGAAAAGTCTCATTGACTATGTTATTGTTGATAGTGATGTTTTCTCCCTGGTGCAGGACACCAGAGTGTACAGAGGATTTGAAATTGGAAGCGATCACTATTTAGTCTTGAGCAGGATAAAATTGAATTTCATATTGAAAAGAATAACATGTAAGAAAGTTTTAAAGCGAATAAAAGTTGAGCAGATCTCAAATTTGAACTGTAGATTAAAATACACTAAGATTATTGAAGAAAAAATGAAAGTTTTAGAACAAGAACCAAATCTTGGAGATTCAGTGGCAAATGTTGAAGAAAACCCTGATTGATTCAGACAGAGAGGCATGTGGTGAGGTTGTCTGCAAGGATAGAAAAATCAGAACTCCATAGTGGACACAGGAACTTAAAGAGGCAGTGAAGGAAGAGAAGAAAGCATATCAAAAGTTCCTGGCAAATAAGTCAGCTTGTGCTCTTAGAGAATACAGAGACAAATGTAAGAAAGCTAAATACTGTGTAAAACTAGCTAAACAAAAGTCATGGGAAGACTTTGGCAAGAACATAGAAAATAAATATCAAGAAGGTGGCAAAATATTCTGGAGGTTGTTGAATAAGCTTAGAAATGGAGGAAAGGGTGAAACTGTAAAAGGAGTTAGAGATGACATGAAAATGGGAGAAAAAGATATGCTTGAAGTAGGGAGTAATTACTTCGAAAAATTGCTAAATGAAACAAGTAGTGATAGCACAGTAATTAAAAAACACTCAACAATACAGTCATGAATACATATCCATACTTGAAATAGAAAAAGCGATCAAAGGCTTGAAATGTGGAAAGGCAGCAGGAGTAGATGATATTTGACCAGAAATGCTGAAGTATGGTGGTATAAAAGTCTTACAGTGGCTGCACTGCATAGTTCAGAAGGCCTGGACTAAGGGATGAATTCCCGATGATTGGAATTCTTATAGAGCTCTCATTGTACCCATATATATAAAGGGAAATAAAACTGAATGTGAGAATTACAGAGGTATTTCCCTAACTGAGCGTTCCTGGTAAGATTTATGCAAGTATACTTGAGAAACAATTGAAAAGAATTGTGGAAGAAAAGCTTGGTGAAGAACAAGCTGGATTCAGGCCAAATAGAGGCTGTCAGGATCAGATCTTCACTTTACAACAAATAGTTGAGAAATCATGGAAATATAACAAAGATCTGTATTTAAATTTTGTTGATCTGGAAAAGGCATTTGACAAGGTGCCAAGAGAGAAGCTATTCAATATGCTACAGTTATATGGTGTCAATGGGGCATTATATCAAGCAATACTTGGTCTTTATTTGAATTGTAAGTCAGCAGTTAGAATTGAAGGAAGTACAGGAAGATGGTTTAATGTTAAATCTGGTGTGAGACAAGGATGTACATTATCCTCTCTGTTATTCATTATCTACATGGATCACATTATGAAAGAAAGTGGTATTAAACATGATTTCAAAATTGGAGATGTTAATGTCAGCTCTTTGCTTTATGCAGACGATGTTATACTTCTAAATGAATCCGCTACAAGTCTGCAAGATTCCCTAACTAAATTGAATAAGTGTTGTAATAGATATGGTATGAAGGTTCAGCAATAAAAAGACAAAGACGATGAAAATAGGCAGGATCGTTGAAAATGTCAACTGCGTTGTGAACGGAGAACATGTGGAACAAGTCAAACATTTCGGGCTACTTAGGCATGATTTTTAATGAAGATGGTAAATTAAATATGGAAATAGACAACAGAATCAACAAAACTGATATGGTAGGAAGTCAATTGAATAAATTCTTATGGAATAAGAGAGAAATTAGTCGGAACACTAAATTAGCTGTATACAAGACAGTGTTCAAACTAGTTTTAACTTATGGATCTGAGAGCTGGGTCAGAAGTAAAACACTTGACCAAAGACTAGAGACTGCAGATGTGAGAGTCCTGAGAAAGATTAGAGGCTTGAACAGATTAAAAACGAGGATATTAGGAAAGAAAACTTAACAATGTCAGCATCCATGAATGCATTAGCAGAGCTAATCTCAGGTGGTATGGTCACTTAAACAGAATGGGCGTGGAAAGATTAAGAAAACAAGTGTTCTCTGCCAGGTTGGCAGAAAAACGACCCAGAGGAAGACCAAGATATAGGTGGATTGATACGGTACAAAGTGCCTTAGGCAATAGAAATATAAGATTTTATAATGTTGGAGTCTTGATAAGTAACAGTTTGATTTGGAGGAAAATTGTAAATAGGAAGTTAGCAATGATGTAAATTTTTCATGTAGTACTATCATATCCTGTACATTCCTTGAAGGTACATGCCAGGAATCTGATGATGATGAGAACTTCATGATGGACTCAAGAAGTAAAAGAAAAGAAGAAAGCATATCAAAAAGTTCATAGCATTTAAGTCGATTTGTGATTTTTGAGAGTATAGAGGAAAAATTGTAAGAAAGTGCAGCATTGTGTAAAACTAGCTAAACCCAAGTCACAGGAAGACTTTGTTAGGATCATAGAAAATAAATATCAGGAAGGTGGTAAAATATTCTGGAGGCTGTTGAAAGAGCTTAGAAATGCAGGAAAGGGTACTATAAAATGAATCAGAGATGATAAAGGTGACATGAAAACTGAAGATATAAAATATTCTATAGTAATTATTTTGAATAGTTGCTAAATGAAACAAGTGGTTATAGCATTGTGATAAAAAAAAACACTCAACAGGAATACAATCAAGAATACAGCAATTCCCCAATTAGTGAGTCATTTTTTTTCGATACCCAAATTCAATTAGTGTGCCTATATACATCTTAAAAATTAATGTTACCGATTTTGAAAATATTTGATCTATACATTTTTTATGGCGAACTATTTTAAAAAATCATTCACTGAGATGAAATAATTTAGTTACCAATTTGAAACATTTTACAAAGTTATTTTTTAATGGCATACTACACTATTTCCGTGTACACTATGTTCCAAATTTACCACCAAAATTTATGTCGTCTGCTTTACATAGCATTTTGCTGATCATATCTCGTGCAATTGTTTTCCTTACTTTTTTATTTTAAATTATTTTCCTAACCTTTAACCATGAGTAAAAGAATTAGTGAGCAAAAAACAGAAGTGTGAAAATGATTTGAAAAGTAATCTGATTGGAAGAAAAACTTGAAATAATAAAGAAAAATGAACAAGGCGAGTCCAGAGCAGAGATAGGACAAGAACACAAAAATGGGTGAATCAACTGCTGAATACAAAGAGAAAGGTAAGGCTGCTTCAAGTTCATCCTGCATGCACTCGAAATCAAAGTATTGTAATGATTGAATTAGAGAGACTTCTTTTTACATAGATCGAAGATTGTAACCAAAAACGGATCCTGCTAAACACTGCCTTATTAAATCAAAAGCATTGTCTCTTTCTAACTTGGAAAGAAAGGGCTATCAATGATGAAAAAGAAGAATTCCACGTTAGTGCTGGGTGATTTGAGCGTTTCAAAAAGAGAAATATCCTACATAATGCTCTAATCACAGGCGAAGCTGCAAGTGCAGATAAGGGGATATCCAGAAATTTTGAAGAAAATTGTGTAAGAAGGGGGACTATTATGATCAACAAATATTTAATGTCGATGAAAACGGCCTTTTTTTTTTTTTTGGAAGCAGATGCCTTCCAAGACTTTTCTGGCAAATCAGAGAAATCTCAACCTGGTTATAAAGTTGCAAAGTCGAATGAAATTACTGCTAGCAATATGCGAGCTGTTTGGAAGCACATTCTTTCACATGGTGCAAATGATTTTAGAGGCTTTTCAAATGAATCTAAGTTAATTAAATCTCATTCTGAGAAGTTGAGTGATTCCGGCATGCTAAATTTAGATGCACAGCAGGAAGATCCTGAAGAATATGAAGAAAATTTAATCACTGACAAGCCCAAAGAGGTTTCACAGAAACAATTTGAAAATAGTTTTCATGCAATCGAAGTTTTTAAGCAGCAATGCTTAGTGGCTGACTCTGATTAAGAGAGAGAGAAGCAGCAAAATTTGCAGAAGCAGTAGAAGAGGCAATAGGGCCATAATGTCAGTTGTATGAAAAAAAGAAACAGAATGCCCGTCAAACTACGTTAGCTCAATTCTTTAAGAAGCAGAATAATAAATTTATATTCTGAATATGTTTTACTGTCTTTCAGCTTCATAGTTTCCCTTTAACTAGGCCCTGAGACATACCCTAATTCTTTTATAAAAAAATTAAGGGTCAGTACAGAAATCTGAGGAACGAATTATACATTTTCCCATAGGTTATTATATTCGATTAATGTGCATGTTTTAAAGAACGCATTAGGCGCATTAATCGGGAGATTGCTGTACATTTATTATTATTATTATTATTTCGGGCGACTCCAGGAGTCCTTAGACTTATCGAGGGAGGCCCTAAACATCATGTCCACACAACTATGCGATTACATTCTCACAGTATCTATCATACCTTGTCTTGAACTCGTTCATCGTCATAGCACCCACAACAGACTCTGGCAGCTTATTCCACTCATTTACCACTCTAAAAGTAAAGAACCCAGCTCTAACACCCCTGCTAACCACACTCTTGCCCAGCTTCCATAGGTGTCCCCTAGTTCTCCCACCACCAGTCCTGATCTCAAAAATATCCTCTGAATTAATCCTATAGAATCCCTTTAGCAATTTGAATGTCTCAATCATATCTCCCCTCCTCCACCTATCAACTAGTTTCTGCAACCCACAAATCTTCAACCTGTTCTCATATGGTTCATTCCATAGACCTGTTATCATCTTAGTCACTCGCCTCTGGATCCTCTCCACCTCCTCCCCATCAAGAAGGAACCGAGGTGACCAAATCTGGGCACAGTAGTCGAGATGAGGTCTTATCAAGGCTCGGTACAGAGGTACAATAACTTGCTTGTCTCTGCTCGTCAAGGTATTTTTCAACAACCAAGTGAGTTGATGAGCTGATTTAGCTACTTTTGCAATGTGCCCCCTAAACTTCATCTCCCTATCCACCAACACTCCGAAGTCCCTGGCCTCATCAATCTCTTGGAGTACAGTTCCACCAATGTGGTATACTGCTGCATAATCTTACATTTTGTCACATTAAATTGACATCCTTTCTCCTTAGCTCAGAACTCCAATCTATCTAAGTCATCCTGCAAGACTTTGACATCTTCTGCATTCACTATTGCCCTACCAACTTCGCATCATCAGCGAACAAATGAATTGTTCCACTTAGATCCTTCCCTATATCGTTAATGAACAGATTAAACAGCAGTGGTCCAAGAACAGAACCCTGCGGCACACCACTAGTCACAGACGGTCTTTTGGACTCTTCTCCTGAATAAACTACTCTTTGATATCTCTCCATCAACCAACCACCTATCCATCTCACCAATCCTATATCCATTCCCATATGTTGTAGTTTACGGATTAGTATTCCATGTGGTATCCTGTCAAACGCCTTTGCCAGGTCCAGCAGTATCACTGTAAACCCATTTCCCTTATCCAGTTCAGCCGTCACCTTGTTATAAAACTTGAGCAAGTTACTGAAGCATGATCTACCCTTCACAAAGCCATGCTGTCCCCTGTACAGTATCTCGTTTTCATCAATCCATTCCTGTATTTTTCCCTTGACTACTTTCTCTAAGACCTTGACAACAACTCCTGATATGCTGATCGGTCGGTAATTTGCAACCGTAGTCTTTTTTCCCCCTCTTTCCACACCTTCAGGGGGGGGGACTTCCGGTGAGGCGGATTTGAACCACCGACCTATGGATTGGTATATTTTGTATGACCTCTACAGTCCACCGCTCTGCCAACTGAGCTACTGCCAGAATGATTTAAATCAATACTTGAAGTAGTAAAAGCCAGCAAAAACCTGACATGTAGAATTGCAATTGGAGTAGCAGAATTCAACTGAAAATGCTCAAACATGGAGGTATAAAACTTTTGCAGTGACTAAACTGCATAATTCAGAGGGTTAAATTCCAGATGATAAGATACTATGAGAGCCCTACTCCAATATAAATAGGTAGATAATTAGATTAGAGAATTAGAGAGGAATTTCCCTATTGACTTTTTTGGATGAGATTTGTGCAGGTATACTTGAAAAACAGCTAAGAAAAATTGTGGATAGGAAGCATGGAGAATAACAAGATGAGTTCAGATGAAATAGAGGTTGTCTGGATCAGATTTTCACTTTAAGACAGTTGAGAAGTCATGGGAATATAACAAGGATCTGTATTTAAGTTTTGTAAATATAGGAAAGGCATATGACAAGGTTAGCGCTAAGGGAAAAGCTGTTAAAAATACTACGAGTTATATGGTGTAAATCGAAATTATACCAAAGAATACTTAGTTTGTATTTGAGTTGTAAGTTAGCAGTTAGAATAGAAGGAAGTACAGGAAGATGGTTTGAAGTTAAACCTGGGGTCAGACAAGGATGCACATTATCCCCTCTGTTAATCATTATCTATATGGATCACATTATGAAGGAAAGTGGTATGAAATCTGATATCAAAATTGGAGATGTTAATCTCAGCTCTTTACTTTATGCAGATGATGTTTTACTTCTAAATAAATCCAGTACAAGTCTGCAGAATTCCCTGACTAAATTGAATAACTGTTGTTATTCAGTTTATTTGGTATGAAGATCAGCAGTAACAAGACAATGAAAATAGAAGCATTGAACATATCAACTGCATTGTGAATGGAGAACCTATAGAACAAGTAAAATATTTCAGCTACGTAGGCATGATTTTTAGTGAAGATTATAAATTAAATAAGGAATTAGACAACAGAATCAACAAAGCTGGTATGGTCGAAAGTCAGCTGAATAAATTTATTTAGAATAAGAGATAAATGAATACCTTGGGTGTTGGATAACAGATGACAATAGATCTAATTATGAAATTAAGAACAGAATTAAAAAAGCAAAAGCAGCAGTTTTCCAAATATACCACATATTAGGAAACAGAAATCTGAACAAACAGTTAAAAGTAAGAATCCTTAAGACAATGATCTGGAGTGTGGGGATGTATGGATGCGAGTTCTTCACAATCAATAAAGAGATGACTGACCAATTGAATGCGTTTGAAATGTGGTGCTTGAGAAAAATGGATCGTATCAGCTGGACTGAAAGAGTGAGCAATGAAGAGGTTCTTAAAAGATTCAAGATGAAATGAGACTATATTACTAGTATTCAAAGAAGACAACATCAAAGACATTTTCAGCTGCAACCCTCTTAAAAGAGAGGCCACAAGATTAGATTAGAATAAGAGAGAAATAAGTCAAAATACTAAATTAGCTGTATACAAGATAGTGTTCAAATCAATTTTAACTTATATGGCTCTGACAGATGAGTTAGAAATAAAACACTTGACCAAAGACTAGAGACCATAGATATGAGAGTCCTGAGAAAGATTAGGGGCACGAACAGATAGCATCAATGGCAATATCATATTACAAATAAGAATATTAGGAAAGAACTTGACATTGTTAGCATCCAGGAATGTGTAGTACTGTCATATCCTATACACCCCCACCCCTCTGTTGAGCGTACATGTCAGGAATTTGATGCTGGTATGATGGGTAGCCAACTGAATAAATTTATATGGAATTAGAGAAAAATTAACCAAAACACCAAATGGCAGTATGCAAGTATTCAAACTAGTTTTAAGTTATGGATCTGAGTTGGGTTGGATATAAAGCACTAGATCACAAACTAGAGACCATAGATATGAGTGTTCTGAGAATAATGAATAAACAGATGGCATCAATGGCAGAATCATATTAACAATGTAGATATTAGAAAGGAACTTGACATTATTAGCATTCAAGAATGTGTCAGGTCCGTACGGTTGACCTAGTGGCTATGTGCTTCGCAACCATATGCCTGGGAAAGGAGTTTTCTTGGTTCGATTCCTGTCGCCGACGTGAGGAGCTTAAGGATCTTTCTCAGACACCAAGTTAGTCTGTCTTGGGCATGGACAGCAGGGTTTTTCTCCCCAGTTTATGTGGGGTTTTTCCTCCTGCAAGTAGGCAAACCAGCCCTGTGAACACAAGATACAGCCATAGGATATACTGGAAGGCATAGGGCTAGTCACCTTATCCTCAGGACGAGTATAACTTAGAAGAGCTCAGGTCAACTCTGTAACAAGCCAGTAGGCCTAATACATAGTAGGGGAGAAGAATGTGTCAGAAGAGCTAATCTAAGGTGGTATGGGCCACTTTAATAGAATGGGTGAAGAAAGGTTAGCAAAACAGGTGTTTGATGTCAAGATGGCAGGGGAGAGAGACCCAGGGGAAGACCAAGGTCTAGGTGGATTGATTCAGTCAGAAGTGCCTTAGAAGCATGAAATGTTAGATATTGATATACAGGGTGTTTCAAAAAGAATGTCCTGATTTGAAAATTGTATATCTCTGCAACCACGGAATACAAATGAATGCAACTTGTACCATGTGAACAGCCTTGGCCCAGAGTTTGATATGACGGTGAGTGAAACTTTAGGCCTTACTTCATACTTGGTAATTTATTTTGTAACTGTACCACATTTTCATTTTTAAATATAATTATTTGAAATCGGGTCATTCTTTGTATTAGAGGTACCACCAAGTAATACACTAATTTGGGGCAAAATTGTGGATAGGAGATTAATTATAATGTAAAGTCAGTCATTTAGTGATGTCATAGTAGCCTAGACATCCCTTAAGAGTATATATCAGGAAATTGATGGTAATGATAATAATATAATAGTTTGAACACTGTATACAAAACAGTGTTCAAACCAGTTTTAACTTATCTGTAGTCTCCAAAGACTGCAGACTACAGATATGGCCCTGAGAAAAATAAGGAGAGTAAACTGATGGTAGTATTACTAAAAATGAGAATATTAGGAAATAACTTATTGTTAACATACAATAATATGTGAGCAGAACTAATTTCAGGTGGTATGGTCACTTAAACAAAATAGGAGAGGGAAGGTTAGCAAGAGAAGTTTTCTAGATCCAGGTAGATTGATACAGTAAGATCTGCCTTAGAAGAGAGAAATATAAGATCTTATAATATTGGAGTCATGACAGATTACACATTAATTTGGAGGAAAATTGTTGATGTGTTGATGTATGGCCCCACAACAACACTTTTATGGTAGGCAGTTGACCTTTCAACAGGATTCAGCCCTTGTGTACAAGGTAAGGACCACACAACAGTGATTGGAGGTGAATATGCCTGACCACATATCACCATATGATTAGCTGTCTGGAAGTCTTGATCTGAATCTGTTGGACTTCAAATTGTGGTCGAAGCTTGAGAGAGCGCCTGCAAGAAATGACATCCTGGCATCACCAACCTGAAGGTGGATTTGGAGAGAGCACTGGTAGCATTTCCATTGGATATTTGAAACATTGAGTGCTTGTTAAGGGTAACAGTATTTATGGTTAGACTAGGTACATCCACTGCCAGTAAGTGAAGATATATACCTTGCTTTCAAAGGTTGCTCTGTAATAAGAAAGAAATAGTATTACTTTCTATTTTCCAACCCTGCTTTCTTATTTTTTCAATTCCAAATAAAGATCACCAATATTATGCTAAGCAGTTCCATCTTTTTTTTTTTTATAACATGCAATCTGATGGGACCCTATTATTTATAGTAAAACACATTCCAGTATATAATTTCCTGGGATAGATACAAGTTAATTTTCCATTTGAAGTACTTTAATCTAGAATCCCCTTCAAAGCATAACAAATGAAATGCTGCAACAGTTTGCACTGTGATCGATTTAGTTAAATCTCAAAGTAAGTAGTAATAGATTTTAAACAATAATAAATTTTAAATGTTTCTGTTTTGGATGATTACCACTTCCCAATTCCTCTCAGTGAAGGAAATAAAATTTTCAAGAATTTTTAAACAGTATCTCAAATTTTGAAAGGTGTATGATGAAAGAATGCCATATAGTTCCAATGAATTCTGTGGTTATGTAGACCCGGCTTCCCTTATGTTTTTCCATAATAATTCAAGTTGCTAACTGAAAGGTTACTTTAGGATGAAAGCTAGATATCCAGGTGGAGACCTTTACACATTCTATAAGGAATGCACAGAAGGGCTGATGACCTAATACCCAATCCTGACCTTACTAGTATAGCACATGGCAATGCTAGTGATCTCTATGGATAATGATTAAAGGAGATGGAGCTGACATTTTGGCCAACCAAACTGTATACTTGGAAAGTTTTTCCATTTGGTTAGAAATTAAATCATACCAGACAAAAGAACATACTGTTTTTAATCAACTAAGTCAAGTGTAATCAAACAGTTTGAGCATGAAGTATCTTCACAACTATGCTACTTGTATATAGGGGCTATTGATTTGATATGTGTATCCCATAATGCATAGCACAATTCCATTTAGATGTGTGTATATTGTTATGCATTATGGAAAGGGTCATTACCCAACTAGTTTGGTCCTTTATTGAGGTCTCGTTAGGGGGTAACCTCAGTAAAGATTCAATATCTTCACAGATCTAGCTCTCCCTATTAAGGTCTGAGCAGTGGGAGCTAGATCTGTGGGAGCTTCACAGATCTAGCTCCCACTGCTCAGACCTTAATAAAGGTAGAAATCAGTCTGCATTGTGACTGTACCACGATGCATAGCAATATACATTTTCAGACAGAAATGTGCTGTGTGTGTGTGTGCATTATGGGATATTAAAGCTGTTAATTAAAAATCAACAGCTTTAATATCCCATTTCATGAAGTAGGGGTAGAAAATTTCTACCCCTACTTCATGAAAAGATTCTTTACAGACACACTTTCTTTTTTGCTTATGCTTGTGTAGAAGATGAAAACAAGAATATAATTTCTTCTCTGGTATAATTTACAAACTGTATTTTGTTTTGACTGAAAGTATATATATCCATTATGATGATGCAACATAGCCATATATCATCCCTTCATTATACAAGATTCTGACTATTTAATCACGAAATCAGGACAAATAGTAGGAAAGTTTATCCGACACACAAGAGGTGCACTTATAGGACATCAGTGTTATGTGTGAGGTGCAGATAAAGATTGAGAAACAAGAAATTTATTGATATTTTCCTTAAAGAGCTGGAGGTTGAAGTTGTTGGGAAACACATTATGGGAAAGTTCCAGACCTTCCCCTGCAATAGTCAGTGATATTGAGACAAAAAATAAAAAAAATAAAATAAAATTTATTCAACCATTAAAGATTAAGGAAAGGGGAGAAATATCTGTGATATTCAACAGTAAACACCTTTTTGAATGGGAACAATTTTCAAGTTATAATGTTGACAAAGTTTCAAAATGGGAAATTGGACAGTTAAGTTGAAGCTCATTTATGTCTGTGCAAATCCTATGAAAGAAGTAGAGAAATTTGGGCCATTAGGGCTGGAGGTGGATGTAAAGAAAAATTAAATACCAAGTTTTATTAGAGACCTTAACAGCAGACTAGAAAATCAATCCTAGCTGTACAGAAAACAGCAGAATTAATAATAACATCTACTAGATTTCTGCTCAGGACATGGACTACTGGACTGCTCCATTCTGGAGGCTATTGAAAAAGCTCAGAAATGTAGGAAAGAGTACTGTAAAAGGAATCAAAGATAATAAAGGTGACATGAAAACTGAATATATTTTAGGTGTCTGTAGGGATTACTTGGAAAGATTCTTTTTCTAATATCTATAGTCATAAATACTTAAGCCTCTGTGAGGGGAGCTCAGCTCAGCTCAGCTCACCCCAATAGGGATGTGGGAGAAAGGGAGGAAACTCCATATGAATAAATAAATAAAAAATAAACTTGGAAAGATAGAAAATGCTCAGCAGGAATGCAATCAGGAATAAATATCAATACTTGAAGTAGAAAAATCCATCAGAAGCCTGATGAATTTTTCTACTCTTCAAGTGAAATGTGGAAAGACAGCTGGAGTAGATGATGTTTGACCCAAAAATATGCTCAGATATGGAGGTATAAAAGTCTTACAGTGGCTACACTGCATAATTCAGACTCCCTGGGTCGAATTCCTAATGATTGGAGTGCTCATAATACTCATCTATAAAAAAGGGGAATAAAGCT
Source organism: Typopeltis vanoorti (assembly GCF_054136105.1). Classification (NCBI taxonomy): domain Eukaryota; kingdom Metazoa; phylum Arthropoda; class Arachnida; order Uropygi; family Thelyphonidae; genus Typopeltis; species Typopeltis vanoorti. The sequence goes on along the minus strand of NC_143558.1, from coordinate 22,989,930 downwards.
GAACTTGAGAATTACAGAGGAATTTCTTTACTGAGTGTTCATAGTAAGATTTATGCAAGTATTCTTGAGAAACAGCAAAAAAAAAAATTTGCAGAAGAGAAGCTTGGCAAAGAACAAGCTGGGTTCAAGCCAAATAGAGATTGTCAGGATCAGATTTTCACTTTGGGACAAATATGTTGAGAAATCATGCGAATATAACAAGGATCTGTATTTAAGTTTTGTAGATCTTGAAAAGGTGCCAAGAGAAAGACTGTTCAAAGTACTACTATTTGGTTTAAGTGGGACATTATATTGGCAGTACATAATCTATATTTGAGTTAGAATTAAAGTAGTACTATAAGATAGGTTTGATGTTAAATCAGGTTTGAGACAAGGGTGCATGTTATTTCCACTGTTATTCATCTATATGGATCACATTATGAAAGAAAGTGGTATTAGACCTGATATCAAAATATGAATAACTAATACCCAAATAATTCCAGTACAAATCTGCAGAATTCTCTGACTAAATTGAATAACTGCTGTAATAAATATGGATTGAAAATCAGTAATAAAAAGACAGGCACTGAAATAGGCAGAAACATCAAACAAGTAAAATATTTCAGCTATTTAGGCACAAGTTTTAGTGAGGATGGCCAATTAAATATAGACATCAACAACAGAATTAATAAAGCTTGCATGATAGGAAGTCAACTGGTTAAATTTGTATGGAATAAGAGAGAAATTAGTCAAAATATTAAATTACCTGCATACAAGACAGTGTTTAAACCAGTTTCAACTTATGGATCTGAGAGCTGGGTTAGAAATATAACATTCGATCAAAGACTAGTGAGTGCAGACTAGAGAGTTGTAAGAAAGAGAGATTAGGGAAGTGAACAGATAGCATCAGTGGCAGTATCATGTTAAAAATGAGGATATTAGGAAAGAACTTGATGTTGTTCCAGAGTAAATAAAATAAAATAAATACTTTGACATCACCCAGTTCGAGGAAGCACGATTTAGGGATGACTATGGAGAAGATGGAATGATACCAGAACAGGCTTAAATCCCTGAAAGGGTAATGAACTTGATGTTGTTAGTATTCAGGAATGTGTTAGCAGAGCTAAATCTTAGATGGTATGGTCCCTTAAGCAGAATAGAAGAGCAAAACAAGTGATTTTTGTCAGGATGATGGGGGGTGGGGCAGAGGAAAACCAAGATTTTGGTGGATTGATACAGTAAGATGTCTTAGAAGACGGAATATATTGAAGTCCAATATCTGATAATTTTGGAGTCTTGACAGATAACAGATTAAATCGGAAGAAAAGTTTTGATTATATGTTAGTAATGACTCATTCTTAATGCCATATTTCAACATAAAATAAATTAAAGATGCCAAGAAATTATATTCTTGGTTTAATCCTTTATCCAAGTGCAATTAAACAAAGTTTGCACCTGAAATATTTTCAGGACAGGACAACTTGTACATAGAAGCTAATGACTTCACATCACTTGCCTTAGTATCCCACAATGCAAAGCACATATCCTTATGGAGATGTATAATGCTGTGCATTATGAGGAGGATCACTACCCAAACTGATTTTGACCTTTATTGGGGTCTTATCAGTGGGAGCCAGACCAAGAAGTGATACCAAGGTAGAAGTAATGTAGAAGTCATATTTCCAAAAGGTGTTATACATTATTACTAATATACTACTATCCAGTTGGCATTTCACTTTTGTGGTTACTCTAGATTGGGTAGCTACGTTGGCAAGTTGGGAACAGATGTTCTCTTTAACTGGAACAACCAATATGTGAATCTAGTCTATGCTATGAGGAACCTTAATAAAGGTTTGTGTGTTATTGTATAGAGGTGATAGTTTTTTTTCCCTGCCTGCAAAACCAACCAGGCTATGTAGGTAGAATTAGTTACATATTTTAATATTGTAACATATGTATTATAGTCAGTGGGAGCTTTCAGTGCAATTTTTACCAAACTATTGTGTTTTGTTGTTGACCAGAGCTTAAAAGAAAACAGGAACAAATTAACCAGCTGAAAATTTTTTTAACTTGATTTAACTGACTACTGAGTTTACACCCTAACAGATTAAAGGAAGTTTGAGTGAGGTGTGATATTTATTTTTTTTTAGTTAACAGAGCATTGCTGCATAATCATCTTTCCTAAATAATTTTCCACTTGCAAGAGTTGTAACCATACTTGTGACCTGTTTTTGCTATCTGGTATATTAGGGAATGTCAGGGCAGTCACTCACATATTGTTTATCTGTTTGTAGTATTAATTATGTATATTTCTTCATACAGTTTCCTATTTTTATGGGAGGGAAAATTCTAGTGTTTTCCATCTAAGGCTAACGAACTTAGCTAGGCCTGAAAAAGGTGAAATCAAGTTCCTCTTTTCACAGATAGCATATGAACACCTAATCCTCTTTCTCAGCAAGTGCCATTTAACAAAACCACTTAGGTTTAGAGAAATCATTATCTTATTATGGATGTGTGTGTATTTGCCAAAAGTTCCATATGTACATCACTGACTTTGCTGTCAACCAGATCTGAAGTTATTTGGTACTTTTTCTTGGTGCTAATAATTCTTGTATAAATATTGTATAATTTTTTAATACAAACCTTGATACAGTTTACTTTCAAAAGGATATTGTTGCTATTATAATAATTGTTATAATTAATAAAAGGAAACATGGGATTAAAATTTTATTTTTTATTTTAGTTATGCAGCAAGAGAAAGTCCAACTTACAGACCTTTCCAAAGGTAATTTAACTCACCTGTTTTTTCTTCCTTTTTTTTTTTCTGTATGACTCAGTCATCTGTTTATTAGGCTTTTATTATACTATGTTGTTAGCATGGCTTAACTGATTCATTAAAATATTTTTTAGTTTTTTTTTTATTTTTCTCCTCCAGGCTAATGAATGAATAATTTGAAATTAGCTTACATCCATAAGAGAGAGTCTTTGGTAGCATAAGTTATATTTCATATTTATGCAATTGTGGTTTTTAATATTTGTATTGTCTGGAGATCAGGAAGTGGGTTTCAGGATTGCATGCATTTTGTTTTGTGTTATATTATATGTCCAGCAATAATAATCACAGCTCTTAAAGTGCGGTTAAAAATGTATGCATCAAATACCATAAGTATTATATATCAATCAGAGCAGAGTATATTAGTCAATTCAATCCAGTCATTCAGCTAAGATTGGAAACAAAATGTTTTTGGTTTTTTTTCCCCCACTATTTCCAATATTTGTAACATATATTTCTTTTTCTGGGATTGGGGAGATTAAAAAAACTAATTATGTAATCTTAAAGAACAGAGTACTTTTGTGGATTATCTCTCAGATCATGTTATTATACAGTCTTGAGAAATTGCATACATGGTTCTTATTCCCATGCACAGAGCTTCTATCAGTTTCTTCTTTGTTATTTATATAAACCACATAACTTACTTTGCATCACAGCCCTGTTAAATTTAAATCTTGTGGTTTAAGAAAATGATGGCATGAGAATTAATGTTTAGAACTATGTGTCCTTCAGCTGGATAATGTCAGCAGTCAGTGGAGTGCTCTTCAAAGCATCATTATAAATAGGAGATCAACAGTGCCATCAAATGACCCATATGTTATTGCAGTTTCCAGCACATGGGCAGACCTGTCAAGTGTGAGTTCATGGATATCCCATGAAGAAAATGTCACCAAAAATAATAATAATAATCACTAAGGGCATTCATTCTCAAAATGTCTTTTGACAATTATAAGTTAGATCCATACAGTAAGACTTCCATCTACATCTATAGTGGCAATTACTAGATGTGAGATGACAGCAAATTTAAAGAAAATGGAAATTTCTTGGGAATTTGTTTTATTCACTTGAAAAGCAGAAGAATCTTAGAGTATTTTGCCTTCCTTGATTAAGAACAAGCACTTCATTATTATGTTTATATATATATATGGCTTGAAATTTGCATGCTGTGTGGTGAAGTACAGCCTTGCTGCACTCCACCACAGTCACCTAATATACTGGTTTTCATAAATTAAGGAACAAAGAGAAAAACCCCAATAACTTGGAGAGAAAAGGGGAAAAAAAATCTAAGTCAGTTATTATGTAAAAAGTGACACAGAGTCTGGTTATCATATAAATGAGTGACACTGTCAACAGTATAAGCGAATGAGCTACAACATAAAGATGGGTGTTTTGGAATGATTTTTCATTTTTGTGTCTGCAATGAGAACAAGACATTTCATGACCACAAAATTTTTAGATGTGGCTGCAAGACATTTAACTGATGAATACAGGTGGTGAGCCAGCGTAAGAATAGAGGCTGGCCAAAGTCAGGTGGAGGTAGCCAGATGTTTGCATGTAAGTTATTCTGTGGTTCACAGTCACAAACAGCATACTGGAGATACAGGTAAGGAATGTCATGGGCTACAACCACAGTGGGTGACTGATATCTCTGTTTGCTGAGATATCAGGAGTGCTACCCTGAATTGATTATGATCTGACCTCGTGTCAGCTACAGGAATATTCGTATCTGCTTCCAGCATGTGCAGAAGGCTTAATGAAGGTGATCTGTATGCTAGGCAACCACTAGTTTGCCTGCCTCTATCCCACAGGAGAGAACATTTGAAATGGACCAGACTCCATATCAACTAGAGCCACAATCAATGGGGTATTGTTCACAGGCGAGTCCTGATTTGCTGTACAAACTGATGTCAGGTATTCTCTGATCTGGCGAGAACCAGAGACACGCTATCATCCCTGTAATATCTGTGAAAGGAGCAGTGGAAGTAGTGTGATGCTTTGAGTAGGCATCTTGTTAGGCAGATCACTGACCTGTATGTGCTTCCTAATGGAACCATGAACACTGCAACTTATAGAGATGAGGTCCTGAACCCCTATACTGTATGTAGGTGTGATAGGGGAGACGTTTATCTTACAAGACAATAATGTTTGTCCTCATGGACCTATATGTGCTGGCCATCCAGGTCTCCGGACCCTAATTATGTTGAGTATGTTGGGGATACTCAAGTTAGGTGTGTTGCTGCTCTTAACCCTCCCCCAGCCTAAAACCTTGAAAGACTTAAGACAGCTTTGCAGGAGAAATGAATGTTGTTACCAACTGAGCTTCTGGACATCATCATAAACATTATGAGATGTGCTGTATTGTAGTGAGGGGTTCCACATTCCTTATTATGGAATTTTGACATGCTGATTTTGATCTCTTGTTTTTGACAATTGTGTGTGTACCCATTTGTTACTGAATTAAACTATTTCTTTAAAATTTTTGTGGGTGTTTCTTTCACATCTCATATCATACTGCCTTTCATTGAATTGCATAAAAATTCATCATACAGTTTTTGAGTTGTGATTTTTTCTTTGTTTCTTAATTTATGTAAACCAGTGTGTATCATAGTCAGTTTATAAGCTTTTGTTGATTCAATGATTATTTTTATCCATGTATAACTACTAGCGTTGCAACAGATTATGTGGACGACTTATGTATTTGGGTGTTTATCAGTGTGTGAAGAAAAAAAAAATCATGCTCTTATAAGTGATACAAGACCATTTATTTTTTTATTACCCCCACCTCTCATTTTTGCTATGTTTTCACTTATGACATGGATTGAAATGGGGGGGGGGGAAACAATTTCTTCTCTGTTGTTATAACAAATGTTGGAAACAATCAGTATCAAAAACTTACTAAAAAAAAACTCCAGTTGGTGACAGTAATCATACTTCACTGGCCTGGGAAGTGGCTAAGCATATGGATATTCAGTTTAGAAAAGGTTCCATGTCAAACTTATGATCAATTAAGGAGAATACTAGGCTCAGTCTCATAGTGTCAGTTGATGGATGGTAAGGATATGAGCAGTACCTGTAAAGTATTTAACATTAATGATGCAATATTGGAATGTGTCCCTACTGTTTGAAGAATAAACTGTGGGGTGAAATGAATGTGCAGTCTTATTTAGCAAGAGATTTTTAAGAATAAAGATGATGTAGAAGAAATGCAGTATGCATAAAGATGATGTCTATTATGAAAGTTATAAGGCGCTGACCATCAGAGTTACAACTATTGTACTGTAAGCTAAGCATGGGTATGAAAAGAAACTGGCTCTACCAGCTAAAGACAATTCAGAATTTTATCATTATTTTGCAAGTAAAGGAAAGAATGAATGCAAAGGAATAATCCATGTTAATGAAGATGGTATGCAAGTGGCCAGATGTAGATACAAACGATTGTTCAGCTAATGAGTGCCCCTTGTGCTAAAAGCTATCAACCTGTATGTATGCAACATGGAGCTCGATACTACCTCCACACTCGAGGAAGAACCTCAGGTATATGAGTAGGAGGTACTAAAGCTGTTTCATAAACTGCATATGAATTTGATAGGGACTGATAGAAGATCATCGTGGATACTTAGTGTTTAGCCAAACTGGCTGTTCCTTTCACCTGGTTATATAATTTGAGTATTCAGCCCAAGGAAGATTCTAAGGATAGGACAGAATGTATAATAATCCTGTTGCACAAAGATGGTGCAAAGATTGATGTGTCTGATTATCAGTATCTGGAGTGGTGATGAAGATTTTTGGAAAAGTTGGTCAGAGATCATGTACAGAAATGAGTTGACAGAGAATCTATACCTTACAATGAAGATGGGTTCATTAAAGGAAGATCATGTTTGAGTAACTTGCTCACATTCTATAATAATGTGATGGCTGGGTTAGAGAATTTATGCAAACGCTGTCCATGCTGAAAATCATATGTGCTGTATAAGCGGATGGCTGACTAACAGATATCAAAAAGTGCTGTATGGGAGATGCGAGTGCAAGATTTAAGGTGACCAATAGTGTATCTCAGGGATTAGTCCTTAGTCTATTGTTATTCCATCTTTACATTAATGACAGGAAGTATTTAACTGGAGGCATACAGCTATTTGAATGATGCAAAGATAGGTAGTTTAATCAGGAATGCAACTGACATGCAATGTTTGTGGAATGATTTGAATAAATTGTGATTGTGGGCATGTGAAAATGCTGTCAGTTCAGTGTTAGTAAATGTAAAGTTATACGCTTTGGTGTAGTGAGATATTTAGTGGTATATCATATTGGCAGGATTATGCTAAAAGAAACTGACCAGGCTTTTAGGGATCTTGGAGTTTTAGTAGATAGGAATCTGAAATTCAGGGATCATATAGCAAAAAATTACAAAAACAACTCAAGAATAATTGCAACTGAAATGAACATCAACATGTAAGAATAAGGAAGTAATTTTGCCTCTTTTGGAGGCTTTGATGCAACCTCATGCAGACTAATTTTTGCAGATTCTGTTTCTGAGGTGATGCAGATACAGTTGAAGAGGTTAAAGATCATATCTGGACAATGGAATGAAGATTATGAGGAGACATTGAGAATTTGTGGACTGCAGATTCTAGCAGACAGAAGAAAGGGGTGATAATAGAGACCTACAAACTTCTGAAAGGGTCATATGGGCTACCATTAGATGGAATTTTTCATTTTATGGAGGTGGGAGAGAGGACAAGGAAGCATCCACGGGAGTTAAAAATGAATGCATTCAAGAAAGGAGTGAGAACTAGATTTTTCTCTCACAAGAATGGGTGCATGACTGGAATGGACTTTGATACATTGATAGTCAGACACATCAGTCTTTGCACCACCTTTGTGCAACAGGATTATTATATAATTTGAGGTGAGGGCAGATAGTGAATGATTTCAAGAAAAGATATGGTGTGGGCAATATTGTGGCCTCCCTCGATGAGTCCCTGATTCCCTGGAGGTCTCTTGTAGTAATAATAAAATCCTTAGATCTAAAATTGTGCTTATTCCATCACTGAGTAAGAAGTAAGCTAATTACTGTTGTCTGCTTCTAATCTATTTTAGGATCATGGTTAATTCCTCATGCCATGATAAAATTATGCGTACATATCCTGTCCTCTCATTGGTCATATTCTGTTACAACAAAATCGATGATAATCAAGAAAATAGGCACTTGTAATGATCACTATTCCCACTAGATGAGAAGTAAGATGATTACAATAAAAACAATTTGCTACTACATAAAACATGAAACAGTCTGTATTACATAAGTTAAAACTGACAAATTAAAACTTCTCCTTTTTTTTACTCTACTAAAAATTTCCACTTTAACTTAGAATCAATACAATAAAATACTTTGTAAAGTAAATACTTCTTTTTCAACTTTCCAAGTTTCGATATCCATTAATAACAGTCAGATTCTGCATATTCAATACTCAGTAAGAAATAAGCTAATTACTGAAAAATTAGCATTATTCAACTCTTATATCATGAAATATATATACAGTATATATAATTTGTACATCACACTCAGAAAAGGTAAACCTTTCTTATATTAGCACAGTAAACTCTTGATTTAACGGACTATTAGGGGCTAAGGGTTGTCCATAAAATTGAAAGTCCGTTAAATCGTGAATCTTAGGAATAGTATTGAAAATAAAACACTTTCAGTGGTTCAGTATTAATATGTTTTAATGAGAACATTTTTATGTAAATACCATTTTACTGAGGATTGGGCTTGAAAAAAAGCATCAAGTTTCAGTTGCTTTTCACTTTTATACTGTTTCTTAATAATTAACCATTGAAATTGCCAAAAATGTTTGTAATAAGCAATCACCTCTGGATCTGAAGATGTGCCAATGAATGAGATGATGTCGTCCATGTGTTCTCTAACCACCGATAGTTTTGAACCAGCTGGAACTGCTTCTTCTTCCTCGTTGTCAACCGCCTGATCGCCCCACAGAACATCTTCAGCAATCTCTTCCTGGCTGAGAATTTGGTAGCCTGGGTCGCCCTTGTTGATGTCTAGCCATTGTTCAGTGTCATTCTCACTGACATTATCACCAGTGTGCATCAAAGTTTCATGGAAATCAGAGGTTTCAAAACCTCTGAAATTGTATTCTGGTCCACTCCCATTCAGTAACTTGGTCCAGCTATTAACCAATGTTGTAGTCTTTATCGCCTTTCGAACAGCAGTAAAATTAAAGATGGTGGACTTGATGTTGTATGCATGCAAATTATGAAGTGTCCTGGCTCCTCTTGTATCTTCTTTGGGATTGTTTTCATTCTCCAAGACAACCATAACCTCTTTAAGAAACTTCTTTTTATACAACCTCTTGCAGACAACAATGACTCCCTGGTCTATAGGCTGTATTATAGAAGTGGTGTTTGGAGGAAGGAAGATAAATTTTATTCTTCCATTCCTACTAACCAACTTCTCAGCATTAGGATTGGGCTGATGCATTATCAAGAAGTAAAACAGCTTTTACATCTTCAGGAGAGATTTTCAAGACTACTACTTGATAGTTTTGCGCTTCAGGTATAAAGTTGATAGAAAAACCAGTCGGAAAAAATGTCACTTGTAAACCAGGCATCCCTTGAGCTGGAATAGATGACAAGTAACTGGTTCATAACATTCTTTAAAGTGCGAGGCTTTCGTACTCTTCTGACTACCATCAACTTGAGGCGATGTATGGCATCAGCATTAACACATAGTAGGGCTGAAATGCGCTCCTTGTTTAATTTGTGGCCACGCTAATCTCATGTTTGTTTGCGAGGATATTTTCAGGAACAGTATGATAGAACAGGCTAGTCTCATCTGCATTGTAAACTTGAGACAAAATAAGACCCTCAGATTCAATGACCTCATTGATGTTTCTGAAGAGCTCAACTTGTTCGTTATTGGCACCCAATGCTTCACCACATGTTTGCCTGTTCATAATGCCATGGCGTTTACGGAAGTGCCAAAGCCACCCATCACTTGCCTGTAACTATATGCCTGTGTGTTGTGCCAGTTTTTCAGCAGCCGACCTTAGTTTTCAACACCATGAACAACACCACTAGACCACTGTTAAATGAATCAATTGTAAACTCCTTCTAAATTCTTATGCTTGGCCAACTTCACATGTTTCTTATTTGCCACAGTGAAACCACTTGGAGCTCTCAACGCTATATTTTAGCAAAAACTGGGTAAGTTTGTCTTTATTTTTGCATATGTCTGAAACTGTTTGCTTTTTCACCCTGTAAAGTTCACAAATGTGAGCAACAGATGCACCATTTTCCAACTTATTAACTCAAGTTTCTGTGCTATCTTCAAGTTTACTCATTTTCTTTTAACTCCAGACATATTAACTGATACAGTATTAATAATGATTAATAACGGTTTAACTAAAAATGACTCCAGCAACAGCTAAACACCACGTGTTTTGCACTAGCAATGCTACTGATGCTATGCTACAGAACCAAAGCAAATGCATGCGAACTATTAAGAGTACGCACAAAATATCATGAATATGTGCAAATGTCTGAAGACGCAATTTATAAACACTGCCAATCGCTTCCGATTAACCCCATCGGATTATTTTTTTATTAATTATTTCATTATCTGTATTTATTTGACAAATTATGTTCGTTGAATCGTGGTCCGTTAAATCGAGATTTTACTGTACTATGGATTTGGTATCATATTACCAAAATATTAGATAATCCCAAAAACCCTATTCTAGAAACCTAACATGGAACTTGGAAGTTTAACATGAAACCCAACCTGGAAGTCACTAAATGCTTCCAGTAAGCAGGATGGAAGTCTTACACTGGATGATGAAATTCATCTTTCACCTAAAGAAGTTACAGGCATCTATGATATTTGAAGAGATTTGAATCTGCAGTCTGTTAATTGTTTAGAGATATTGTCTACTTGGCCAACCAGGATGGCAAATACAGTGTTTTGCTCTTTCCTCATATCATTGATGGGATCACATAGACATCTTAAGACTGCAACATTGGTTGCAAGATCAAATGCTGTAGAGTGCAAACGCCACTTCTACTAAGCTACACAGACTCGTTATTACTGGTCAAAATGGTCATGAAAAATGACATATACATCATCTTTTCTAATTAAGGAATCTTCATGACAATGTTATCTGATGTATGCCAAAGCATCCAAGTCATTGTTGGAAACAGGTTTAGTATACTGCCTTTACTAATGGTACTACAAATTTCCATGATGAGCATTGACTTGGATGCTTTGGCATACATCAGATAACATTGTCATGAAGATTCTTTAATTAGAAAAGATAGACGTACATGTCATTTTTCATGACCATTTTGACCAATAATAACGGGCCTGTGTAGCTCAGTAGAAGTGGCATTTCCACTCTACGGTGCTTGACCGCACGACTTGAATTTGAATCTAGTCGTTGACTAGAGGAACATTTTGCCGGCCGAGTGGTTAGCGTATCTGCTCTCCTGCCATGGGCATGGGTGTTTGTGATTGTCAGTGAAAATAATAGTGGTGGTGGGCAGTAGATGGCGCTGATGTAGATGATGGTAGTTGCAATTCATTGTAGTTGGTGAATTGAGTGGCAGAGACAGAGTTATAGAGTAGGGGTTCTCCCTAGATGAGTCTTTGGACTCCATGGAGGTGTCATGTAATAATAATAATAAAAAGATCAGACAGCAACTGAAAATATGTTCATACATACATAGAGGTGTGCAGCTTGATCTGATTATTGCATATTAAGGTGTCAGTCACAACATTGCCAGGTCATAGAAGCGTGTGGAGCAAACTGTGTCTTGGAAGCAGGTTTAGTGTGCTGCCTTTGCTAATGGTGCTACAAATATCCATGATGAGCATTGACTTGGATGCCTTGGCATACATCAGATAACATTGTCATGAAGATTCCTTAATTAGAAAAGATAGATGTAAATATCATTTTTCATGACCATTTTGACCCAGTAAGGTTTGAGCATGCTTTTTGCCAAAGTAGCACAGATGTTCACAAAGCTCTTTGAATGGACATGCTCTTTCTGTCACGTCTTTGATACATTATGATCATGTAGCGCAGTTCTTACAGCACATTATTACAGGGTATGAAATTTGGTGTGCCACATTACATCAGAAACCCCCCCCCCCACACACACACACAAAAAAATCAAAGTTGGAAAGCACCCATCAAATCTACCCTCCTCCTCCACATTCATTTCATATACATGCACTGCCAAAAATTCAAAGCACTACCATTAACAAATAAGAAGTTCATAGCAGTTGCTTTGTAATATTAAGGATGTGTTTCTTGTTAAGTTTCTTAACTACATTGATGTGCTGAATGCCAAACACTACTACATGGCACTCTGGATCAGTTGATTTATTTTTAACAGTGTTAATGTATCACATAGTTTGTCCCATAGACCGTTGATCATGTAGTTTATTTTCTACAGCTTCATGTGAGTAGTGCTAAACATGCTTGTTTGTAAATGTGCTGGGCTTTTGCCGAGTGAAACTTGTTTTTAATTTTGATATAGTTTGGTATTAAATTAGTCTCTCAGCACATTTAAGAAGGCTAACCTGTTCAGTTGCTGCATCAATTTTAACTTCCACTTACTGAATTGTTGTCTTGCATATGACATTGTCTCCGTGAAGAATTCTTGAGCATATGGAAAGGTTTATGTGTTTGCTGTACATGTTGATTTATTTTTAATGTTAAAAATAAAACATAAGCCTTTCCACATGTTTTACACTGGATCAGTTTTATTCATTACACACCCACATCATTTCACATTTCATTGCAAATTGGGTTGGTGCCTGAAAGCACCATGCTTCATGACAACAGTGTACCTCAAACACATTCTGTCATCCATACATGAATAGATTGTGTTTGTTATAACGAAAGTTCTGGACCATCTGACATTTACATATGATGGTATCATACTTGCTTTTTTTTTATCTCATATTTTTTTTTATCATATCTTGCAGTATGCAAGTAATAATGTTTATTATTACTTGCATACTGCTGTAACCTTTGGTTTGGCACATTATGACTTTTGCTATTCTTGCAACAATAAACACCTAATCTACTGACCAACCTCCTTATTTATCCCCAAGTCACTTAGAGAAAAATTTTCTCTGCACCTGTAAAACCTTTTAGCAAATTATATATTTGTCATATTCTCTCATTTCTATCAGTCAATTTCTATAACACAGTCTGTCTTCATAGAGAGCATTCTACAGACCACTCATCTTAGTCTCGTACCACTGGATTTTCTTCATTACTTCTTCATCTCCAGTAAATCCAGATAACTAGTATATATAAACAGTAATTCTTGTATAGCAGTATCACAGTCACATGAAGTGAGAAAGAGAATTCATCAGTGTGTTTTTCAGTTACGAAGTAATCCTGTGAACTACTTTGGCTGCTTTTGTAATATTTCTCCTGGACTTCAACTCTTTATTCCTCTTCTCCCACCACCACCAACTCCTAGCCTCATGATTCCCCAGAGTCTAGTTCTCAGTATTGTACACAGCATGTATTACATCCCACTTTTCCACATCCAACTGACATCCGTTATTCTTTGCCTTTTGTCCACGCTGTCAGCCTGTTCAAATCATTCTGTAGAATTTCTATATATCAATTTCATTAACTACCCTGTTTTGCATCAGCAAACAGCTGATGATGTATATATCATTGATGTACAAATTAAATAGCAGTGGTCTATTATATCACTAGTCACCTGCCTTCTGGATTTTCCTCCTCCATATTGGTATCTCTCTCTCTTCATCAACCATTCTTATATCCACATTGAATGATAAAAGCACGTAAACACAAGAAAGATATTTAATTAACCAGATATTTCGGTCTGGAAATAGCAGACCATCCTCAGTGGTATTACAAGAACAGTTATTAAAAATACAAGCTAGAATATTAACAATAGATCGTTTAAAATAGAACAAGCTGTGTGATGTTATATCACTAAGTATGAAACAGAATATTTTGAAGTAGAGACATGATTTTAAAAAAAAAATTAATGAGTAATCTTGATTAGACTTTCCCAGATTTTTGATATAGATATACAGTCATTACATTAGTAATCTGGGAAAGTCTAATCAAGATTACTCATTAATTTTTTTATTTTTATTATTTTTTATTTTTTTAATCATGTCTCTACTTCAAAATATTCCGTTTCGTACTTAGTGATATAACATCACCGGCTTGTTCTATTTTAAACAATCTATTGTTAATATTCTAGCTTGTATTTTTTATAACTGTTCTTGTAATACCACTGAGAATGGTCTGTTATTTTCCAGACCGAAATATCTGGTTAATTAAATATTTTTCTTGTGTTTACGTGCATTTATCATTCAGTCTTATGTCACAAGTATCCTTAAAACAGCAAATTCTATATCCACATTACCGCTTTATATCTATCTCCCATTTGTCCTAGTTTGTGTGACAGAATTCCATGCAGTATCCTATCAAATGCCTTTGCTAAGTTCATTAGTATCATCACGTAGACATCCATCTCAAGTACTGTGCTGTTATAAATCACTAAGGCATGACCTGTCTTTTGCCTTCTCTTGATATACTGATTAGGCTATAACTTTCTGCCACTGTATTGGAGTTTCCTTTATACAATGAAACTATTATGCCCTCTTTCCACTTTTTTGGACCTACAGGAGCTGAGACCAAAATAGCCTAATCAGAGGCACTGCAAATTACATCTATCTTTAGCCATATTCACATTAAGGTTATGCAATATTCTAAGCACCCCAATTCATCTATCTATTCCTACATAAGTCTCCGTTGCAGATGTGACATGGACTATGTGAGAGTCACTTCTTTCCCTATCATCAGCATTCATTAAATTTATCTTTCCATATAGTCATTTTTCCTTTTACTCTCCACTTAGCAAAATAACTCTTTGGGATTTTCTTTGGTCCACTCAGTTGGATTCCTCTATTAATCTGATTTTGCTTTCCTTATCATATTTAGTTACTGGAATTTGATCACCTTTCTCCTGTATACCCTCCACAACTTTTGCAGATCTTGTTTAATGAGGCTACCCAACCTTTGACTTCAACCTGATTTATCCTCCTGACTGTCCCCCCCCCCCTAAGTATTCAGTCTGACACTGCTTTTTTCAAAAACCCCTTGACCATCTTCCAGTTCCTTTCTAATATCTTCATATTTAATATGAATTTAGACTGATGCTATCTGTTCACTGTACTAATTTTTCTCTGGAATCACATATCTGTGGTCTCTAGTCCTTTTAAAATATTTTATTGCTAACTGAACTCGCATATCCATGAGTTAAAATCCATTTGAACTGTTTATTTTATATATATAATCAGTATATATAGTTTCTCTCTCATTCCATTTAAATGTGCTCATTTGGCTCAACACCATAAGCTCTGTTTAGTCTGTCATCTATTTTCATATTTAATTTATCATCTTGGTTGATAAATTATTAATGATTTCAGATGACAGTAATGATATTAAGCTAAATAACTGGGAGACTTCCACATTACCTTTAAGGAATTGCAAAGAACTGACTAATGCTTCTGACCTAATGTCTAGTACTCACTTTCACATGGTGTGCTCATTTGCTGTGTATCCACATACTATACAAACAAGGATGGGCTGACAATTTGGGATTTAGTTGACTAGATTTTATTTTGTGTCGCCTTAAACCAGAAACAAACATAATGTTATAACACAATGAAATGTCTTGCTGTGTGCATCATTGCCGGTTAAACAAGGCCACCACTGTTTTCCTTAGGGACCAGGGTGAAAAAATTAACTACCAGAACAAATATAAGCAAAGCCCAAGAAATATACTTGCACATGGTGGCAAGTAGTTGCAGACCAGACAAAACAGCATATTTTTTATTTAAAAAAAAAACTTTCTAAACACAATCTTTTTAACTTGGTGAATATACAGAAGAATACATCATATAAAGAGTCATTCTAAGGTACCTGAGGCAAATAAGGCCCAGTGTCTAATAAAGCCCATTTAAAAAAAAATCACATTTACAGTAAGTTGCGTCAGTTTGGTTTCTTACACACACAGAGAGGATGCAATAAGCAATGGCAAATCAGTGGCGGCATATTGCCTAGCGACTGTATTGTGTCAGTTTGACCTAGACCTTTGTGGGAGGTGGTTGTGTCTTCCTGTTTAATAATATTATGCTGCAATGATTCATAAGTTTTAATTAAAAATATTGTTCTTTTCGCATTCTTTTTATATTTAAATGGTTCTTTCAACATTCAGTTTTATGATAAAAAATGTTTTAATTGATTTGAATTCATATTTTACGTGAAGATGGATGTGATCTAATGTAGTTCGAGGCAGTTAATATGGCCCAGTAAATTTGTGATGGGCCTTATTAAACTGTTATAATTTATGATTTTATTTTTTGGTGATTGCTCATAATAGTTACTTATTTTATTGCTAAAGGCCTCTGAAAATGTCAGAAGTTAAGAAGAAACGGAGTCTTTGGACTGATGAAAGACTAGAAGCAGCTATGAAAGCTGTGCAAAGAGGACAATTATCACAACATGCAGCATCAGAACACTATGGAAAACCTAGCTAACAAAAGAACAAGAGAAGAACTTGGTAGAAAATAAAAAAGTTTGCTTCAATTGGCGTCCCTTTAACTCCAAAAGATTTTGCGAACAAAATGAAATTAGGAATAACTTCAATAAAGAAAGTGGCCTCACAGGAAAAGATTGGTTGAAGTTATTTTTAAAGAGAAACCCAACAGTTTCTAAACGTAAAGCTCAATTTTTGAATCCTGCTCGAGCTGTAAGAACATGTCCTAATCCTCCATCTTGTGATTCAGATAACTCCAATGATGAGATTCCATTGGCAAATCTAAAAACAAAGAACTCTTTGTAGTCATCGTTTCATGAGTTAATGCCATCGCCAAATTATGCAGTTGTAAAGGCAACACCACAAAGAAAAGCATCAAATTATAAGGGCCAGAGAGTGACCAAAGATCTTTTCAAAGAAAAGGATAGTAAGAAAGAGAAGGCTGCCACTAAAAAACAAGAAGAACCAAAAATAAATAAAGGAACAAACAGAGTGTCAAAAGAGGAGTGGTTGAAAAGAAGAAAAGGTTGCTGATATGAGGCAATGCACACGGTGTCTTAAATGGTACCATGAAGATTGTGTTGGTCTCACCAAAGAAGAATGTGGCGTATTTGTATGCTGCCCTTATGACTGTTCTGAAGCTAATAATTATGATTAAAATGAATAAATACAGTCATCCCTCGACTTACGTCAGGGTTCCGTTCCACCAGGCAGAACGTAAGTCGATACATTAAATCAACAGAGTTATAGGGGTTAGGGACTTAGCCATAATAAGTGTGCTGTCATTTTAATTTTTCAACCTGATCATAAAACTGTACTGTGCACTGCCACGCCACTATAAAACAGGAGAATAATCACCAAATCTTCCTCCACAATCACATCTTCATTACCTTCCCTATGTGAAGGACCAGGCTGTGGCTCTTCTGGTATAACCTATGTTTTTTTGATGAAAATGTCCGATGTGCTTTGCTTATTCCTCTTTTTCTTTTCATCATAAATTTGTTTATAGCAAACAAATGCATCATGTAATTTCTTTTCTACTAATAAGTAGCGTTCTACATTGGGATCCTTGTTTTCAGTCATTTTGAGAATATCGCTAACTGCACAGAACATTTCTGCAAGACCCTTCACTGTGAATTGCTCAACTATCTCTTCTTGTTTCTGTTTTTCCTTTTCTTGTTCTTCCTCTTCTGCAAGATGTTGTTCCTCCAGTTCGACCAATTCTTTGTTGGTCAAGTCTTCATGGGCACTTCCTATGAGTTGAACTAGTCATCATTCACTTTGAGATTCAAGTTGTTTGCTAGGCCCACTATTTCTTCACTCAATTTACAAAGGTCTTCAATTTTTTCAATACTTCCAAAATCATGCACAAATTATTTTTAATGTCTTTTTCCTGCCACTCATGCATTGAGGGATCACTTTGTCCCAAACTACAACAATATTTTTAATAGCAGCATAAATATTGAATGCTTTCCAGAATTCCATGTGAGTCTAGTCGTTTCCTTCAGTAGTAGAAATGGCTTGTGAAAAATTTCTCCATAGATAATAAACCTTAAACACTACTAGAACTCTCTGATAAATCGGTTGGTGAAGATCACTGATATAAGATGGATGACCTGGAGCATTATCAAGAATTAATAAAATTTTAAATTCTACATTTTCTTTCCCACAACAGCTTTCCATTTCACTCGCATTACAGTTGATTAAGGCATCTACAAACAATTTTTGAGTCATCCACGACTTCTTATATCTCCGCTAATGAACTGGAAGAATATGCTTCCTAATGTTTTTGAAGGCTCGTTGATTCTCACTGTGCCATATCACAAATGGTTTCAGTTTATATCCAGCCACATTATCCCCTAACAGAATCGTAACACGGTCTTTAAGAGCTTTGAAATCAGACATAGATTTTAGCTTTTGTAGATGAATTGTCTGCTAAAGCATTTTTTCCGAAACAAGGAGGTCTCATCGATATTAAATATTTGCTGTAGCAAATAATTTTCCTCCGTAATCATTTTATTCAATTTTTCCACAAATCCCTTGGCAGCCTTCTCAGCAGATTCCCATGTATTTTCACATTATGCAGTGCAAAACGCTGCTTGAAACTCATGAACCAACCGGAAGAAGCATTGAATTCATAGTCATAATCGAGTTCTGCTTTCTCCTTCAACATGTTGAAGAGACTTGATGCTTTAGCAGTTTTGGTCATAGTGCTAATTAGTATGTGCTTTCGGTTGGTTCAGGTCCTCTGAATGATGGAAGTAGCTTTTCTAATTACTGATAGGATTTTTTTTGTTGCTTCATCACTATTGTCAATTTAATGGAAGCATATCTTACACAGCCTCTACGATTTTATCCTTATTTTTCAAAATGGTCCTCACTGTAGGATGAGACCATCCGAAGTTGTGTGATCACGGTGAGAGGCTTACCAGCTTCATGTAGCTTTATAACTTACAACTTCGTTTCAAGATCAATTGCTTGCTTCTTTTTCTGTTATTCTTCACTATGTTTTTTGACTGGGCATTGAGGTGGGGGGCAAAACATTGCAAAATAATTAACAATAAATACAAATAACCTATTTCTCAAACACAAAATCAACAGAAGAACTGTTGAAGCCAAATGAGGTTGTTGCTAATGTGCTGTTGCCACTGCGCATGATGCATTACTAAATAAAAACCTTTTTACTTTACGGTTGCTTATGTCTTGTTCAAAAGTATAGTTGAAAATGTTATTTATATGTTATTTATTTCCTTATGGGATCACGGACTTAAGTCGAGGGATGACTGTAATTAAAAATAATTGTTATATTCTTTTTGGAATATTTAATTTTGTTCAAGGGCTTTACTAAACTACAATGGTTTAATAAGCCCACACAAGGTATTTTTTAAAGACTTGGTTAAAATATAAATTACTGCAAGAATTGTTCTTATTTGTGTTTTTTTAATTAGTGATAATACAAACTTTAATATGAACTCTGTTGTTTCAATTAATCTAAACAATTGTCTAACTTATTCAAATTTTAAATAAGGTGGGCCTTATTTGTCTCAGTACCTTAGTAACGAAAATTAATGTAATAAATTGCATTTCCCATAGATAAATGTTTTTACTATTTTTCCTATTCTTATTATTTATTGACTTCTTCGAATAGTTTTCACACAAAAGAAATATTCTGTAACTATAATACTGCACTACTAATCACTGTATGTAACTCCTATTGACTTAAAATGGGACATACCATTAAATAACTGGGAGAGGTCTTGGGTGAGTAAAGTTTTTTGCTTGGCAAGTAGGGTTTTGCATAATTTTTCAAGCCATGAACATAAAATATATAATATAAAATATGATTCTGCTAAATAATAAATATAGGATGTTTATAAATAAATACAATAAACAATGGATAAAACTTAAGAGTTTATGGTATGACCCAAATTTATTAATGGAAAATAACAATGAAGAAATCAGTACTGATATAGAACCAATTAGATTGGAACACCTAAAAGAAGCAATGAAGGTATCAAAAAATAGAAAATCAACTGGATTTGATGGTA
The DNA here is from genome assembly GCF_054136105.1 of Typopeltis vanoorti. NCBI lineage: Eukaryota > Metazoa > Arthropoda > Arachnida > Uropygi > Thelyphonidae > Typopeltis > Typopeltis vanoorti. The sequence goes on along the minus strand of NC_143558.1, from coordinate 22,969,950 downwards.
TAAATAAAGAGTTTTAGAAGTATGATGGAGAATACTTGCATCAAAGATTCTTAAAATTAATAACTATTGGAGGAAATGCAAGATTCCATCAGATTGGTCAGAAACTAAAGTTATATCTACATTTAAGAAAGTAGATAGATGATTGTGGAAATTACAGAGGAATAAGTTTATTAAATACAAGTTACAAAATTTACAGTAAAATTTTGAATAAAAGCCTTAGAAATATTGAAAACAATTACTCTCAGAAGAACAAAATGGTTTCAGACACGGAAGGTCATGTATAGACAATATTTGTGTTTTAAAACAAATTACGGAAAAAAGACAATTTAATTTGGAGATGCATTGAACTTCATAGATTATGAGAAAACTTTTGATAAAATGCATAAAGAAAAATTATGGAGTATAATGAAAAAATAAGGGTATCCATTACAATTGGTATAAACTACACAAAGTTTACATAAAGATACAAAAATACAGTTATAGTTAGGTAATCGATTAACAGAAGAGATTGAAATTAATCAAGGTGTTAGACAGGGATGTAGGTGATCTCCAATTCCATTGAATATATATATATATATAGAGAGAGAGAGATCAGATTACTAAAACACGAAAAACTACAATAAAACAAGGTATCCACTTAACCAGAATTGTTACAGTACAATGCTCTATGCAGATGATCAGATTATGTTCCAAGACAGTGCAGATTGCCTTCGAAAATCAATTTATGAATTAAACAATATAGGCCAACATTACAATTTAAAAATTTCACAAAAGAAAATAAGTCGTCATTTAAAGGTCATCTTAGATCAAAAATAGTTCTAGAAAATAAAATAATAGAACCAGTGACATAGTTTAATTATTTCATCATCATCAAATTCCTGCCATATACCCTCAAGGAGTGTACAGGATATGATAGTACTACATGAAAAATTAACATCATTACTAACTTCCTATCTACAATTTTCCTCCAAATCAGACTGTTGATTGTCAAGACTCCAACATTATCAGATCTTATATTTCTGTCGTCTAAGGCACTTTGTACCATATCAATCCATCTATTTCTTGGTCTTCCTCTGGGTTGTTTTCCTGTCAACCTGGCAGAGAACACTTGTTTTGCTAATCTTTCCTCGTCCATTCTGTTTAAGTGACCATACCACCTGAGATTAGCTCTGCTAACGCATTCATGGATGCTGACAATGTCAAGTTCTTTCCTAATATCCTTATTTTTAATATGATATTGCCATTGATGCCATCTGTTCACACCTATAATCTTTCTCAGAACTCATATCTGCAGTCTCAAGTCTTTGGTCAAGTGTTTTGTTTCTGACCCAGCTCTCAGATCCATAAGTGAAAATTGGTTTGAACATTGTCTTGTATACAGCTAATTTAGTGTTTTGACTAATTTCTCTCTTATTCCATATGAATTTATTCAATTGACTTCCTACCATACCAGCTTTGTTGATTCTGTTGTCTATTTCTATATTTAATTTACCATTTTCACTAAAAATCATGCCTAAGTAGCTGAAATGTTTTACTTGTTCCACAGGTTTTCCATTCACAACACAGTTGACATTTTCAATGAATCTGCCTATTTTCATTGTCTTTGTCTTTTTATTGCTGACCTTCATACCATATCTATTACAACAGTTATTCAATTTAGTCAGAGAATCTTGCAGACTTGTAGCAGATTTATTTAGAAGTATAACATCGTCTGCATAAAGCAAAGAGCTGACATTAACATCTCCAATTTTGATATCAGGTTTAATACCACTTTCCTTCATAATGTGATCCATATAGATAATGAATAACAGAGGTGATGATGTACATCCTTGTCGCACACCAGATTTAACATTAAACCATCTTCCTGTACTTCCTTCAATTCTAACTGCTGACTTACAACTCAAATAAAGACTAAGTATTGCTTGATATAATGCCCCATTGACACCATATAACTGCAGCGTATTGAATAGCTTCTCTCTTGGCACCTTGTCATATGCCTTTTCCAAATCAACAAAACTTAAATACAGATCTTTGTTATATTCCCATGCTTTCTCGACTAATTGTCGTAAAGTGAAGATCTGATCCTGACAGCCTCTATTTGGCCTGAATCCAGCTTGTTCTTCACCAAGCTTTTCTTCCACAATTCTTCTCAACTGTTTCTCAAGTATATTTGAATAGATCTTGCCAGGAACACTCAGTAGGGAAATACCTCTGTAATTCTCACATTCAGTTTTATTTCCCTTTTTATATATGGGTACTATGAGAGCTCTACTCCAATCATCGGGAATTCGTCCTTCTGTCCAGGCTTTCTGAACTATGCAGTGCAGCCACTGTAAGACTCTTATACCACCATATTTCAGCATTTCTGGTCGAATATCATCTACTCCTGATGCCTTTCCACATTTCAAGACTTGGATGGCTTTTTCTACTTCAAGTATGGATAGATATGTATTCCTAACTGCATGCCTGGTCAGTGTTTTTTTTATCACTGCTTGTTTCATTTAGCAGTTTTTCAAAGTAATTACTCCATACTCCGAGGATATCTTTTTCTCCAGTTTTCATGTCACCTTTATCATCTCTCTGACTCCTTTTACAGCACTCTTTCCTCCATTCCTAAGCTTCTTCAACAACCTCCAGAATATTATGCCAAATTCTTGATATTTATTTTCTATGTTCTTGCAAAAGTCATCCCATGACTTTTGTTTAGCTAGTTTTACACAGTGTTTAGCTTTCTTACATTTGTCTCTGTATTCTCTAAGAGCAGAAGCTGACTTATTTGCCATGAACTTTTGATATGCTTTTTTCTTTTCCTTCACTGCCTCTTTAACTTCCTGTGTCCACCATGGAGTTCTAATTTTTCTATCCTTGCAGACAACTTCATCACATGCCTCTCTAGCTGAATCAATCATGGTTTTCTTCAAGGCTTGCCATTGAATCTCCAAGGTTTGGTTCCTGTTCTCAAACTCTTTCATTTTTACTTCAATAATCTTTGTGTATTTTTGTATCTAGGTGAAATGGCCATTAGAAGTGAACTGACAGGTTTTGAAAGTGGTGTTATGATAGGCCTGCAACACGGCATCGTATTTGTTTGGCAATTTGTTGACAGATTGGACCATCCTAGGTCAACAGTTATTGATGTCATACTGAGATGTAAGTGCAGGGAATCGACTATAAGTGCTTGCAGTGGATGACTCACTACACTCAGCGAATGTGACTGTAGGGTGCTAAGAAGGATAATAGGTAAAAAGTGCTATTTGTCAGCTGGCATATTGAATGCAGAGTTCCAGGCATCGACTTGAACAGAAATCTGCACATAAACATTCAGAACCAAGGCTCCCAACATTGCAGGACCACAATATGCAAGCTCCACATTATCAGAACCTACACGTAGCATCTTTTTGCCTGGTGCAGAGAGCATGTACTGTGGGACACGGAAGTTTAGGAAGCTGTGTTATGGAGCAATAAATCATAATACACCTTCTATATGGTCCTGTTTTTTCTGGACAGCCTGGACAAACAGAGGTCAGCCTCAGACCTCTGTTTGTGGTGCCACAAACATCATGGAAAGAGCATTTGTTTAGGATAGAAAGGTGTCTGCTGCCAAAAGAAGTGGATAAATATAGACCAAAGGGAAGAGGCAAGAGGCTTCACTGGTCTTTCCACCTTGCAGCTGGAAAGCTGCAAGGTGGAAAGACCAGTGAAGCCAAAAAAGGCAAATGCCTAATCCTTGAAGAGAAGAAGTAATATGATATATATTGAGGTATTACTGATCAGGGGAAAAGAATCCATAGTAAAGCATTCAATGGTAAGCACTAAGATAAACTTCTTGCTTGGCAAACAGTTACAAGTAGTGTTATGTGGCCAAATTTCAAAATGGAGAATTAGTCAATATTTAACTTTTTTTTGCATTAACATTAACAAAGTCATTAACAAAGATAACTAAGCTAAAGAAAACAGAAAAACTGTAAGTTTAAAAACAAGAACCAAAACCTTGTGTTCTTGGTGGCAAACTGAAGAAAATGTTGATTCAGCCAGGAGGGCATGTAGTGAAGTTGTTTGAAAGAATAAAAAAAAATCCAAACTTCTTGGTGAATACAAGAAGTAAGAGTCAGTTCTTGAAATGAAAGTATATTGAAAGTTCCTAGCAAGTTAGTCAGTAGATACGGATAATATAGAAAAATCTAAGACAGCTAAACCACGTGTAGAAGTAGCTAAAAAAAAGTTATGAGAAGACTTGTAAGAATATAGAAGGCAAATATCAGGAATATGCCAGAATGTTTTAGAAGTTATTGAAAAAGCTTTTAAATGGAAAAATGAGAACTGTAAGAGATATAGCAGATGATAAAAGTGATTTGAAAACTGAAGATAAAGATATTCTGAAAAGCTGGAGTATTAATTTGAAAGATTGTTAAATGAAATAAGTGGTGATAGAACTGTGGTGGAAAATATTCAAGAGGAATGCAATCAGGAGTGCACATTAATCATTGAGGTAGAAAAGGTCATCAGAAACTCAAATGTGGAAACAGTTGGAGTACATCATATATTTCTCCAGATTAAATTCACAAAAATGGAGATATAAAAGTTTCATGTGCTCCATAATTCAAAAGGTATGGGTCAATGTTGACTTCTGGATGATTGGAGAAGATCTTTCTCTCATATATATATATATATAGAGAGAGAGAGAAATCAATGTAAAAATTAGAGGAATTTCTCTGTGTTGCAGGTGAGATTTATGCAAGCATACTTGAGGCTAAAAAAATTATGGAAAAGGAACTTGATAAAGAAAGAGATAGATTCAGGCCAAATAGAAGTTCCACGATCATATTTTAGTCTCAATTTAAAACAAATAGTTGAGAGAATATGAGAAAGATCTGCACTTTTGCAGATTTGGAAACAGTATGTAACAAAGTATGAATAGAAAAACATCTCAAAACACTACAGTCATATTGGTAAATGGAAAATTATGCTGAGAAATACATAGTCTATTTTGTTTTAAGCCAGGAAGTTAGCATAGAATCGCAAGAAGTATAGGAAGAATAAAGATATTTCATCTTTCATATATATATATAGAGAGAGAGAGAGAGAGAGAAATCAGTGTGAAAATTACAGAGTAATTTTTGTTTCTCTAAGCAATAAATAATAATATATTCAGGCAATAACAATCAGAGAAAAGGAGCAGCTATAGTATGTGACACTAAATATGATGCTAATATTTTTGAATGGCAGGCAACATCAAGTAGAGTGATGTGGGCAAATATCAGAATGGGGAACTGGACAATGAGACTTATTTGCACCTATGGTCCCACAAAAGGTTCTACTAAGATAGAAGTGGAGGAATTTTTTGAGGCTTTAGAGAAAGCAACTGACACAATGAAAAAAGAAAAATTGATCCTTGTTGGGGATCTGAATGTTCCAACATAAAAATGTGCATAAATTCACATGGAGAGAAGAGGCAAGGAATAAGAAAAGTCTCATTGACTATGTTATTGTTGATGGTGATGTTTTCTCAATGGTACAGGACACTAGTGTGTGCAGAGGATTTGAAATTGGAAGTAATCACCATTTAGTCTTGAGCAGGATAAAATTGAATTTTATATAGAAAAGAAGAACATATAAGAAAATTTTAACGCGAATAAAAGTTAAGCACTTTTCAGATGTGAACTGTAGACTAAAATAGACAAACATTTTGTCTATTTTAGTCTACAGTTATTGTATCAGTTTCATTACAATTTCACTACAATTTCATTGTATCAGTAAATAATTAATAAATTAATTATTTACTTAGTTTCTGTGTTCTATTATACCGTTAAAATAATAAACAACATGTTCGATGAACACATAAGTCTGTCCACACGTACAGAGACAAACATTATTCGAGAAAAAATGAAAGAATTTGAGAACAGGAACCAAACTTTGGAGATTCAGTTGCTAGCCCTGGAGAAAACATTGTTCAGATGTCATCTTCCAGAAGGCTGACTACAATGAGCTTCCACCATGTACGGTTTTGCACTTCTCTTTTACATTCTTCATAGGACAAAAAGGTCCGTCCTTAATATTTCTCATCCAATCTGTTCTTTGTCTTCCTCTTCTTTTTTTTCATTGTATCATTCTTTCTAGTCATGTTTTTTTGTAAGGATTCATGCTTTAGTATATTACCAAGGCAGGTGGTTTTCCTTTTCTTAATGGTTTTCAACAGATTCCTGTCTTCTCCAATCTCTCTAATATTTCTAAATTAGAAATATTAAAAAAGTAAGAAAGCTAAACACTGTGTAAAACTAGCTAAACAAAAGTCATGGGAAGACTGTGGTAAGAACATAGAAAATAAATAGGGGGGGGGGGGGGGGAAATATTCTGGAGGCTGTTGAAAAAGCTCAAAAATGAAAGAAAGAGTGCATTAAAAGAAATTAGTTATGATAAAGGTGACATGAAAACTGGATAAAAAGATATCCTTGATGTATAATTACTTTGAAAAATTGCTAAATGAAACAAGCAGTGACAGCTTGTGGTAAAAAAAAAAAAAAAAATGAACAATCATGAAATCAGAAATACATTTCCATACTTAGAAAGTAGAAAAAGCCGTCAAAAGCCTGAAATGTGGAAAGGCAGCAGGAGTAGATGATATTTGACCAGAAATGCTGAAGTATGGTGGTATAAAAGTCTTACAGTGGCTGCACTGCATAGTTCAGAAGGCCTGGACAGAAGGATGAATTCCAGATGATTGGAGTAAAGCTCCCATAGTACCCATATATAAAAAGGGAAATAAAACTGAATGTGAGAATTACAGAGGTATTTCCCTACTGAGTGTTCCTGGTAAGATCTATGCAAGTATACTTGAGAAGGATTGTGGAAGAGAAGTTTGGTGAGGAAAAAGCTGGATTCAGGCCAAATCGAGGATGTCAGGATCAGATGTTCACTTTGCGACAAATAGTTGAAAAGTCATGCGAATATAACAAAGATCTGTATTTAAGTTTTGTAGATCTGGAAAAGGCATATGACAAGGTGCCAAGAGAGAAGCTATTCAAAACGCTACAGTTGTGTGGTGTCAGTGGATCATTATATCTAACAAATACTCAAATACATACTTATCCTTTATTTGAGTTGTAAGTCAGCAGTTAGAATTGAAGGAAGTACAGGGAGACGGTTTAATGTTAAATCTGGTGTGAGACAAGGATGTACATTATCGCCTCTGTTATTTATTATCTATATGGATTACATTATGAAGGAAAGTGGTATTAAACCTGATATCATAATTGGAGATGTTAATGTCAGTGCTTTGCTTTATGCAGATAATGTTATACTTCTGAATAAATCCGCTACAAGTCTGCATGATTCCCTGACTAAATTGAATAACTGTTGTAATAGATATGGTATGAAGGTCAGCAATAACAAGACAAAGATAATGAAAATAGGCAGAAGCATTGAACATATCAGCTGCATTGCGAATGAGAACCTGTAGAATAAGTAAAACATTTCAGCTTTTTAGGCACGATTTTTAGTGAAGATGGTAAATTACATATGGAAATAGACAACAGAATCAAAGCTGGTAAGGTAGGAAGTCAAGTGAATAAATTTATGTGGAATAAGAGAGAAATTAGTCAAAACACTAAATTAGCTGTATACAAGACAGTGTTCATACCAGTATTAACTTATGGATCTGAGAGCTGGGTCAGAAGGAAAACACTTGACCAAAGACTAGAGACTGCAGATATGAAAGTCCTGAGAAAGATTATAGGTGTGAACAGATGGCATCAATGGCAATATCATATTAAAAGCGAGGATATTAGGAAAGAACTCTACATTGTCAGCATCCAGGAATGCGTTAGCAGAGCTAATCTCAGGTGGTATGGTCACTTAAACAGAATGGGCGAGGAAAGATTAGCCAAACAAGTTTTCTATGCCAGGTTGGCAGGAAAAAGACCAAGATATAGGTAGATTGATATGGTAAAAACTGCCATAGAAGATAGATATATAAATATAAGATCTGATAATGTTGTAACTTTGACAGGTAACAGATTGATTTGGCAGAAAATTGTAGATAGGAAGTTAGTAATGATGTAAATTTTTCATGTAGTACTATCATATCCTGACACCCCTGAGAGTAAATGTCAGGAATTTGATGAAGATGATGATGATTAGCAAAAAAAGTGTTTTCTGCCAGTTTTGCAAGAAAGCACCCAGAGAAAGACCAAGGTATAAGCAGATTGATACAGTAAAAAGTGCCTTCGAAAACAAAAATTTAAGATCTCATAATGTTGGAGTCTTGACAGATAACAGATTGGAGGAAAATTGTTCATATGAAGTTAGTAATGATGTAAGTTCTTCATGTAGTACTAACATAATATCCTTTAGGGTACATGTCAGGAATGTGATGATGATATTTAATCAGGTGTAAGACACGCGTGCATGCTATCACCACCTATTTTCATCATCTGTGGGATCACATTATGAAAGAAATGGGCATTAAAACTCATATCAAACTTAGCTCTTCATGCAGTTGGTTACACTTCTAAGCAGATCCAGTGAAGTGTCCTGGATTATAATTAATCAGAGCCTTTAAGGGAAAGTATGACAGCTGGTGATGTATGGCCTCCCTTGATGAGTCCTTGACTCCTTAGAGGTTCAGGTAATAGTAATATGGAGGTGGAAAGTTTTTTTCCCCAGAAACTGACAAATCAGCCAAGAAAACATACCCAATTTACAGACATAAAAATGCTATTGGTGGTAGTAGTGCAATTGGGGGATTAAGGAGAGGAGATGTAGAGTTGTGTGCCTTCCCATGATGAGTCCTTTGAGGTGCCATATAATAATAGCTTGCAAGGGCCTCCCTAGCCAGTTGGACTGAACATTTCTTTATCATACTTGCTGATATCCCACCTGTTCTATTGTAGAATTCTGATGTAGGTTTTGCTACATTTTCTAGAACCTTCTTCTGTGTTACCTGTCTCTCTTCTTCCATTGTAGTAATGTGCACCATGTTGCATACACCGGATCGATAGATCTTAGCAAAAGGAGCACTCATTTGAATAATTGCATTTACTTTTTTCTCATTCATACGCTTTTACTTGCAGAAAAGCAAAATTCTTTTAGGTTGCCTTTATCCTGCACAGATAGTTTCTTTTCAAACTCCAACTTAGTTTTCCTCACAATCTTCGTGTAACTTTTCTGGCTAGCACTTTATATATTTAATATCTCCTCTCATCCTTATTCTCATGATATTCCTTCCATATCATCCTCTTCTCATGGATCTCTTGTTTAATAAGGATGCATATCCTTTTCATTCCCATCTGGTTTGTTTGTCTAACTCTAGGGAAACATTCAGATACCATATGGTTTAAGTATCTTTTCAAAGTTTCCCCATGCACTACTGATATCCTTTGCACTCAGTAACTGACTCCATGAGATCGCACGTAGTATTCTCTTGAGTTTATCATGATTTCCAGCTTTGTACTTCAGTATGCCTTTCGTAATTGTAACGTATATTCTTAGTCACTAGAAGAAAACTGACAGAGCTATTGTGTAAGAGCAGCAATTTCATTTTAATATAAACCAAGGTTCTTACCTGACATTTCGACCTTCATATATCAACCATCCTAATTTAAATAATAATGGTGGCTTAAAATCCCAGGAGTATGGTTGGTACACATTCAATTCATAACTTCTGTTTCAAGTTATCCAACAAACCCTCACTTCAGGACTCTAGGCAGTAAGGACTCATTGCCTTAAACTGTCTTATCAAAATTATCCTGATATCCTCTCAGAGGCATGTGATGTATATAGTGAATTTGGCTATATACATCACATGCCTCATATAGGAATAGAAGGAAGCACATGGTTTTGCAATCATCATAGAACAAACATTAACAGTAAAATGGGCCATACTGAAGAGCTCAGTGCCTTTCAATTTTGTGCTATCATAGGATATCACCTTTAGCAACATGTCAGTGCATGAATTTTTGCCTTGCTGCAGCTTCTCTGATTAACTGTAAGTAATGTTAATTAAGAAGTTTCCACTTCACACCTGGTAGGCTACCAGGTGTGAAGTGGAAACACCTAGGAGCAACAACAGCACATTCATGACCTGGTAGGCTACAAAAAAAATCATAGAGCAGGACAAGTGTGTGTGTGTGTGGCGCAAAAAATTTCCTGACCTTGGTTGAAGCATCAGGTGGAGTGGTGTAAAGGTTGCTGCTATTTCACTATGAAGCAGTGGAGAAGCATTTGCTGGTGATAGATCATGCATTGTTGTCAGTCAGTCTCACTGACAAGTCTGGGTTTGACACTGAAGTCTGCAGGTATGGTTTCATGAGATGGGTGTTGAAGAACTTTACTGGTCTGCACAGAGCTCTGATCTCCATTCCATCAAACACCTGTAAGATAAGTCAGAACGCCAAGGTCAAGTAAGGCTGAATCACTTGACATCAGTGATCAACCTCACTAATGCACTTCTGGAAGAATGTGCCATTGTTCCATTTACAATGCACTGGCTAAGTAAATCAGAAGTAAAAATTTTTACTGTAAGACTGTAAAATACAAAGCATTTTGTTTATTAGTATATAAACCTTCAAAGAGTTGAAGCACATTACAGGTGGACACTCTACTCCTAACACCTCACCATTTCTACTAAATTTTCATCTACACATAATACAATTTTTTGTATACTGTGTGTTCTCTGGTAGTTTGCCTGCATGTAGGATGAAAAACCCAAGTTTTTTTTAGGGAAAATCATGTTACTTTTGTATGAGATTGACTTAACTCACTTTCAGAATGTTGTAAGTAATCAGTATATTTTAATAATTGTAAAAATTGTTAATTAAACTTCATCATTATTATTGTTACATGACTACAACTCTGTCTCCACGCAATCCACCAACTACAATGAACCACAACTACACCAATGGCATCTACTGCCCACCAGTACCACTAATATTTTCACAGACAATCATAAACATCCATGCCCACAGCAGGATTCGAACCTGCAGCCTTTTGGCTGGAGAGCAGATATGGTAACCACTCTGCCAACTAAGCCAGTCAACCAGGCTTTCCATTTCCTTCTGAATGGAAAGAATATTATATAAATCTTAACAAAAAAAAAAAAGCAGTCAAATGGATTTTAAATTGCACATTGTTTGCTATATAATACTTGTGTTGTTTGTTGCATGCACTTGTTAACTGCTATTTAAGTACAGAATTGTATTTTGGGACTTGTGTAACTCAGTGGAAGTGGGCATTTGCATCCTCTGTGCTAGGCCACCCAAAGATTGACTTAAGTTCAAGTCTAGTTGTTGACTGGAGGAACTTTTTCTAAGCCTTTCTTCAGCAGGTTCCCAAGTTAGTCAATCCTGTAAACTCAAGAAAATCTACTGTGGAATCCTGATGTCATTGTCCTGATGAAAGATGATTTTTTTTCTTCTGCAAATTTTCTCACAAATTTTTGGTCTAGTCTGGTTAAAAAATCAGAATAATATTTCCCAGTTATTGTTTTATCCTTTTCAAGATAATTAATAAACAAAATGCCTTTAGCATCCAAAAACACCGATGCCTTGACCTTTCTGATCGAACTGACTTTGTCTTCTTTGGTACTGAACAAATGGGTTCTGTCCACTATTTTAACTGCTGTTTGGATTCTGGTGTGTGTAATGGTGAATCCACGTCTCATCCATTGCAATAAGTCGATGAGATTTATTGCAATGGATGAGACGTGGATTCACCATCGCCAAAATCAGTTTTATTCTTGTTAAAACACTCCAAGCACACTGTTCAGAGATTTTCATGTGCATTTTTGATCTGCTGTGAGGAAGCATTGCACCCATCTTGCACAAAGCTTCTTCGTTTGCAATTCTTCATGCAAAATGTATCTTACACGTTCTTTGAAATGCCTATAGTCTCAGCAATTTCAAACACTGACTCGCTGGTCATCCAATACCATATTGTGCACTTGATTAGTTTCTGGTGTTTCACTTTTTGGACATCCTTCATGTGGATCATCTTCAAGGCTGGTACATCAATGCTTAAACTTGCAGCCCATTTCTTAATTGTCGAAAACAAAGAAGAATGCCCATAAACTTTTATGAACTTCGAATGAATTTCTTATGGGGTTTACCTTCGTTTACAAAGAATTTTATAACTGCACGATACTCAATTTTATCCATTTCAAGGGATACAGACAACACTTTTGCTTCAGACAGCTATATAACTACTTGATAGAATGACTTGCAATTTCACATAGATGCCTATGACAGTATACCAACTTAAAAAAAATCTCTTGCCAATAGTGTTGCCATTTATGGTCGAGACTGAGAACTTTTCAGACCACCCTCGTATATGAGAAGCAGAGGCCACACACTTCTAATTTTTCTTACTTTTTTTTAAAAAAAATATTATTCCTAACAGTTGGTTATAATACTAGCAAACTTTACAAGTAAAAAAAGGACATTGTTTTCAGAGTTCATGCATCACTAATTTCATTAGAGTTGACATCCTAAAGAAGAAAATAATTTATCAAAGCTTAATAATGTGAAAATGGTATTCTCACCTTAAATTTTATTGTTCCTAAAAGTTATCTTTCACAACTTAAGTAGACTCATTAGTTCAAAAAACAAATGGTAGAATGAAAATGCCAAGAAATTTGTTAAGAAAAATCTTACATAATATAATCTTTGTAGTATTAATGCATATGTGATATGTATAATAATATGGTTATTCTGTTTTCTGATAAATGCATATAATTTTTTTTTTTTCATTTCATTGGAAAATTCTTTCAGTGTGCATAAATGTCAGTGCATTGTTACGACGTTTTCTCTAAAATTTTTATGCTTTTCTTAGTGCAACTTCCTTCCCTATTCTGTGATCTATCTCTTCCTGAATTTCCTAACCTTAAAACTTTAAATCACCCTTTTGTAACTTCCCTATGAAAATGAAAGTTAGTCACCAACTAAGAATGCATTCTCTAGACCTTCTTTCTGGGGCCGTCTCCTTTTCAGACACTGAAAAATTTATTTTTTAAAGCTACGCCAGTCAGAGTCCTAGGACAGAAGAATCCTTGTTCAGAGAGACCTTCCCAGAATCTTAATGCCTAATTTATTTTTCTAAAGCTCAACAGCATCTGTAGAATTCTTAGCTTGCAGTCGTCACTCCAACGTTCTAAATTCCCCTATCTTATTCCTTTCGCACAGGTTCAGATTTTATGAGTGGTAGGTTGGTCTCATGCTCAGGCAAAACTCAGGTTTGCATAACAAAACGTGTTTATTAGGATCTTAGTGCACTTACATTTAGATTCAAACATACACAAGAATTTAATCAATTAAACACTAAATCAAACTGGCGAATACAAGTGAACATTCTAATAAATAATCAAGTGTAGCCTCTAAGTTAATCAACGATACACATAATATTCACAATACAAAATTCTAATTTGATCCTGTCTACAGTACTAGCTCCTCACATTAATTTGGGCACACACATGTGCATAAGTTTTCAGACAACCAGTCTAATGAAAGACCCAACAAATTAAAATTGCTAACAATATTAGTCATTCAAAGTTCCCTAAGTATCTGTTCATAATTTCCTTTCCACTAGAAACTGATTTACCCTTTCTTCTAATACAATTGGAAAATAAGTAAGAAAGTTCTGTACGTTACCATCACTGTGTTTGGTTACTGTCTTCTTTTGTTGGATAAGATCCTACACTTTCAACAGGTTGCGTTCAAGTGGAGGTCATATTGTTCATCCGACAAGGCTTTTCTCTGCACTTTAGCAATGCTAGCGTTCGTCTCGATCTCTTGTGGATCACTGGTGTCAACGTTACCATCTTTGGGGAAACCTTCCTCTACCTCATTCCGGTAGGACTTCTACCAACGGCCCGAAACAGTGGACGCCGACTTCTCGCGTACTGTCTGTTCGGTACCCATCAAGCATCCACAGGGGAGAGCTCATTGTCTGACATCATAGTACTTTCTTCCACTTGTCAGCAACCACAGATCCAAGCGAGAACAGGAACAAACTCGAGAGTGCTAGAAACTCATGCAAATCCTTATTTATTCTATCTCTGTTGCGCCCTCTTTTCCACTGCAGAAATCTTCACACGGCACCTTCCCCTGTGCCCTTAAGCTGTTTCGTCATAATTCTGCTCCTTGAGGAGCACTCTTTTCGTGGAACGCAAGCTCAATTCGCCTTCCGCATAATCATTCGCCTCAGGCATTATGCTAAACTGGGTGGCTAGCACGCGACCTTCGGACTTTTGTTTACACTTGATATACAGTTCACATAGACTACAATTTGATCACTATAACTTACAAAACAGAATTTCTGTTTAGATAAACAAAATTCATCTTTCCTTTGTACTTCACATTAGTTATTCATTTATGCTCCCTCTTACAATTTGTTTTCCTACTATAGTACAAGTATCTCTTAGTTGTTATTTTATTCTTGTTAGATTTTTAATGAAAATTCCTTATTCGAGATCTAACAAAGGTCCCCCCTTTCTTTAAAAAAATTTTTTAACAAAATTTTTTCTCTAAGCCATCCCTCAATTCTCTGGGAATGACTCTTCCATCTCGTTCTGGGCCTTAGCATGTATCTTGATAAAGTTGAGTGCATGGTTTCTTAACAAACTGATACTCCTGATCCCTCTGAGCTTGCTTATCTTCGTGGTCTAGGTCCAAGAATTCTCTGTCTCATGTACCTCGGAAAATATTCACTTGAGGAAAGTTGTCCCTCCACCCCTTTGATGTGCCCTTTCTTCAATGAGTGTACCTTGTAATCCATTCTAATTTTGTTCTCTTGGCAACTTCCTCTTTCTCGTGATCTCCTCTTTCTTCCCCAGATGTTCTCGAGTGAATCTCCCAAACAGACTAGCCTGTCAGATCTGTACTTGTACAGTTTCAATCGATTGGAATGTACAATCATAGTTTTTCCTTGGCGTGCCCTTTCTCTTATCTGGAAGGTTACTGGAGATGGCTTCTCCAGAATTTCAAAGGGCCCCACAGCACCTCTTCCAAACTTGACCCCCTTATTATTGTCGGAGTTCTGCTCTAATAGGACCAAGTTTCCCAGCTTCAGATCCTTGTATTTTCTTATCTTGTTATCGTATGATCTGGCAGTCGAGAACACATGTTGCTAGATTCAGCTACTAGTTTGTGGGCTAATTTGTTTTCCCTGATGAGGTTATTCAGATATTCGTCTATATCTGGGAACCCTGTGCTAGCCTTGGAATTTCTGAAGTCATTGGGGAATAATGGCTCGAAACTGTAGAGCACAACTGCAGGGACCTCCTTGGTAGCAGTATGGAGAGCATTCCTGCTTGCAAAGAGGGTGTGTGCAAGGGGGGGGTGTCCCAGTCTGACACCCACCCCTCTGCTAGCTTGGAGAGTGTGCTTTAAGGTCCTGTTCATTCTCTCGCACATCCCATTCCCTTGAGGATGGTATGGGGTAGTGAACAGCTTCTTTATCCCCAACAACTTATGGAGTTGTAACATCACCTCAGCAGTGAAATTAGTGCCTTTGTCAGATAAAAGGGTTTGGGACATTCCATACCTTGAGAAAACCAGCTAGAACAGTTTGTTTGCAACGGTCTTAGCCGTCTGATCCTTCACGGCTGTGGCTTCAGGAAACCTCGAGAACATATCTATTATAACAAGTATATATCTGTTGCCCTTCGAGGAGGTGGGAAGTGGCCCCACAATGTCCATTGCCATAGCCTGAAAGGGGCATGAGGGGAGCGGGAAAGGCTGGAGAGGGGCCTTGCCAGTGATGTTAGATTTCTGTAGGCATAAGTGGCATGAAGACACATATGCCTCAACATCATCTCTCATTCCTTTCCACAAGTGCCTGTCCGTCACCCTCTTCCATGTTCTATGACTGCCCTGATGTCCAGTCAGATCAGTCATGAAACATGTATAGCACCTAAGGAATCATGACCTTTTGGAACTAGGATTTTATTTTTCCATCTTCCCGTGACATCTTGTTTTGACAACAAAAGACCATCTTTATCCATGTGTGTGGTATCATAGAACAATTGATTGTCCAAGAGGCTTTCCCCATCTGATAACCTCTTGTGCACCCCTCACCCCTACATCGGATTTAATCTCTGGGCTTCAATTATCTCAGGCCTTCCCCAGGTCTGAAGTTGGAGGGGTAAGGGCTCCTTTCGACCACTAGTATGGGGCTGATATCCTCCCTATTTATGGAGGAGTCCTCCTCAGGGTTCAGATCTAGTGACCTAGACAGATAGTCAGCCACTACATTCTACCTCCTTGGAATATAGCTTATCTCGACGTCAAACTCCTGCATTTCTAGGGACCAGCATATGATTCTTTGATTTTTGCCTTTCATAGATGATATGAGTGATAAAAGCTTGTGGTTAGATCTTAAGACGATGTGTTATCCCAGTAGCATGTATCGGAATTTCCTAAGGCTGTATATAATTGCCAGAGCCTCCTTCTTAATCACTGAATAGTTCCTTTCGGAGGAAGATAGCCTTCTGCTAATGAAAGCAATTGGTTTGAAAACCTCTCCCTCCGCCTGCTATAGTACACAGTAACATGGTCATTAGAGGCATCAGCGTCGAGAAAAAATGTTTGCCCAAGCTTAGGATACGTAAGCACCGGTGACGTGGTCAAAGCCAGGTTCAGAGCTTGGTAAGCACTCCGCTGCCCTCCCCCCGTGCGAATTTCGTCCCCTTTCTTGTCAGCCTTACTATGGGCTCCATTAGTTTGGAACACTCGGGAATAAATTTCCGGTAAAAGTTAACCATTCCCAGATATCTCCTAACTCGTCTCACCATGGAGAGGATATTTGCATTCAGTATGGTAATTACATTATCTTTGGAGGGAAATATCCCTGCCTCGTTTACCACATGTCCCAGGTATTCTACCTTTTTCAAAAAAAATTTGCATTTCAAACATTTTAGTGTTAGGTGGGCCTCTGCTTAGTCTGCCCAGAACTTTCACCAAGATTTCCTTGTGTTCTCTCAAGCTGGATGAGTAAATCAGCAGATTGTCCTGGAAGCACAAGACTACTTTTCCTAACATGTCTGTCAGAACAGAGTTCATGAGACTGAAAGCTCATGGCTGAATTCCTCGCCCCTTGGGGAAGTCGGCACAGTTGATATTTTTGCCATTTAGTGGTGAAGGCAAAATACTTCCTGTCCTCTTTCCTGAGGGGGATTTGGAAATAGCCAGAGTTCAGATCTAACTTTGAAAATATTTTTGCTCCTTCCAGGTTGATCAGTAATTCCTCAATCTTGCACGCTGGGAAGTCAATTGGCTTGGTAACCTTGTTGACTTCCCTTAGATCTAGCACGAACCTCAGGCTCCCATTTGATTTTTCCACCAGGATGAACAGGCTGTTCCACCGGGAATTTGACTTTTCATTGATTCCCGCCTTCTCATACTCTATCAATAACTTCCCCAAGCCATCCAGCTGCTTTAGGGGAGTCTGATATTGTTTCACATATATGGGGGTCTCTGAAGTAACCTGCATTGCATGCTCAACCACGTTCGTGCAGGGCAGGGAGCCAATCCCTTCCATGAACACCTTGAAATATTGTTTGTAGATAGACTGGAAAAATTCCCTGAGCTCTCCTTTCTCATGATCGGAGTCATACAATTTCATGGCATCGTGCATAAGTCTTTCCTTCCATTCATCCTGGTCTTCCTCCACTTTACTTACATCAATCTGCATAACTTCTCGCGTTTTCCGATCGTTGCCGAGACTGTACCTAGGTTGGAAGGTTTTTCTACAGAGGGATAGTGATTGATTGCCAAAGTCGCACACGAATTGATGCCTCTCCTAGAAATCCAGACCCAATATAATCTGGTTACTCAGGTCTGATAATTCAGGGAGGACTATCACTTCGTGAGCAAGGTTCACAGGGAAGCAAGGTATGGATATCCTCACGATGGCCTTGGTAGTGGAAGAAAGCTCGACCTTGGCAATCACCATGATCTTATATGGGTGCTGTAGCTCAACTAGATTATTGGCATTCAAGGTGTTGAGCTTCCTAAACAATGAGTAGGGAATTACTGATACATGGGCTCCGGTATCTAATAGAAAGCTACATGGAGTTCCTTCTATGAATCCCTCCACTACGGTTAGTGGTTTCCCACTTTGTATTTCTGCTGGGCTCACGCTCTACATTCTACAGAATTTGCCTTCACCTAACGATTTACCTTGAGTTGCAATGAGGCTTTCCCTCTTTCTCCCCCCCCCCTGGATCTCAGAGCAGAATATGATGTTAGAGCCTTCATTTGGAACTGACTTGTTCTTGCAGTATCTGCTCTCCGGCCAAGAGGCTGCGCGTTCGAATTCTGCGTAGGTTGGATGTTTGTGATTGCCTTTCACCTTTATATGTTCATTCACTCAAGTATAGATATACTTTCCCAGTATGGACTGGGTCACCATGGGAGTAGTAGACCCAAACCTCCCGCAATGGGAGAGGCCTTCACCCTGTGGTGGGTAGAAAAGTAGGCTGTTCATCATCATAAATAAAATAAACTATATATGGTAGATAACTTTCAAGTTTTTTTTTTTTTTGCTGCCCTCCCATAAGTAACAGTGGAACTATGCAGCCCTTGGCCTTAACAAGTTTGTGCATCCCTCCTCTACAGCATCTGTAGAATTCTTAGCTTGCAGTCGTCACTCCAATGTTCTAAATTCCCCTATCTTATTCCTTTCGCACGGGTTCAGATTTTATGAGTGGTAGGTTAGTCTCATGCTCAGGCAAAACTCAGGTTACATAACAAAATGTGTTTATTAGGATCTTAGAGCACTTACATTTAGATTCAAACATACACAAGAATTTAATCAATTAAACACTAAATCAAACTGGCAAATACAAGTGAACATTCTAATAAATAATCAACAACTGTAGCCTCTAAGTTAATCAACGATACACATAATATTCACAGTACAAAATTCTAATTAGATCCTATCTACAACACTATCTCCTTACATTAATTTGGGCACAAACATGTACATAAGTTTTCAGACAACCAGTCTAATGAAAGACCCAACAAATTAAAATTGCTAACCATATTAGTCATTCAAAGTTCCCTAAGTATCTGTCCATAATTTCCTTTCCACTAGAAACTGATTTACCCTTTTTTCTAATAATTGGAAAATAAGTAAGAAAGTTCTGTACATTATCATCACGGTGTTTGGTTACCGTCTCTGCCTGGTCTGTCTTCTTTTGTTGGATAAGACTCTACACTTTCAACAGGTTGCGTTCGCGTGGAGGTCATGTTGTTCATCCGATAAGGCCTTTCTCTGCACTCTAGCGATGTTAGCATTCATCTTGATCTCTTGCAGGTCACTCTGGTCAGCATTACCGTCTTTGGGAAGAAAAACCTTCCGCTGCCTCATTCTGGTAGGACTTCTACCGACGGCCCGAAACAGTGGACGCTGACTTCTTGCGTACCGTCTGTTCGGCACCCATCAAGCATCCACAGGGGAGAGCTCGTTGTCCGACATCGTAGTACTTTCTTCCACTGGTCAGCAAGAACAGGAACAAACTCTAGAGTGCTTGAAACTCACGCGAATCCTTATTTATTCTGTCTCTGTTGCGCCCTCTTTTCCACTGCAGAAATCTTCACATGGCACCTTCCCCTGTGCCCTTAAGCTGTTTCATCATAACTCTGCTCCTCGAGGAGCGCTCTTTTTGGGGACCTCTAGCTTGATTCGCTTCAGGCATTACGCTAAACTGGGTGGCTAGCATGCGACCTTCGGACTTTTGTTTACACTTGATATACAGTTCACATAGACTACAATTTGATCACTACAACTTACAAAATGGAATTTCTATTTAGATAAATAAAATTCATCTTTCCTTTGTACTTCACATCACAGTTATTCATTTATGCTCCCTCTTACAATTTGTTTTCCTACTGTAGTACAAGTATCTCTTAGTTATTTTATTCTTGTTAGATCTTGAATGAAATAATTTTTTTAATGAAAATTCCTTATTCGGGATCTAACAGCATGCTTGAAGCTTAAAAAATAAAAGTGTATTTATTGTTATTTATTTTATTACTGATTAATTTAAAGTATAAAATTTAAAATGTATACAGAGTTATTTATGCTCACTAATATTTTTCTAATATTAAAAAATGAGCTGCATTAAGTACTTAATTTTTGAAATTTATATGATTCATATACCTATGTGTTAAGAAAATTGTTTGGTGAATTGCTTATCTCTCTCTGTTTGAAGGTGTGATAGTGTTGACAAGTAGTGGTTTCTAGTTCAGTATATTTTATTGCATTGATAATTGAGCAGTGCTTCACATTCACAGAACATGGAAGTTTACTTTTTATGGTTGTGGTTATCACACGAAAATTATTGAAGTGGTTTAATTTTGACAATTTCTTTTGTGCATTTTACACAGTGCAATAAACACCAATAAGTGTTTTATTTGTGTGTTACATAAGTAAATCTAGGACTGTGGAGCTAGACAAATTTTACTAAAAATTTGTCAAGTCATTCCAATTTTTATGTCAATTAGACCAGTTACATGGGCATAAAGAATCAAAATGTGTTGTTGAAATTATGGAATTTAGTAAAATCCCCCCCCTTTTTTTTTCCCTTCCATATTAGGCTCATTGGCCTGTCACAACCAAGTGACTTGGCTTCTTTTGTAATCTGATTATTGCTTGTGATAGATGGTTAATTCTGTCTGCTATTGTATATTTGTAAATTGTATGTGTTTTTCTGACCACTTTGGCTGTTTTCTTGGAGGAAAAGCCCTGATTACGGTTTGTCATGTTCTGGATGGGATTTGAATTCAGGTCTCTTTCCAACCAAAGGATATTGTTGATACCATCTGAGTTATGCCTGTAGGATTCAGTTTTGTTTTTATTGGCAAACTTTTGCCAAACTGTTTCAGAATGATCCTTTCCTCTGAATGTTTGTAGAAACTAAGAAAGTTTTTTGAAAGTTCATTTGCAAAAAAATACATTTCTCTGACATTTCGATTTCCTTAGTACTAAACAAGAGTTTATACTCTCTTAAGGTTTCTGTCTGGTGTCTGAAGAGAACCAACTAGTTTGAAACAGTATCAGGCAGTGAAATCTTTATCAAATGTACTAATAAAAGGTGAATATATAGATGCTTAGGCAGCACTCGTGTCTTTCAAATAGTGAAAGCTAAGGTAACTCAGGGATGCCGAGGATTGTATTTCTCTTAAGCTCTCAGTTCAACTTGCAAAACTTTCATAGTTTCTACAAGTGTTCAGTTTCAAAATAATATTGGATCTAGTATCCACTTTGCCTATGTAATTTTATATTGTTGAAATGAAGCTTTATGGCTCTTTCTTTAGTAATTAATTTCACAGTTATCTTGCCTCTAGAGGGCACTTTACTAGAACATTAGTGTTCCATTTTGGTTACAACTTCAACTGTTTCCATAACATTCTAATTAAGTGCCATGTCTCCTACAGTTGTAATTGTTCTCTGATGATACTGGTTAGAAAACAAGTGAAATATTAATAAGTTTTATAAATTAATTATTGTTTCTACTTTTGGTCTTGATTAATTCTTTACCCAAATATAAGCATCAAGTTTGCTCACAAAGTATCTTTACAATGGTTACTTGTGTATAGAAGCTGTTGACTTCATATCGATTGCACAGCACTTTCTTTTATACATATATCTTGCTATGCATTATGGAAAGAGTCACTACCCAGGTTTTGACCTTTATTGAAGTCTCAGCAGTGGGAGTGTCAGACATAGGAAGATAGGTTGAATCATTGAAGAAGTCATATATTTTGCATGTACAAGGAATAAAATGGTATATCATCATATTATTAAGATACTCGATTAGAGATAAAAGATAATTGTAGAAAGTCTTTACATTATATGACTTCTGCATGAATTTTGAAATTGGCCAAGCTATTTATTCATAAAAGTTGAAATTTAGTTTTTTATATGGCACTGGTTAAAATGAAAAATTCAGATAAAGAATTATAGTCTTTTGTTCTCCAAAGAGAGCAGGTGATTCGCTTTTAGCTCTGACTTTAAAAAATTGTTTGATTGCCAGTTGGTAGTCCCCATCTTCATCATTGAAAGAGTTAAGCATTATGATGGATTATTATTATTATTATTATTATTATTGTGACAACAAATTGGCAAACAACTACCATCATCTGTGCTCCTTATCCTAACTCATATTAATGTGTTCTGTAATTATTTTTCTAAGTCGTGAAGGTAAAAGCCTCTCATGAATAATATAATAAATCAAAAATAACCTGAAAACTTTAATAGTCAACTTTAATTGGTTGCCTGTGTTTACCAGAAGGGAGTGGACACAAGTGATAAACATTATTCTGCATTAGTTAGCTTAAGTGAGGGGAAAAGTAATTGGCTCAGTTGGCATGAACAAGTCATCTTCTTAATCGGATAGAGATACAGTGATGAACAGCTGGCATAAATTGATATAGTTCGCCCACCGTTTGTAGATCTCTCCTTGGCATTTTGCCAAGAATAGTCGATTCATGCCGAAGGGGAGAAAGAAATGATGTATGAATTAGTCGCCAACATGCGAAATCACGTGCTTTCTTTCTGTCGCTGTACTAGTACTAGCTTGATTTTTGTTGTCGCTTTTTTGCATTATTTTTTTTATTATTAATTTGTATGATGGATCCAGTACAGCCAACAAGTTCTGTTGTTAAATGCTTCAGTAGCTCTTGCAAAAGAATATTGAATAATGTGCTGACATTCTGCGAAAAAGAATAGTCTCCTTGTTCCCCTTTCTCAAGTCATAAAACATGCAAGTGCAATTGCGAGTGTATCAGAGTCGACTGTTAAAAGAATTCGTAGGGAATCAAAAGGTGAAGGTAAGCCAAAATTTAAACCTAAAAAAAGCGGCAGAGTAAAGAAAACCATCGAAACCGTAGCTTTGAATGATTTTGATGTAGACGTTATAAGAACTATTCACGAATTTTGCGTGGTCAAGAAAAGAGTGCCAGCTGTTCCGAAATTGATTCCTGTGCTTACTTAAAGAAAAAATTAATTTTCCTTGGAAAAGAGAAACTTTAAGGAAAATACTTCATGAAATCGGATTTTGTTTTAAAAAGTCCCAGAATAAAAGTAAACTTATCATGGAGCGAAGTGACATTGTTTTATCTAGAACGCAGTATTTGAGAGCAATAAGACGTTTCAGGGAGGGAAAAAAAATTGTGTATCTAGATGAAACTTGGATTGATAGTAATTTAATTTATGGAAAATGTTGGCAGTCTAAAGAAGAATGTGGAGTGCTACAAACCGGAAATGTCTCGTGGCACATAATAATTTTGTGTGCGGGTGGAGAAATGGGTTTTTTACTGAATTCAAACTTACTATACAAAGCCAATTACTGTAGGCAAATGAATTCTACGATCTTTGAAAAGTGGGCAGAAGAAAAACTGATTCCAAACCTTCCTAAAAATGCTGTTGTTATAATTGATAACGCTTCATATCACTCTATTCAATCAAAAAAAGTTCCAAATTGGTCTAATAAGAAGCAAGTTCTTATGGATTGGCTCTCTGCAAATAACATTTCTCATTCCCCAGATATGCGAAAAATTGAATTGCTTAATTTGGTCAAGAGAAACTCGCCCATATTTAAATTCAACACGATGCTCAAAGAGCATGGATTTCTAGCTTTGAGGCTACCATCATATCATTGCAATATTAATACTATTGAGTATGTTTAGGCAGAAGTGAAAAGTTTCATTCGCATTGCAACGTAACTGGAGATATTGACATGTCGAAACTTTTTAAGCTTTCAGAACAGGCGATTGAAAGTATTACAGTTCAAAACTGGGGAAAATATTGCTTTCATGTCACCTCATTGGAAAATATGTATTGGGACAGAGACGAAATTATCGAAGAATTATGCGAACCTTTGGTGATCAGTTTAAGTGAAAGTGATGGCGATTCGGACACCGATTCAGATGACAATGAAGATTAAAAGGATTTGTTAATGGTATTTTTTTTCCAACCTTTTTTTGCATGGGTTTGTTAAAAGAGTCACAAGTCATAAATAATTAATCGGTTTAGGACATTAAAGCATCTCAGTTCTCTCTACTGTAAGTTTAGAATATCTAAGTTCATTTGAAATAATTTCTGTTTTTCTGTATAATTATTTTTATTTTATAGAAAACTTTCTTAAAAATAAACTTAGTTAAATTTTTGTTTTATGCTATACCTTTTTTAATTTTGTTAATACTCTACGTACATTTTTCCAACTGTTATACAAGCAAAATAGTTAGACTTTAAAAACAGCAATGTTCGTAAAAGAAAAGCTAAATTTTCCGACCTGTAATAATAAACAAACACATCCCAGAAGACAAACTGATTACCCTATTATCGGAATGGATTCTCCTTTTTGCGACATGCGCAGAAGTATCGAGGAACCTCTACTCGTTGGGCAAACTATACTGGCTCTATTGTGCCATATTTAAAAGAAATATGGCACAATATATAATATTTTACTAATTTAAAGTTGTGTGGGTGACAGCCCATTTTGTGTTTGAAATATTCTTTATACATAAAAGGTAAAAAAAAAAACTATTCCGACTCAGATTTTTTTTAAATTTTGTGATCTAAATTTTTGATGTTAATGGCAGTCTGCACATGTAGTTTGCTGTGAATATTTTAGGTAAATGACATTAATTAAAGCTACTGCAACATATTAAAATGTAAATTAATTCTGCATTTTCATTTTTATAATTTCACGCTCTCCTTTCTTATGCCTCCCATTCTTGTTTCTTTATGTACTTTTTTTTTTTTTTTTTTTTAAAGTTTTGTTCTTTGTGTGATTCCTTCCAATTCTCTGTCATCAGTATGATTTTCCACCATTTCCTTTATGTAAAGTTCCTGCTATACATAAAATTGTCTATAGATTGTGACATTATTCCACTAAAAAATTAAGTTTACTTTCACAAATTTCTAGTTTAATCAATCATTGCACAAGAATGCATAGATAATGGAAAAATTTCCTAATTTTGTTTTTTAGAATAAACGAAATTAAGTTTCAAAAAAGATTTCACTGATAATGGAAGTTGATCAAAAACCTTATCCAAGAATCTGGGTTCCTTATTTTTCAATTTTTTTTTTAGTACAATGTTATTCTAAAGCAAATTCATTGTAAAAATTATTAATCTTCATCAGCAGCTTAATGGACCATTTGGATATAATGTTGGCACCACCAGGTTTCTCTATCTGTCTTTATTGTGGACTACATCTGAAGTCTGAAGTAAGGTTTTCATCCACATGGCTTATATCTTTTGTTGCCATTTGCATCCACCTTGCTTCCTGCAAGTCTTGTCATGTCATTTCTATTTATATAAGTAAGATTGTCCTTGACTTACAATGGGGATTCCATTCCAATGATCCTGTCATAAGTTGGAAATCCTTATATGAACTATAAGGATATGTAAACAATTAACTGACTGCATGCTAAAATATAAAATACTTGTTATATTTTTTAATTAATTTTCACTCTTTGTTTATAGAAATAATACAACAATGAGAAAAATAATAAGAATTATAACATAAAATTACTGTACTGGAATAAATAATGATACACGATTGTACAGTGCTTCACTATGTTCATCAGCAATAATATAAGAGCACACCATGGCAATATGGCAGCTGCAAAAGATTTTTGAAAGCTGTTTCAAAAGATTTTGAAATAGGTTTCATTGTTCTTCATTATATCTTTGTTCATAAGTCCTGTCTATTGATTGTAAAATGGTCCAAAACTCTTTCTCAGTACTTTTCTTTCAGATGTAATAAGTTTTCTGCAATCTCCCTTTGTTTATTAACTCCTAGATTTAAATTTATACATTTGCTTATTATCATTGGTTAAGTTGGATCAGTCATGATGGCCCCTGAAATGCTCATATATTTATTTGCTTTACTTTCATTTGTGTATATTTACATGCTTGCTCACCTTAACCAAATAACATATAGTTTGTATAACATCTTGATGAGCATTTCCAGGATTAAGAATGTCATTAACTTAAGCCAGCAGGATGTTCTCTCCATTCAGCAACATTCTCCTTTATTCATTCAGGTCTCTAATGATCTTCCCAATTCCAAGTTGGATGTAATCAGTAGGATAGCATCTCCTTGGCAAAAGTCCAGTTTTTATTTCAAAGTTTGATGAATATTTTAATTCAAAGCTTGATGATACAACTATGTACCTTGCTATATAGTTGTATTATATTTATATATTGGAATGTATAAACACATATTTTCATTGCATCTCACAGTACATTCTGATGTATTCATATGCCTGTTCATAGTCTACAAATACTAAATGCAATAATGCAGTCAAAACTGTTAACTATTTCTGTGGTTCCTCTGAGTTTGATGTAGTGAAAATTACCTTTGACTTTAAGATGAAGGTGGAAGTTCTCCAATTTGGAACAGTATCATGTTATTGCTCTTCATAAGAAGGATAAAGCTAAAAGAAAGATTGCACCAAAAAAAAAAGTGTTTTTAGTCTGCAGTTGTTATGATATGGAACTGGAAAAGATTAACCAGAAACATATATTATCTGACAAAAGCTCAGTGCATGGTAACTATTACAATAAATTTCAGTTTTGAATCACGATTTGACTTCTTCCATGATGCAGGAGTGGAATGAAATTTGGAAGTATACCAGCCAGAGTTTCATAAAATCTATACTAAGCACACATGAAAGTAGCATAGTTACGACCTTGAGAGGGGAGAATGAAATTGTAGACAAATTGCTTGAGCTAGTGATAAGACTAGCTCAAGCAATGATTACAACTCGGAGTACGACTATTAAATAAGATAAGTAAAGAAAAAATAAGGAATAGATTTCGAATAAAGTAGATAATAAAAAAAAAAAAAAATTTAAGAATACAAAAATCTTTATTAATATTACAGAAGCATTAATCCTCGGATCTTTAGCTCAATGGCCAAGAATGACTACCCTATTTAGCCTACTGGGGGGGGGGGGGGGTACCATTTAGGACTTGAAGCCCAACTTTGCCTTTCTTCGGCCTCATTTGGCTGGTGTTGGTGCCTGTGTGCGGATGTCGTTGTTTTTTGTGGTCCCTGATGATGGCGGTGTGGGGTTGCTGGGGTACAGGAGGGTGTTAATTAAAGTTTTTATAATTAACGTTTTAGGGGTGCTTGAGAGTCAAAGCTGTATAACTGAGAGGAGACCTTCACATAGCCTTTAAAGGAATGCAGAGAACCGACCAGTGCTTCTGACCTAATGTCCAATCCTCGCCTTCTCGTAGTGCACCCTGTTGAGTATCTACCTGGATACTGAACGAACAAGGATGGGCTGGCAATTTGGGATTTAGCAGACCAAATTGTATTCTTATTGGCTTAAACCAATATAGAAAATGATGGTACAACATGACAAAATTTCATGCCAGCTGGGGCATTGCCTCCGTTGTTTTCACCAGGGAACCAGGGCGAACAGCGAAAAGTCAGCTACTGGAACAAATCTGAAAGCACACCCCAACTCAACGTTATCAGAGTTAAATATCAGTACCTCAACATAAGAAGCCTGAATGGCAAAGAAATGGAGCTAGCTGAGGAATTAGATAAGTACCAGATTGACATAATAGGGGTGAATGAAACAAAAAAGACAAAAACTGGTGAGATCTTTCTGAACAATAAATACAAAATGTTATATTCAGGAAATGACAATCGAGGAATTGGACAATGAGACTTATTTGTGCCTATGGTCTCATAGAAGATAGAATGGGAGTTCATGTCTCTCATCATTGGCCTTTGGAGAATAAAGCGTGCTGAGGGTCAGCAGACAGTAAGAGAGGAGTATGATGTAAGATAGAGTAGGATAGTAGGAGGTAAAAGAGGCCTCGGTCAACCTGTTTAGCCGTATTAGGCTAATTGGTCTGTAACACATAATCTCCATTTATCTGTTCAGAAAAAAAAGGTTAAACATAGACTTTTGTCTAGGGTTCGCATATGATTTTATCCAAATTAATAATTTACTTAGAGGATCGTTTTGTGTTACTAAATATAATATCCTTATTTGTATTCCAGGTAATTAAATTTTACTGCTGTTATTGAGAAACTGAGGACTTATGGTCCGGGCTAAACATATGATTTGATCATCGAGGTCGAACTTAAGGTCCGGAGAGAAAAAATAAAAAAAAAGGATTTTTTTTCTTTTTTTTTTTTTGAATACATTTAAAATATAAATTTTATTATTTAAATTTAAAAAAATTCAAATAATAAAATAACAGGACTTAGGGTCCAGTGAGTTGAAATGAATAGGGACTTATAGACCTGGTACCATTGGGACTTAGAATGGGGTAGAGATTGGCCCGGGAGATGCCACTCGCGAGGAGCAGCACCGCCTCGCTGTAAGCCTTCGCAGCCCGGGTTCTCAGCTCTACCCCCCTTATTTGGAGTAAAAGAAACCGTGCCAGCGAAAGCTTTGTGGCTAGGGAAGACAGAGTGGTTATTCTTTTTCCTAGGGGTGGGTTTGGTGGGGTTTTGTGGGTTCTAAAGAGATATACAGGGCTTGATGCGTCCCTGTATAAGAAAGCATATTGTCGGTGGTTTGCAGTATTGATTCACAAATTTAAAATCTCCTAGTAAGTGCCTTTCTTGTGCAAGAAATTTGAGTAGGTAGAAGAAGAAACCTTTCCTTATTCTTGCATACATTAAATTTGCGTTTCGTACCTGGGATTTTTTCCGTACCTTCCAAATGTGATATTTTAACACGTTGATTAGGAAGATAGCGAACTTTTGGGTTTTTTGGACTGGTGGGGGGAATTGTAGCCGTATGACCTCTTCTACTGTCAGCATGGGGATTCCCAATGCTGTGCTGAGTCTCCGCCAGATGTTTTGGGCTGGTGGGCAAAAATAAAAGAAATGGTCCACCGTTTCCACGTCTCGGCAGACATCGCAGAAGGGGTTGCATGGGCTAGGTACATACCGGGATTTTACCTGTTTCACCGGGAGCTGCCCGTAGGCTATTCTCCAGGCTAGATCTCGATGAAAAGGCTGTCCCCAGCTGTTTTTGATATTTCTGAAGAGAATTTCATTATTTGTCCTGAGATTGGGTGTATCACGCCTGGAAAGTTGGAAGAAATCCCAGTATACTGCTTTGGGTTTGTATGTGAGGATTGCAATTCCTCTGTCTCTGAGTGTTGTGATTGATTTAACTAATGTACGGTACCACTTGGGCACCCCCCCCCCTCCGCCTTGAGCAGGGTCCAGCATAGTCAGTGATCCCAAACAGGGAGAGGAAAAGTCCTATAAAGTATCTAATTAGCAGGCCAGAAATGTGGTTGGAGTTTAAGGCCTTCCGTACGGTTTTGAACGTGTTTGCTTGTAGTAAGCTTTTGTGATCGGGTAGAGCGTAACCCCCTTCTTCCTGTTTGAGTTGTAGGTATTCTTTCTTTACTTCGTGTTTTCTCCCATTCCAGAAGAAATCAATGAGTTCTTTTGATAATTTATTTTCTTGTGACAGTGTGATGCATGTGATGTTTACAGTGTGCATCAGCATTGGGGTGACGATTGTTCTTATTACTGTTCGCTCTGCCATAAAAGGAGAAAAAGGTTGGTTTGAACAGCCTTATCCTGTCCCTGCTTGTCTCCTGCAATTTTTGGATTGGTAGTGCTAGGGTGTCTGAAAAAGGCACGCCTAGTATTGTTAGAGGCTGTGTCTGTAGCGTTAAACCATAGGGAAGTCCAGTGCTATGGAAATTTCCAAAACTTTTGATTTTAGTTTTTTGTGCGTTAACCCGAAGACCACTGACTATGCTGAACTTTTGCAGCATGTGCAGATAGATATAGATGAACTCAGAATCTCAGAGTGTGGCCACTACATCGTCCGCATATGCTACTATTTTGCATTGTTTTGAGACTTGGGGCAGTGGAATACCATTAATTGCGGGGGTGTTATCAATTCTTTTGATTAGGGGTTCTAATACTAGGGAGAAGAGGAGGGGGCTTAGCGGGCAGCCTTGCCTAACCCCTCTCTTTACGTGGATTGGTTCTGTCAGAAACCCATTAATAGATAGTTGGGTCGTGGCTTCCGCGTTCATGTTTTTAATTGTACGCCGAAGTCTCGGGCCCATGCCTGTTTTTTGGAGGATGTTCTGCAAGTACCTGTGGTTGATGCTGTCAAACGCTTTCTCCAGGTCGGTGGAGAGAAGTTCCAGGGGGTATTTTTTTTCCTTAGCCAGTCTGATCAAGTCTCTTAACAAGAAGAGATTGAGTTCCATAGATCTACCGGGGATCCCGTAGACCTGTGAGCTTGTTATTATATTTTCAATACCGCCCTTAAGGCGTGTGCAGATAATTTTTGCAAAGATCTTATAGTCTAAATTGGTTAAGGAGATTGGACGCCAGTTATTCGACAAAGTCCGATCTCAGTCTTTCTTGGGGATAAATATGGTATAGCTCTTAACAAATTCCTCAGGGAAGTTTCCCGAAGTGAGGAATTCGTTAAAGATGTTTATTAATGCTGCCACTGCAAATTCCCAGATAGATCTATAGAATTCTATCCCCAGTCCGTCTGGCCCTGGGGTCTTCTTTGTTTTCATCGTTTTGCACGTAGCCTTTATTTCGGCTGCAGTTATCAGCCTGTCATGCAGGGCACTAAGATGATCGGGAAAACGTGTTGCGTACCACTCACTGAAGTCATCTGTGCCCTGCTGGTCAGAGAAGATGCCAATATACTGCTGATGAAAGTGACGGAGTATTTCGTGGGTTGAGTGTAGAATCTGGCCCTTCTCTTCGATCTGGTAAATCGTTTTCTCGTCATTAGCCGCCACCCGTTGTTGGTTGTAGAATGCGGCGGAAGGTGTTTCCAAATTTCTGAGATAGAGTCTCGTTCAAAAATCGAGGTCCTCGACTCTACTCTGCCGCTCTTGCTGCAGTTCTATTTCTACTTGTCTGATAAGATCTCCGCAGGGAACTCGGCTCCGTTCGTTTGTCCGGTACCAGCCGAGTTCCCCGAGATCCCTCAGCCGTTTGCGTTGTTGGTAGGCCCTTTTGCGCCCGCATTTTTGGAACAGTTCCCTAGCCTGCCACTTGAAGCTCAGCCAGTTTTCCCAGTCCCAGTTGGTGTTTGTTCATCTGTCACAGAGGTTCTGTAGCTGGTCGCTAAAAAGACTGGGAAAGGTGGGAGGAAGCTTGGATCTTAGCCAAAAGGCCGAGAAGTGGTGTTGGAAGAACTTGGAAGAAGACAATTGAGATAATTGTCAGTTAAAAAGAACTGCAATTATTATTATCTTATTATCCGCAATTTTTATATAATTAAATCTTCCAAAAATAAAAATGATGTTTTTATACATGAATGTAAATAATAAGAACGTTATAATATATTTTCTAAAATTACTTTGATCTATATTGCATATGTTAGTTACAAATATTTTGTATAAAATATTATTTTTTTCTATATTTGTCTCAACCATATTTGTGTTTAATGATGGTTATGTTGCCTGGAAATATAAACAACAGATATATAGAGCACGATGCTTAGATACTTTTATGAAAGTTAACGCAATTTTGTGTGGTAGAGTCGCACATATTCACCACCAGTGTCGCTAAGACGATGCACATATGGATTATAATATAATAATAACGTTATTGATTGATTAATTAAACATAATGAAGATATATTATATAATATTGTACTTCAATTCGCGAAAAATATTATCTTGTCTTATTATATTATCTTACAAATAAGCTTGGACAGAGGGACGAATTCCCGATGATTGGAGTAGAGCTCTAATAGTACCCATATATAAAAAAGGGAAATAAAACTGAATGTGAGAATTAAGAGGTATTTCTCTACTGAGTGTTCCTGGCAAGATCTATGCAAGCATACTTGAGAAACGTTTGAGAAGAATTGTGGAAGAAAAGCTTGGTGAAGAACAAGCTGGATTCAGACCAAATAGAGTCTGTTAGGATCAGATCTTCACTTTACGACAAATAGTTGAGAAAGCATGGGAATATAACAATGATCTGTATTTAAGTTTTGTCGATATGGAAAAGGCATATGACGAGGTGCCAAGAGAGAAGCTATTCAATACGCTACAGTTATATGGTGTCAATGGTGCATTATATCAAGCAATACTTAGTCTTTATTTGAGTTGTAAGTCGGCAGTTAGAATTGAAACAAGTATAGGAAGATGATTTAATGTTAAATCTGGTGTGAGACAAGGATGTACATTATCACCTCTGTTATTCATTATCTATATGGATCACATTATGAAGGAAAGTGTTATTAAACATGATATCATAATTGGAGATGTTAATGTCTGCTCTTTGCGGATGATGTTATACTTCTAAATAAATCCGCTACAAGTCTGCAAGATTCTCTGACTAAATTGAATAACTGTTGTAATAGATATGGTATGAAGGTCAGCAATAAAAAGACAAAGACAATGAAATAGGCAGAATCACTGAAAATGTCAACTGTGTTTTGAATGGAGAACCTGTGGAACAAGTAAAACATTTCAGCTACTTAGGCACGATTTTTAGTGAAGATGGTAAATTAAATATAGAAATAGACAACAGAATCAGCAAAGCTGGTATGGTAGGAAGTCAACTGATTAAATTCATATGGAATAAGAGAGAAATTGGTCGGAACACTAAATTAGCTGTATACAAGACAATGTTCAAACCAGTTTTAACTTATGGATCTGAGAGCTGGGTCAGAAGTAAAACACTTGACCAAAGACTAGAGACTGCAGATATGAGAGTCCTGAGAAAGATTAGAGGCATGAACAGATGGCATCAATGGCAATATCATATGAAAAACGAGTATATTCAGAAAGAACTTGACATTGTTGGCATCCAGGAATGCCTTAACAGAGCTAATCTCAGGTGGTATGGTCACTTAAACAGAATGGGCGAGGAAAGATTAGCAAAACAATTGTTCTGTGCCAGGTTGGTAGGCAAACGACCCAGAGGAAGACCAAGGTATAGGTGGATTGATACGATACAATGTGCCTTAGATGATAGAAATATGAGATCTGATAATGTTGGAGTCTTGACAAGTAACAGACTGATTTGGAGGAAAATTGTAAATGGGAAGTTAGTAATGATGTAAATTTTTCTTGTAGTACTATCATATCCTGTACACTCCTTGAGGGTACATGTCAGGAATTTGATGATGATGATCCTCTGATGTTACTGTTTGTAGAACACTAATCAGTTTGGCCTCAGAAGTGAAATATACCAATAGGAAAAACGATGGTGCTTGAATATGAATGAAAGAACAGAATAAGTTGTGAAAAACTTTAATATGATTAAATGCCTTTAAGTCACATTCTAGCAAATAAGAATTGAGTACCTCCTATGTCCATGTCCTTGGGATTATGACCAAATTCCTGTAAAGTCAGAATCCTGTCTAGTCACTGGAACAATACTGTTATTGCCTCACATTTGGAGAGGCAGTGCCAGCCTGAGTTGCTTTTGTGCCATAATGGTATGACATGGTTTGGTATGTGCTTTGGCCAAATCTTCATGTTACATCTTTTATAACTCATACAGCTAAAGCAAAAGTGTTACATGATAAAATCTCTGAAGTGAAAGATAAGTATTATGTATACCATTCATCAATCCTGAAACATAATAGACATGTTGTAGTTGATCCCAAGGCATTTAGATATTCCAAGTGAATGTTTTACTAGAATATTGGCAGCAGTTTCATATCTTCTTGAATTTCTCATCCTCAAATAAAGATAAGAGAAAGAATAGCCTAATTGCTTTTTAAATGGTCTAGGACACAGGTCAGCAAACTTTTTCTGAGAATATTTTTCGCTTTGTGGGCTAAGAAATAAAATTGAGGATATTGAGGAACTGGATGGAAGAGATTATCAGTGCTGCTTGGGCCCTACTCAATAGGTATAGGACCCTACTTGGGGCCTATGCCACAGTAGTACCATGTATAGGATGTGATCAAGGTTTGGAAAAGAAGAAAAACCTATTGGCACTTTCATAAAAACTAGAGGTGGTAATTGGTAAATGCTTCATGAGAAAGACTTTCTGAGAGTAGAGGGAATAAAAGAGAAGTACCACAAAATGTTATTTACTAATCTATTGTACATTTTGTACTGCAGGTGGGCTAAAGATTTTTTTTTTTTTTTTAATTTGCATAGTCTGAAAACCCTGCCTCTAGAGACCACCACCTCATTTATTGGAACTTTTCAAGTCACATCAGGTCTCCAATAAGCAAGGTGGTGGTCTCACACCGGTCAATGAAATTCATCTCCCGTCTAAAGACAATTACAAACATACATACCCACAGTGGAATTTGAACCCACAACCTGTTGCTTGAAGAGCACATATACTAACCACTCAGCCAACCAGGCTGGCTGCCTCGTGTTTTGACAGGCCCAGTGAAAAGTGGAAAAATGATGAATGTATTTAAGTGAAATGTCTATAGAAGTACTGAAAATGAGGCACATGGCTCAAACAAAACCACTGTCTTTCAAAATAGTGGCTGTAGTAAATCATTAAGTGAAGGATCATCTGTCACCCAAATTGCTCTTTGCTGGATAGTATCAAGAATTTTTAATGAGGTTTTTCATGCACCAGCCCAAGCAGTATTTTAAGGATGGATGAATGATGGAATTTTAGTAACTGGATGGGTGGAAAGTAGTGTCTTCTATCTTAATATGCAGTGAATGACCAGAGAGGGATGGCCAACTACTAAACATCACAATGTAACCAATTTATTGATCTGGTTGTGATGCCACAGTATGAGATGCCTTGAAAATGTCAAGAGCAACAGCATATATCTTATCAAACCTTTCCATGGCATATGTCCATTGGATCTGGAGTTGGCTGTCATGGTTCTAAGTAGCAGAATTCCTACTGATGGTCATTGTTGAATTACTGGTGGGCCTCTAGATAGTGGGGAAGTTGACTGTTGATGATTTTCCATTATTTTAGAGAGAACTGAGGTGAGGGCAATTAACAACAGATTGCAGTGAGAAGGATAGCACCTCTATAGCACAACTTGGACTTCTTCAGTTGAAGGTGAGTTTGCTGATCTCATACAGATAGCAAAGTTGTTTTTTCCTGGAAACAGATTTTTCATCTTGCATACATACAAGTTGGCCAAACAATACACAATTTGCAAAAAATGCTATAGTTGAGCGATGTGTTGTGTGCAGGTGGAGGATTAAGTAATAAAGATGGTGGGTTGTGTGGTGTGCCCTCCCACGATGAGTTCTTGGAGGTGTCACATAATAATAATGTTTATTTCCATGAATAAGTGCCAGCTCAGTATAAAAGATTGTAGAGGTAATGTCGGATAGTTGTTACTTCTGAAGCACAACTTTCGAGTACTATTGGGAAGATGCCATCAGAACTGGAGGACTTTATGGTATCTTATGAATCTGATCCACACATGAAAACTCACATTATATATAGCACATCACTGCTGTGTATGGGCAAGAGAGTAAGCAGAAGGAAGAAATCTTTGTGTTTTTTGAATGGAATGAGGTGGGGACTGTTCCAAAGAACAGAAGTGAAGAGAGAAGTTGGTTCATTCAGTTTGGAGCAATGGGTGTTGACCAACAGCTACTCCTGTTTTATTATGATTTTGGAAGAAACTGGAGGAAGAATAGTGACCAGTTCAGCAGAACATTGTCCATGAAAGTACCTGTAGAACAGATATAAAGCAGAAACTCATGTCAGTAAGTGGGTTGAAGCTGATCTGTTAGAAAGGGATAAGAATCATCAGTATTCCATAAATCCAAAATCTTGCTTTCTATCAGGATTTGGAATTTATATCCATAATTCATAATTTCACAGGATATCTGCAGATGTCATGTGTTCACCACATCTCAGTTGATGTGTCACACAAGCTCTCACTGGGTGGTTCTCTCTCTCATAAACTTTTCTTGAGGCTTCAACTCTCCCAAAACCAGTCATACCAGACAATCCATCCAACCATCTCATTGAAGATTTTCCACTTCCCTTTTTTTCCTAAACTTTACCTTCTGTTACTGTTTTGAGAAGTCATCCTTTCATTCTTTCTACATCCAAATTATTCCAAATCTGTCAGCACTCATATGGAGTACTGACAGAAGAAAGTTGGAATCCATTTGTCCACCTTTTAATGTATGAAATCCTCAATAGTTTCTACATCCCAGAAGCAGAATTCTTTTACTATCAAAGTTCCTTATATTCCAAGTTTCACATTCAAAGTAACTGAAAAGCAGCTGTATCCAGAATCCTCATCTTTGTTTTAGTAATAGATCTGTCTTTTCAACTTGAGATGTCTCTTACTATTGTTTTAGCCATTCCTGATCATCTTCTGTTTTCTGAACAGCAACATTTAACATTAATGTATTCCAGATACTCAAATTTGTGAACTTCCTTGATTATTTCTCCATTAATGTTCACTTGTTTCCTGCCCATAATTCCTTCAAGAAATTTTTATCTTGCTAGGGTTGAGTTTAGGTACTCTGTTCTTGCTAATCTCATTAACTCTGTGAAGGATTCATTCATTACAGAGGATGTATCATCAGCATATCTTCAGATTGCTCACCACCCATCTGTCACCTATCCTGTTCATCTCATCCAGTACTACTACTACACACATTATGTCCTCAGCATAGATACTGAAGAGGTGAGAAGAAAGTAGGCATCCTTGCCTACCTGAAGCCAGTCATTTAACCCAACATCTGTTCTTACGGTTCTTTCTTCCTTGTTGTGCAAATTAGCTATGAAACTGATAATGTGTTGAGGAAAACACATTACTTTCATTACATTCCACAGTTTCATATGCTGAACACATTCAGAAATTGTGGATAGTCTATAAAGTACATTACTTCTCATTGATCTGCTAATGCAAAGAATTTGATGTCTAGTGCCCATGCTTCAAGTATCTCTGCTTTGACTTTATCCTCAGTTCTATTTAGAATAATCTTTAGAAGATCTTGCTTGTGTGAAACATTAAACTACTGGTTCTATGGTTCTTCACATCTCCCTTCTTTTGTGGTATGAATATGAACTTCCTGTCTGTAGGCCATACTCCTATATCCTTATAATCCATCTATGAAACATACTCATTCCTACATCTTCCATGAGGCCATATTTAATTATTATACAGGTATCTCCATTGAGACAGATGACTCATCACAGGAGATCATTATTCTTAATCTAGCCGTTATTCACACATGCGTATCGTACTTTTTAAACTCGCTCATTCATTCACAATCACCTCTGGCTACCCATTCCATCCATTCACCACTCTACAAGTAAAACTAATTTATAGTCTAACCAAGTGAAAAAACTTAACTCTGATCATTGAAAAATTCTCTTTCCCCATATAATTTTATTTTTATTGGTAAAAATGTTGAAAAAATATTCTTTTGCTATAATTGGACCATTTTTATTGATTAGAAATAATAATAGTTCTCCTGTGGTTTGAAATTTAATCAAATTTGGGTTCATTATTAAAATTAGTCATCATTTTGATTGGACCATCTTAATGGCAGTTTTTTTTTTTTTTTTTTTAACAGTAAATGCACCACAAACAACTCTAGTTCAGTCATGATATGGAATGATGTTATATGAGAATGTGATTATGAAAAGCAGAATATATCTATTTTTATTGCTGATCATTTCCTTGTTTGTTGCATGCATGTTAGGTTTTTTGGTTTAGAATATAATCATAGTTTGTTGAAATTCTGCTCTCTCTTAATGTTTCTCATCTACACACTTTTGTAATGCAGCTTCATGGAAGATGCAGTATTAACCATTTTGTTGGAAAGACCATTAAAAAGTCAAAAGCATGTTCTAGATGCATTGAAATCACAATCTAGGGTGTGAGGGTAATCTTTGTACGGGGATTTTTCAAATGAAATTAGCTGGTCTCCTATAGCTTAACCTCTCATGCATAGGATTACCATTGAAAAAAATCTATTATACTTTATAAACCATTATACATAGTGCACCCATTTTGCTTTGCAATCCCAGTTGATTGAATTAGAGCAGTGGATTGCATTACTAATCTACAAAAAAAAAAAATATTTGATTTTGAGAATTATATAAAATATTCTCTATTAAATGCCCTAGTCAAAGTTTATGCAAAATAAAACTGACAACTTTGTGCACTTTTAAATTGGAACGGAAAATTACTGTGGGTAATTGAGTGGATAGTTTTTTGCAATAAACAGGGTTTTTTTTCTCCCCACTACAGTTATGGACATTAGAGAAAGTAAAAAAGAGAGATGATTTTCTTCACCTGGTATGAAACTACTGCCATGCTTATTAGGAAACCTAAATTTTCTTGAAAAATACTATGTATTACTGTTTGAAAGTATTTCTAAACCATGCCATAATCTTTCCACTTGCCAGATAATAGTGTCATTTGTAAGATGAAAGGCAATATCAGAATATGAATAAACATTTTGTTGTAATAGTAATCTTTCATAAGTTCGAGAGGCTCACTGTGAACAGAGGAGTTATTTTTAATGAGGATTTCCCATTGCCCAAAAAATTTGAAACGTCAAACCTTTTGTTTGACGTTTCAAATTATTGTTACCAAAGCATCCTGAGAACAGATGTGTGAGAAATGTGTAGCAAATATTTTTCATTACCATTTTCCCAGTTATTATATGCAAGTTTTCTGAAAGCACAATCTTCCTGAGAATGCAGTTATGGGCAAACCCACCACTGCATAGATTTCCATGTATGCCAGTTGTTGAGAAATGTCCTCTTGAAATACTTCTGATATTCTGATTGATCAAATAATTTCTGATCTCCTGGAAAAATTCAAGAGAGTTATTAAGGAATTAAGATACAAGTAATATGTTATTAAGTTAGGATTATTTTTAAATAATTTAATAAACTGGATGTTGAAGAAATATAAAGTTTTACAGGTGATATATTTTATTTTAAATTCTTTTGAAATTTAAATTTGGAAATGAAAAGCAGTTTTAATTAATTTAAAAACATTTGTCTCTAAGCAAAATGAATATTAAGTCAAAGAACTATTATCCTTCTATAATCTTAAAAATGTACACAAATTTTTTTCAGTTTCTTTATTTCTTTATTATAGATTTTTATGTAGTTTTGCTTTTGTAGGTTACGTTCCACATCGAGGTCTCGGTCGAGGTCACAATCTCCAGTCAATGCAGGCCAAATAATGTACATTACAAGTTTTGGTGGAGAAGGTTCTGATGATGAAGCACATAGAGCCAATGATGGAGCAACGAGCAAAAAGCCTAATTCGGGACACTCTTCGGGGTCAAAGCATCACAGTGGCAAATTATCTGAGAAGACTGCTCGGTCGGTAGAGTGTGGCTGCTACTCTTCTGTCTGTTTAAGAACTAGGGATGGGTCTGATTACAAACTCAAGCGATGCCATGCCTTTTTAATCATGAAAACTGTTCCCTTATTCATTAGTCAGCTTTGTACATTTCATGAGTGCTATTTGAAAGAAGCAATCCGTCATATTAATGCATTCTAATTGGAATCAAGATAATTGGGGCTTGTACAGATAGGGAAGGGATTTAAATGCAGTCATCCCTCATCCTCTTCTAGGATTTTTCTTTCCTTGTTCAAACATGCATGCATTCTTAATTTAGAATAATACTCTAGTTATGTAGGGTAGTTAGTCCCTGGAAATTCATATGCTGTTATGATTTGTTTTGTAGAATAAAGGGGTATGGTGCTATATTACGGAATATGGTGTGGATTAGCTCTCTTGACCGGGAAAAATTGTCAACGGTTATCAAAATTTACATTATCCAGATGAATATATATATATTTTTTAAATTTCATATTATGATGTATTTGAAGCAGATAAAGAAGACATCTGATTATGTGCTAAATTATAAACATTCTGTTCTTATTTTTAATGCGAAGTGACTTCAGAACAGAGCAGTATACACATTTATTCTCTTGGATGGCTATTCTTTACATCAAGATCCAAAGTACTTGAAATAACCAACTGTGGTAGTTTTCTAAACCTGCTGCTATTATCATTATATAACATAATTTTAACTGAAATGAGGAACACTGTCACTGAGGACTGCATGAAGTGGAAATAGCAATGGTAATTAACAAAAAAAAAAAAAAACGAATGCCCAGGAAAATTCCTTTTAATCTTCTCTTATAAAATGGCACTTTTCCTGAATATCATTTACCACATCTTTTGTTAAATACTGTTTCTTTTTTTTTTCTTTTTCTTCTATGGAAATGCTGAAGGAAGGTGATATTATCATCAATTTGCAATTGTGCATTATTTTGTACTACATTGCTTGAACTGCAGAATGATTATATTAGTATTATTCATTTGGAAGAAAAAAAATGCACAGGGAAGTTTCACAGGAGCATGTATCATTAGAAAATGCTTTATGCTACATTTCTAAACACTATATTCATGTTACTATGATGATGAAATATATAAACATGGAGTTTAAGTGAGAAGATACTTTCAAAAAATTAGTTTTCAGTGAATATGAGAACAGCAATATATTAATAAATAACTGGCATTGATTCATTTGGCTTTACTCAGTGAATATTGGTAATCAAAGACCAGTGTTGATGTTTGTTTATAAATTTATGGCATTTGTATGTCTTATACATTAACATGCTTTTGAAATTCTGCTGTATCATTGTTTCAGTATGAAATGCATGTGTTCAGTTACACTGGTATAGTTAAGTCATTATTGTTCCCTATTATTAAACATTATCAGAATTTTATTTACTAAAAGTGTAATGATTTATTAAAAACCTTTAAGAATAAAGCATTTTCTGTTGATATATGCCATAAAATTAA
Source organism: Typopeltis vanoorti (assembly GCF_054136105.1). Lineage (NCBI taxonomy): Eukaryota > Metazoa > Arthropoda > Arachnida > Uropygi > Thelyphonidae > Typopeltis > Typopeltis vanoorti. The sequence continues at coordinate 22,929,197 of NC_143558.1, read as the reverse complement.
TATGGTCATATTAATAAATTCAAATTTTTTGCTGTTTGAGAACATTTATGAAAAATATTTCATGTCTTAAGGAATATTAGTTTGAGAATTAAATTCATACAGTGATTCAGGGAAAAAAAGTTAAAGCAAAAGTTTTAATTGCTGATGACATAAATTTTGAATTCCTGTGTTGTTTATCTTTTTCTATTCGATACGTATATTTCTCCAAGATTTATATTACCCCCCCCTTCTCATTTTCCCCATCTGTGCTTTAAAATATGTCAGTTGATTATTTTGCTGTTCAGCTGAGATCTTTTCTCTGATATTGATCACCTTATGATTTTTTTTTGACTGTTCATGAATACATTTTTTCCCCCTTACCAATAGTTTTTTTAAAAATTTGCATATTAAAATGGATTTAAAAATTTAAAGTTACACTGACACTTTCTATCAAGCAAGCTTGAGTTACTTGATAGAAAGTTCTTAGCAAGTAAGTCTTTGTGCTCTTAGGTAAAAAAAGCAGAGCACTGTGTAAAACTAGCTAAACAAAAGTCATAGTAAGAACATAGAAAATAAATATATCAGGAAGAAAGAATATTCTGGAAGCTATTGGAAAAGCGTAGAAATGCAGGAAAAATTACTGTAAAAGGAATCAGATGATAAAAATCACATGAAAACTGAAATAATGATATTTTAGATATCTAGAGTAATTACTTTGAAAGATTGCTAAATGAAACAAGCAGTGTCAGCATGGTGGTAGAAAACACTCAACAGGAATGCAGTCAGGAATACATATCCATACTTGAAAGTAGAAAAAAGTTATCGAAAACTTGAAATGTGGAAAGGCACTGGAGTAGATGAAATTCAGGAAATGCTCAAATATGGAGATATAAAAGTTTTACATGATTGCATTGCATAATTGAGAAAGCCTGGTCAGAGGATTGGAGCAAAGCTCTCATAGTTCCATCTATAAAAAGGGGAAATAAAATTGAATGTAAGAATTATAGAGGTATTTCCCTATTGAGTATTCCTGGTAAGATTTATGCAAGTATACTTGAGAAACGGCTAAGAAAAATTGTGGAAGGGAAGCTTAGTGGAGAACAAGCTGGATTCAGGGCAAATAGAGGTTGTCATGATCAGATTTTCACTTTAAGACAAATAGTTGAGAAATCTTGGAAATAGAACAAAGATTATATGTAAGTTTTGTTGATCTGGAAAAGGCATATGAGAAGGTGCCACGAGGAAAGTGTTTCAAAAATGCTCAGTTACATGGTGTAAATGGGACATTATATCAGGCAATATATAGTCTCTATTTAAGCTGTAAGTCAGCAGTTAGAATTGAAGGAGATTCAGGAAGATGGTTTGAAGTAAAATCAGGTGTGCAACAAGGGTGCACATTATCTCCACTAGTACAGTAGAACATTATCTATATGGATCACATTATGAAGGAAAGCAGTATTAAACCTAATATCAAAATTGGGAATATTACTCTTAGCTCTTTACTTTATGCAGATGATATACTTTTGAATAAATACAGTACAAGTCCGAAAGATTCCCTGACTAAATTGAATAACTATTGTAATAAATTTGGTATGAAAATCAGCAATAAAAAGACAAAGACAATGAAAATAGGCCGAAACATTGAAAACATCAACTGTATCGAGAATACCTATAGAACAAGTAAAACGTTTCAGTTATTTAGGCACAAGTTTTAGTGAAAGGTGGCAATTTAAATTGGGAATTAGACAAGAAAAAGCTGGTATGTAGGAAGTTGGCTGAATAAATTTATTTGGAATAAGAAAAAAATTAGTAGAACACTAAACTTGCTGCATACAAGACAGTCTTCAAACCGATTTTAACTTATGAATCCAAGAGCTGGGTTAAAAATAAAACACTTGATCAAAGACTGATATAAGAGTTCTGAGAAAGATTAGTGGAGTGAACAGATGGCATCAAAGATAATATCACATCAAAAATGAGGATATTAGGAAAGAACTCACCATTGTTAGCATTCAGGAATGTGTTAGTAGAGCTAATCTCGGGTGGTATGGTCACTTAAACAGAATGGAGAGGAATAAACAAAACAAGTGTTCTTTGCCAGGTTGGCAGAAAAAACAGACAAAGATGTAGATGGATTGATACATTAAAAAGCACCTTAAAAAACAGAAATATAAGATGTGATAATATTGGAGTCTTGATGGATAACAGATTAATTTGGAGGAAAATTATTGACCAGAAGTTAGTAATAGTGTAACTTTTTCATGTAGTACTATCATAATTATCCTTTAAGCCCCATGGGGATACACATCAGGAATTTGATGATGATGATGATGATGAATAAAACTACAAAATTAGAGTGCATTGATATTTCAAACTTAAATTTCTGATCAATGATAACTGTTTATATCCAATGGTAATTTTATTTATTCTTTTATGATATCATATCCACAAATTTTAAACAAGTTATGATATTTAGAGTAAAATAAAGCAAAGACTAAAAATTGTATCATAGTCTTTAAGGGTGGATAATCTGGTAATCCCACTTTAGTTACTAAACATGCCACCTTTCAATCCGATTCATACTTTAGTAGTCTAATCTGCACTGAAAATCATTAATCTTGTACTGTCTTTACACACACACACACAATAAACACCACAGAGTAGAAACTGGCAATCTTGAGGTTGGAAAGCTAGGCCGTACTATTCATTCAGTCAACCAGATTGCAGAGTATTCTCTGAATACTAGAATTCTATCTTGCCTCAATACTGGGTTTTTTTTTTTTTTTCCCATCCCATGGATAAAATATCTGAGAAGTCTTTCCATGTTCATTGCTATGATTAAAATTAAAAAAATAATAAATAATATAAGTAGTAGATGTGTTTCTAACAATATCTTAATCTAATTTCATTGTAAGTTTTGAGCAATTTATTACCTAATTGTGTATAATACAGAGCTGTACACCTTATTCAAGAAGTTTTCAGCATTTCAATTGTAAACCAATCAAAATACAGTAGTGTAGTGCCCTGCTTTTTCACCATTCTGCTCTTTCATTCTCTTCAAATATAACCATGATCCTTATACTCACCTCTTTTGCCATGTTTTGCCGGCCTTCCATGTGCTTCTTCTTCTCTCAATCGACTTGAATTAAGTGTGTTCATTTTACTGTATTTTTCTATTTCCTAGTGTGTTATTTAGCTTCCACATGAATTCACAAGTGACGTATAGGACATTATTTACATTTTTCAGCAGCCAGATGCATTTGCAAAATAAATAAAGGCTAGATTCTGCTTTTTGCAGATTTCCAGTTTGCCAGTGCTATGGTCCCTAACATGGCGAATAAGTCGGGGGGGGAGGGGGGTGCCTGCACTCCATTTGACAATAATTTATGTAAAAAAAAAAAAAATTCTTCAAATACCTAAAACCTCGTATTTCTGTTTATAGGTGGGATGGACAGTATTTTATGCTAAATATAACTACCATGTGTAGCTCTGAAAGTCAAGCTGCTGCTTCTAGTGAAGGATTCAAAGTTCTTATTGTCTTATCAAAGGAGACTTACTCAGTAAAATTTATATCTCTAAAGAGAAAAAAAAAATTCAGATATTGCCAACTTAATAATTAGATTCTTGATATGTTCAGGATTCTAGGATGATACTACATGATTAACTTTTCATTACTGCCAGCTTCTTTGCAATTTTGTCAAAATACACAATTTTCATCTGAATTAATATTGTTAAGAGTAGCATGTTGATATTCGAAGGCACTACTGAACAGCATCAGTTCACCTAGATTTTGACTATTCTGTGGGTCTTGTTCCTGCCATAAAATGGGAAAGGAGTTAGCAAAATTAACAAAAGACCTGTTTGACCTTTCCTCTTGCATTCTGTATAAGTGACCATACCACTTTAGATTAGCTCTGCTTACACATTCTTCAATGCCAACAATATTAAATTCCTTCTTTATATCAGTTTTTAATATTATTTTAGCATTTAAGCCATATATTCACTCTTAATTTTTCTTCAAAACACTCATATCTGTAGTGTTTAGTTCCTTGATCAACTTTTATTTCTAATACCTAACTTTCAGATCTATAAAATTGATTTGAGTGCTCTGTTGTATACTGCTAGTTTAGTTGTTTTTTTTTTCCTAATTTCTGTCTAATTACATATAAATTTATTCACTGAGCTCCCCATCATACCAGACTTATATATTCTGTTTATTTCTGAATTTAATTTGCCTTCTTCACAAAAAATTGTGCCTAAATAAAAAGTCCTGAAGACTTTATGCAGATAGAATATAACATCATCTGCATAAAGTAAAGCACTATGCTAAATATCTCCTATATTGATGTTGGGTTTGTTGCCACTTTTTTTTCCCCATAATATGATCCATATAGATAATGATTGAGAGTGATCCTTATTTTATATCTGGTTTTACATCAAACCATCTTCCTGTGCCTCCTTCAATTCTAACAGCTGACTTACACCTTAAATATGGGCTACATATTGATTGCTATGCACATCCCATCTGCACCATATAATGTAACATTCTGACCATCTTTCCTTTTTTGCACCTTGTCATGTGCCTTTCCCACATCAACAAAACTTAAATACTGATCCACATTATATTTCCATGGTTTCCCAGCAAACCTAAGAAAAAAAATTCAGTGACCATAAACAGTATTAATACAGACTGTATTAATATACAGTTGAACTTTGTTGTAATGAACATGGAAATAATAAGATCAAAGCTGTAACTAGCATAGTGATTTTAATTTCCATACATTTCCATACAATTGCTCACTTTTATAATGAACGTTCTACACTGTATCGATTTTGGTAATTATGCAAACATTGTTACTGTTTTGGTAGTTTTTGGAATAGACAAAAAGAAAGCTTTTATGCCCACCTGCATTGGATTATGGGCTGGTTTATAATCTGCTGCTTGTCCTTGGAGACCAACTCCTCACTAACTACCTCTCTGGTCCAACCCACCTTCTTCACTTTACTGGAACACTGCCATGACTATAAAATCAGTTAAAAATAAACCCTTCCATTGAAACATGTCTACTAAAAGAGGGTCTCTTGGTTCACGAAAAAGTCAAAATTGTTCATGGTGAATTAGAACGTGGTGCAAAAAATGTTTAGCATAAAGTGCTTTCTTTGTCCTCTTGACAGTATCGACATTGCAGAAGAATAAAGATGTTTACATGTTGGAAAACAACATAACCGAAACAAAAAAAAAAAATTTAGGAAGTAAGAGCTTACAAACATCAATGGTTTATTCTCAATATATAGTCCAATTTTTGAAGGCTTGAAGCAGAAAAATTTGCTAAGCAATTTGGATGTAACAATTTTGTATGTAACATCATTTGACTAGATAACTGAAATCGTATTTAATATTAATTATTGTTTTTAATTACATAGAAATAAATTGTTTATATTATTAAGTGTATTGTAGTTTATACATGCATATTCATACAAATAACATCTAGGTGTGTAACTTTGTTTTTAGTCTATTTTTTATTGAATTATTGAGAATTAAAAAAAATAGGAGGTGGATGTAACTCATCACTGATATAGTGAGTAATGGTTAAAATGAGGAACTTTTGTCTATCCTCTGCTCATTATAACCAAGTTTGACTGTATAGTAAGATTTTAGAAATACAGTATATGATCAAAAATATCCAGATTTCCTTTCATTCCAACTCTCACTCTAATATGAAAAGCATTAATATGAAGTTACTCCATCCTTTGCTGCTATAACAGCCTTCAATCTTCTGGAAAGGCCTTTGTGCTAGATATTGGTATATGCTGCTGTTGTAATTTTCTTCCAAGCATCCAGAAGATCATTAGTGAGGTCATTCACTGATGTTAGGTGATTTGGGCTGGCTTGTAATCAGCATTCAATTCATCCCACAGGTGTTTGATGGGATTGAGATCAGGCTAGTCAAGGTCTTCAGCACCCATCTCGTCAAACCATTTCTGCCCAGACCTTACTTTGTGGATGGGATCATTGTTGTGTTGATACAGGAAAGGGCCTTCATTGAATTGTTGTTATAAAGTGTTTAGAGAATTGTCTATAGTTCGTCCACAGTTTTCAGGTCTCTCCTTGGAATTTTGCCAAGAATAGTCGATTCATGCTGAATGGGAGAAAGAAATGAAGGATGTATGAATTGGTCGCCAACATGCGAAATCATGTGCTTTCTTGTCTGTCACTGTACTAGTACTAGCTTGATTTTTGTTGTCGCTTTTTTGCATTATTTTTTTATTATTAATTTGTATGATGGATCCAGTACAGTCAACACTGTTGTTAAACGTTTCAGTAGCTCTTGCTAAAGAGTATTGAATAATGTCCTGACATTCTGCAAAAACGAATCGTCAGAAGGCTGTCTCCTTGTTCCCCTTTCTCAAGTCATAAAATGTGCAAGTGCAATTGCGGGCATGTCGGGGTCGACTGTTAAAAGAATCCATAGGGAATCAGAAGGTGAAGGTAAGCCAAAATTTAAATCTCCTAAAAAAAAAAAAAAGCGCCATCGAAACCATAGCTTTGAATGATTTTGATGTAGACGTTATAAGAACTATTCACGAATTTTACGTGGTCAAGAAAAGAGTGCCAACTGTTCCGAAATTGATTCCTGTGCTTAAAGAAAAAATAATTTTTCTTTGGAAAAGAGAAACTTTAAGGAAATTACTTCATGAAATCGTATTTTGTTTTAAAAAGTCCCAGAATAAAAGTAAACTTATCATGGAGCGAAGTGACATTGTTTTATCTAGAACGCAGTATTTGAGAGCAATAAGACGTTTCAGGGAAGAGAAAAGACCGATTGTGTATCTAGATGAAACTTGGATTGATAGTAATATAACTTATGGAAAATGTTGGCAGTCTAAAGAAGACTATGAAGATTAAAAGGATTTGACAATGGTATTTTTTTCCAACTTTTTTTTGCATGGGTTTGTTAAAAGTCACAACAAGTCATAAATAATTAATCGGTTTAGGACATTAAAGTGTCTCATTTCTCTCAACTGTAAGTTTAGAATATCTAAGTTCATTTGAAAAAATTTCTGTTTTTCTGTATAGTTATTTTTATTTTATAGAAAACTTTCTTAAAAATAAACTTAGTTAAATTTTTGTTTTATGCTATACCTTTTTTAATTTTGTTAACACTCTATGTACATTTTTCCAACTGTTATACAAGCAAAATAGTTACACTTTAAAAACGGCAATGTTCGTAAAAGAAAGCTAAATTTTCCGACTTGTAATAATAAACAAACTCATCCCAGTAGACAGATTGATTACCCTATTATCGGAATGGATTCTCCTTTATCTGACATGCGCAGAAGTGTCGAGGGATCTCTAATCGGTGGGCGAACTATAGAATGTCATATAGGCTATAGCATTAAGATTCCCTTTCACTGGAACTAGAGGACTTCTTTGTCAGACTTTCAGATGGCGAAGCATGATTCATCGCTCCAGAATCCAGTGGCAACAAGCTGTTTTTTTTTTTATTATTCTTTTATGTAATGAAAGTCTTCCCATGACTTCTGTTTAGCTGCTTTAACACATAACATACATATTTTTACATTTCTTATTTTTATTCGAGTGTACTTCTTGTCTTACTTTCTAGAACTTCAGTAATATTCTTTTTTAGGACCACCCTTTCAGTTTGTCATGATTGCATTTTTTCGGCTAAGCAGACAACTTCACATATTTTCCTAGCTGAATTGGTCAATGTTTTCTTTAGATTTTGCCACCGAGTCTCCAAGTTTGGTACTTTTTCAAAATCTTTTTTTTTTTCCTTTAACAATAAGCTTCTCAACTTTGATTATTTTTTTTATAAACTTTCTTGGATATTTTTCTTTTCAGTATGATATGCATCTTTATCCTGCTTAAAACTAAATGATGATCACTTCCTATTTCAGATCCCCTGTATAATTTTGTATCTTGAACAAGTGGTTATATATCACTGTTGTCAATTAGTCTTTTCTTATTTCTTGCATGTTCTCTCCATGTGAATCTAGACATGTCATTATATTAGAACATGATGCTTGTAACGACTAGTCTTTGTCCTCAACAGAAGACATTATTATTATCTTTGCCTTTTTCTCCAAATTTTTCCGAAAGCATTTCTATATGTCTGATATTGATTTCTTACTTTACTGTTTAGATATCCAACAGGAAAATCACTTTTTCTTTATACACTTATGAAGGACATTTCTTTTGGTAACATCTTAAATGATATTGGAGAAAAATAGCATAAAAGACTTGAAACCTATTATTATGAAATTTTTTTGCAATCTGTTAAAAGTGACAGTTATAGAGGTTTTTCAGAAGACTTGTTACAGGGGCATACAACACAATGGGATGCAACATATGACAAATGTAAGGGATAAGACAAAAATATAAATCAGAAGAAAATTAACATTAAAAAAAAAAAGTGATGTAACAGGAGAATACCAGATAAGATAGCCTCATTTTATATTCTATTTTATACTTATGTGGAGTCATTCACAGAACAAAGTACAATCTAGAGCATTTTTGGAGAAGCAGCTGGCAAGTGGTATGGTAGCAGAGAATGAGAAAGGAGAGGAAAAAGTAAGGAGAAAATATGCTATGGTTCTTTCATGATTAGGGGTGTGTTTTATGAGTGTGTGACAAAATTATGCTTTCTTAGTGGAAAGATTAACGTTATTAATGATACCATAAATTTTAAAAAAAGAAAATTGAAAGTTAATAATTTTGTCTGGAAAATCATTTAAAAGGTGAGGTATGGAATGTGAGAAGATATGAAAGAGTTACTGGAAGAAAAATGGTAAGATGTAATAGTAGGAAGTAAAATAGTAAGTGAGAAAGTAAGGTTTAAATCTCTTATGTATGATATGTAGGAGTGAAAAAAGGAAAGGCCATAATTCCAAATGAGTCAGTGCATAGGCTGTGTAGGCAGCATGGTGTACAGTTTCAGATGTTTACATTGAACTTTTATTATTATTATTATTCCAGACCTCCATGGAGTGATAAGAATGATTGGAAATTTGATGGATAAAAGGACTCATATGATAGCTTAATAACTAAAATGTATTTAGAGAAAGTTTGGTTCAATGAGAGATTACATGTCCAAAATGAACTTATTAGGGAGATACATCTGAGTGTGTATGTATGCAGGCACCTTCTGATTGCAGTTTCTCAAGTCTCAAATCTGATGAGACATTCAATAAAAGATTCAAGGCTACCTGAGGGTACAAGGGAGATCTTGCAGTACTTGTATACTAATGCTAACAGTATCAGGATCAAAAGTGAGTTTTGAGATTGGTTAGTTTGAATTTGCCAAAAGTTATAGGAATCAGTGAGACTTGGTTGAGAAAAATATTGCCTTATGAATAGAATTATCAAGAATATTGTTCCATAACCCTGTTCAACTTAATGTCAACCTCATCTACAACCCTTTCAGATTGTTATGCCTCTGTTATTGAGCTAAGGCATTCATGAGACAGTCTTCATCCATAAAACAAGTTTAAGAATTCATTCAAATTTTAGTCTGTTGATAATTTAAAACCATGGAAACACCTGATTCTTCTAGAAAGACAAAAGTAGAAAAGTTTTTTTAATCATAAGTTAATTTTTTTGACTTATGATTATAGGCCAGAAGTAGCTTAATGAGCACAGGATGAGTAATCATTATGGGCGGAGTGGGCGGGGGACTATAAAGATTGAAGAAAGGAAGAGACACATGAGAGAAAGGAAATGAAATGTATAAAGCTACCAAAAACAGCATGTGATAGAAGGTACCTAGAGTTTGAAAGTATTAGTGATTGCATCAGAGAATTTGTCCATAATCAATGTGATTACTTGCCCTCTGATTAGGGAATAATCATGCTTAACCTGGGAAGGGGTTAAGCATGTGGAATTTTCAGTTTAGAAGTTATAAGTAGAAATACAAATCTGGTAATTACAACAAATGCAGGAGCAATGCCATTGGAGGTGTGCTAGCATAAGAAACTGCTAGAGAAGGTTGTCAGTAGTGTATAGGAAAGCAGTATTAGATTGCTTATGTAGGACCAGGAGGATAAATCAGGTATGTCTGAAGTGGATGAGTAGAGTATATAACTAGATATCAGCAAGCACATAAGCAGTATCGAGTGCAGACAAGAAGGATGACCAGCTTGTCATGGAAGATAAATTCAGATTGAGAATCAGCCGAACAAGCTAAAGGAAATCCTAAAGAATTCTTTCACTGTGCAAGAAGTTAAAAAAAAAAAAAAAAAAAAAAAAAAAGAGAGAGAGAGAGAGATTATGGAAGGATAACTTTAATGAGCACTGAATGTTATGGGGTTAACAAGAGAAGAAGTATTTGAATTACATAGTAATCATTAGTATCATCCAGAAGAAGATAATGCAGTGACTAATGCAGCAGAGATTGATATGAGAATACAGATAGGTAATAATTTGTCAGTATTTAGAATAATAAGACATCTCTGTATGTGGGATTATATGAGATGTGAATGAGTTCAGGAAAGTGCAATAGAAATGGCAATGCCCCTAACTAGGCTGTTAAGTTTGTCTCAGCACTAGCAGTGTTCCAAAGGAATAGAAAGAGGTAAGATAGCCTTATTTCACAAAAGAGGCAACTCCAAAACAGTGGTAGCAGAAAACTAAAGCCCACTTACTATATCTCAGGAATGGTGTTTAAGGTATTGAAAAAGTTGGTTAAGGTTAGAATTCAGGAATAGGTGGATATGATACTCTATAGGGAATAGCATGACCTTGTAAAAAAATGGGGGAGGGGATCCTAGTAATTTAATTTCTTCAATTAAATAAGTTCAATTCAATTAGATAGTGGAATTGTATCAAAGAGAATATACAAATTGAACAGCGACAAACCATGGACTGAGACTTGTTGCACATTACTTGTCACCTGTCTATAGCTCTGTAAAGTTATGTATTTTTGAGTTAAAAAATGCAGTGTATGTATCACATGATAGAGCTGCACTACAAGAAATGATAAGCTAGGGATTTTAAGAGTATTGGTGGATACAGTTGAGGTTCAGAGGATGTATTACAAAAGTGAACAAAATGATTCAAAGGATCACTTGGATGTTAAGAAATGTTGATAATCAATGATAAGGATTGTTGATTATATTCCAGTTGTACTGGATGCAGCTGTGGGGATAAATTTGGAATTATCTTGAAGAAAAATGAAATCAGTCCAGACTATTTCTAGCTAATTTTAACTTTCTGTATGCAAACACTTAATTCTAATAAACAGGATCATGAGCAGTGTATAACTTATTTTATACCGAAAATTTATTAAAATAATGGTTATTTTATTGAAATCAATGAAATAGAAAGAAGTGTTGGACCGTCATGGTATCATATACACCCTATAAAGATACGTTCCAGGAAAACCACAATATCAATCATCTGTAGATTATGGCCTGTGAAACACAACACATATCTGCATTAAATATAACATATAAACCAATTATTTACATCTCTTCATCACCATTAGCTTATACTGCCAGTATTCAAATAATAACTGACATATAGCAATAACAGTTGATTTAGCAACATAGATTTACACCACAATACTAAAAATTTATCTTATTTGCATTTTTTGGCTAATGTGTTGTCTTGCATTTCCCTCTTTAATAGGATGAAAAAGGCAGTATTTTCAATTTATTTTCAGATATTTTCTGTTTTTACCTTATGTTTGCTTAAGATATTCATGGAATAAATGACAGACATTGGTACTGTGTATAGGAAGTTTATTTATAATAGTCTGAAATTGTTTGCATTTCAAATATGTGCCGTCCAAGGGATGTGCATCATTAAAATTTCTTTCCCTTTTAAATGTGGTAATTTGCTCTTGAGAATAATTGGATCTTTTATTTAAAGTAATTGGCAACTTAAAATTTGCATGAAGCTTTTTAATCTGCATAATTTCTTCACTAGTTATTCTCTCTCTTTCTCATAACTGACTCTTCAGTTAATGGATTTATCCAAAAAGAATTGTGCTATGTTATGCACCTTAGTTGTCACTTCTTGTTTGATTGGCAAGTTAGTGTTATGAATCGTGCTGAGTCACTAGTATTGCTTGCATAAGGATCTTCTGCATACCTTTACAGTTCTGATTTTACATAAAACTTGCATGAAAAATTTTTCATAATGGTTTTAAGATTTATGTACTTGCTGTGTACTACACTAAATCAAATACAAATTTACCTGCATGCCTTAAATGTATTTTGATGGTTAATAGTTCTTTTAAAAAAAAAATAAAAAAAAAGACATATTTGGAGCAGTGTGGTAAGTATATTGCATATTTTTGTTCATGAAATAAAGAATCCCTCCAAACACGAACTTAGTTATTAAAGATGCATAGTACAACATTGTAGTGCATTTTTGAAAGAAACAAAGTAGTTGGATATGCCATTCACTGAATAATGAAAAGAATTTGTTTCTTTTAATTATTCTATTAGTTGTCATTCTTTGAAACAGTTCTTCAAGGCATCTATTAAAAAGCCATCAGAGTACCTCTTAAGACTTTGAGAGCTACTTTCAACACTGCTTTTTAAATGTACAGTTGTCTTGCTGTGGATAAAGGCTCTTCTTTTCCATGGATGCTGCCACATTGAAAATATGGCTATATACATATCCATAACATTTATTGGTTCTGTACATATACTAGTCTTAAATGTTGATCTTACCATTCTGCAGTGGGATGAGAATAATCTAGTGAACTTCAGTGATACCAGAGCACAATCTTGTCCTATTTCTGATAAATAAGACCTCACTTGCTTCCTCCCTTTAGTTTTGATAATATTCATATTTACACCCCAGATCAGATCTCTTCCTAACATCTCTAACCTTTTTTTAGCACAAACACATCACATCCTTTGCCTCCAAGTTTTTTTTCCCAAGACAATACTGCTTGCCTTCCTAAAACATTGTAAATCCCAAGTCCATCCATCCTTTGAATACTGTTCACATTTAGGGTGATGCACTGCTATAAGAATGCTGATGTTTTTCAGAAGAGAGAATTCTGCTTAATAGATGATACCTCTCCTTTCATAGACTGTCTTTATCAGTTTCTCATAGTTTTTTGGTTTCTGCATTTTGTCTATCAGTATTTTCATAGATGCTGCTCTGTTGAACTGGTGTCTACCTTTCCTCCACTTTTCTCTAAACAGTTTAACTTTATCAGACTAGATTCTCTTTCTCATTTTCATTACATTTGTCTGCTTCTTTTCTTTGGAACAGCCTTCCCCATACTGTTTTCCCCAGTGGTCTATCTTTAGCTGTTTAAGAAACATATCAACAAATTCTGCTGCTGAATGCAGGAGCATTCACCTCCCCCCCCCCCCACACACACACACTATTGTGTGTGTATTGCAACCGCTTGTTTGTGGATTGATATATACATGTACATTAGTAGCCATGAGCTCAGCTATTGCTGATGGCTAAGTGTGGAGACTGGCTCCACACCATTTTTCAAAAAAAAAAAAAAGAATAATAATATATAGGGGCTGCTCTGCTTTTATATTTTCATTCTATCTTTCCCAATCATTTATCTTCCTGCTTGTTCCTAGTTTTTAATATACAGTCCCTTACAGATACACATCCATCCATCCTCCCGTGGTAGTGTGATCTTTTTGTTATTTTGTCTTTTTTGCTTTGTCTTATTGCTTGCTAATAATGGACTGCAATTTATTTCTTGTTGCTGTTGATGAAATTCACAAGATTGTTTAAGTTTTTCTTTTACAGTGATAGTTAGATCTGCACGTGATAGCTGATCAATGATAAATAGAATATTTAAAGAGAAATGTGGCACTTATTAAATTATTACTCAATGTGAAGGCATCCTGAATGATTATTAAATTTTTAAAACGAATCCAGCTGTTTATTAGTATAGTTACATAGTACACAAAAGTTATTTTAAATAGAAAAAGTCATTCATTTTTGTTAAATCCAACTGTTACATATGCTAGTGTTTTTCCATTGTTGCCAGATCGAAGAAAATTCTGAATAATTGTCAGAAAGAAAATGACTGACTAGTAAGCAATAAAATAGCTTTTATGGTTATTGTCATCTCTTTCTGTATTTATTTTGCAGTCTGTGAACTCAGTGCTGCAAGGGCAAATAAATGCAGTTATTCAAAGAAGATTGAATATCAGTTGAATCCAAAATTTAACATCTGTGTAATTGTTTTCACTTTGTGTCTTTGTGCTTCATATTCAAACTTTGAGTTTTAGAATTGTGTTTAGGTCGTGTTATGTATTGCATTTATGCATAAGATATCTTGGTAGTAATCAGCAAAGTGCTAGAATATTTCATGGGGAATTTGTTAAACTGTTACCATTTAAAAAGAAACTAGCAGCTTTAGAAGGCATATATGATAAAAATTTGGAAATGAGAAACAGAATTAGTTTTATTTAATAAAATTATTAAATTAAAAAGTTAACTCAAAATATATCTTCTGTTATTCCCTTTACATAAGGTTTGTGGCATTTAATTTTCTACCTCAGATTGGTGTAAATTATTATTAATTTATTATTACTTCCAAGGACTCATCACGATAGGGCACTCTACTCCACTACACCTCTTACGTCTTCTCTACTACTTAATCCTCCAACTAACTACACACAATTCAGCATCTCTACTACTTAATTCTCCAGCTATACACATCATCCACTTCCAACAGTAATATTATTTTTGTCTGTAAAATGTGTGTTCTCATGGACAATTTACCTGTATGCAGGATGAAAAACCCGAGTTTCAGGGAGAAAAAGTCCTGCTACTTCCATATTAGATCGGCTAACTCACCTTCAATTAAAAAAAAACTCATATAAAGATTCTTCTCATTGCGACGACAATTGAACTTGATTATTTTCCAATCTAAGGATGCAATGTCCCGAATTAAGAAAATAATGAAACAAAAAGTTATTTTCAAATTTCTCCCTGCTGGTATATTCAAACATGATGTTGAGGCTTTCATCATGGGTCTGTAATTCTCTTCATAATTCTTCAAATAATCTTTTTGAGAATGAACAATGGATATGTTTAAACATCTAAAAACTGGTTATCTTGATAATTAGTCTTTATCAGCAATTTTAGTTGTTTCACTCTTGTTTTTTATTTCTTCAATGAGCCTTGGAACTATTGTTTCTCATTATCTCATTACAGACCACAGTAGTGAGGAACTATATTTCTTTCCTTAAATTTTAGAAGAGTTGTATTTCATGGTTCTTTGATGTTTATACAGTGTTTACATTTGCTTACTTATATAGGCAGAAGAAAGAATCAGAGGTTATTATTGGCCCAGAGTTACCATCAAAGGATAAACATCACAAGTCTTCCCCCACAGATTCACGATCAAGACATCGGCAGCATTCCTCTTCACATTCCCCTTCAAGGAGTCCACGTCATGAGAGACTAAAATCAAAAGCAAAGTTAAAAGAACACAGAGAATATCGGAGGAGAGGAAAATACTACAAAGGTTCTTCCAGATCACCTTCTTCCTCCTCCTCATCATCCAGGTCAAGATCAAGATCATCAGTTCATAGATCACGCCATCGGCGCCACTATCCAAATCGTGCCAGATCATATTCATCATCAAGGTAAATTAGAAATGTTATTCTTTATGCTTTGAAAAAATTTGAAACTATTGCCATGCAATTCTTCTGTCATGTCATAAACATTATCCTTTAATAATTTCAGTATGCCTTTTAGCTATTACTGATCACTGTCGAATAGATAAATTTATTCCATCTGTATAATTCAAAAGAGCATTCATAATAGTGTGTGTGTATTTAGCATATCATTCTGTTTTCTTCTTTTACTTACTGATTTTAGATGTCTAACTCCTTGTACAACACTGCCTTTCATAGATAGAGCCTGTACTATTATGCATATCAATCACACACACACACACACACATTTATTACCATAGACAAATTTATGCCAGTCACATACACATATCTATTTATGATGGCATTAACTTTTGAATTGTGCAATTTCTAAGTGAATTCTTTGCCTTGGAGGCAGTATCAGAATGTGTTATGTTCTAGGATTATTTGAATCAGTGTTTGAGAATCGTAATGATGTGAGTGGACATTTAACATCTCTTTGGCATTTATAGAAAGCACCCATAATCTTCAGGTTTGTTTTTCTTTAATGAGTATAAATCCAGAAAATGTAATATTTTAAATTCATATCCTTTTAATCCTGGCATATGCTTTGTGTTTCCAAACTAGAAAGACATAACCAGTATATTGAACCAATAATTTCAGTGAGAGCTAGCTGATCAAATAGCTTTTTTTTCTGTGAAAGATTCATGGATAAAATTAAAGACACTGTTGGTCAGCTTATTCTCAAACCATTAAATTGCTTGTATAGGTTCTGTTCGTAAAGGAGCTATCTATTCTAATGTCATACATACTATTTGCTAATATTTTCACAAGATGATTTCATTTTTTTTTTATGATAGTTCCATGTGGGAAAGGTTGGTTAACCTATAGTACATATCATGGATGGACAGGAAGTTGAGAAGAAATGTGTTAACATTGGATTTGAAGATATTTGACTTGTAACATTTAGGAAGGCAGAACAGAGTAAAGGGAATGAACAAAGAAGAAACTTATTTTGTGAGTTAAGAATTGAACTATGAAGAGGTGCTGAGCTACTGCACTTAGAGAGTAGGAAAGAAGAATTGTTGGTGTCATTTCCATTGAACAGCAAATATCTTAAACAACGATAAATAAATATCTTATCAGAAATATATTAAACAATGTGCAGAAGCAACTGAAATTTTTATGTAACACAGTAGAGTAAATAATTATTAATCTATTTGTATTGAATCAAGGATTTTTAGAGAGCTCTTATTTTTTTATTTATTTTACTAGAAATAAGACAAGACTGGGTTTTTTGCAAGCATTGAAATTAACATGGCTTTCCTAATCCTACCAAAGAAATTCTTAGGAATACCTATGCATTTTCAAACCCAGAAATAGAGAAAAGTTAAGTGGAGTGATGAATCCCAGTTGCTGTTATTTCATGCAGACAGAGAGGAAAAAGAATGATAGCAGAACAAGAACTCAACATGCTTGGTCACAAGCCAGTCCTCAGCTGCAGATGACTTCATCATCTGTGGTAAATTTTGTTCTTTTCAAGTATTTCTTTAAATTTGCAAATAGGATGGATGAGGCAGACATTGAAAGCCCAAGTTGTGTTGTCTGTTGGGTTTCAAGAGCAGTGTGAACAGATGCATTGTCCTGCAAAAGCAACATGCCTCTGCTCAGTTTCCCATGGTGTTTTTCCTTCAGTGCTTCCTTCAATTAATTCAGAGCTGTTAAATAAACTGTTGCTGTAACAATTTCATCTTTATCTTGGTAAGGATTACAGATTACACCACTTATCCCAAAAAGTGGCAGGAACTTTCCCTGCTGACTTTTTGGTTTGGAACTTCTTTGGCCATGGTGTGTTTCCACTCCATTGACTGTTGTTTGGTCTCTGGGTTATAGTGCTGAAGCCATGTTTCATCAACAGTCGCAATATGAGTCAAAAAATTGCACCTGATTTCTCAAAATGATCCAAAACCTTTGAGCTGACAGGTTCTCTCTTTTGATCTGCATTCAAACATTTGGGGACCCACTTTGTTGAGAGATTTTGCTTGTCCAGATATTGGTGGTTAATGACCCAAACTTGTTCCTTGGATATTCCCAGAGTCTTTGCAATGTTTTTGGCTGGTATTCATCTATCATCAAGGATCATGGCATGCACTGCATCAATGTTTTCAGGTGTGATCGCTGTGGAAATTCTTCCTGACCTGGAGCATCTGTTGTCTCAGGATGCACAGTTTTAAACTTGGCCACCCATCTGGTAACTGTTGGATATGCTGAGGCACAGTCCCCTAAAGCCTCACACAAAGTTTGGTGAATCTGAGTTGTAGACTTTTTTTGCAGCATGAAAAACTTGATGACGGCCCGTACATCTGTATCTTCGAATTTTTTCAAAGCATCTGACATATATTCTTATGCATCCTAAAAGAAAAATTATTGTAATTTGATGAAACATAGGGGTTAAAGGATTTTAAGATATGTTCTTTCCTGTGGTTATATCAGTTGCTCTAATATCATTTTTGTTCTAGCTGTGTTTATCAGAATTTTTCATCCCCCCCCCCCTCTCATACAGTGTCCAAAATGGAGAAGTCAAGTTTTGGACAAACAGGGTTGGAGGCAACAAATCCAGGAGGTCAACACTTGATTTGAGCTGTAGAGCTATAAGAAGAAGAATACTATAAATCCTACAATATCTGACGTACTACAAACCATCTGTATAACTTGTCATACTAATGATGATCTAGTAGCTGCAACTCATGAGATGACTGGCTTTTATAATGCTCCTGCACAACAGGCAAATCAATGCTGGTGTGGGCAGAGATCAAGATGTTTATCCAGGCATGCAATAGCATGCTCAAATACCATTTAATTTGCTGTATTGCGCTTTGTATACTTTAATGCAGAGAATCAGACATAAACTAATAAGATTATACCATATATAGTAATCCCTCGATTAATGTGCCCCCGATTAGTGCATCGTTTTTTTTTTTTATACCCAAATTCGATTAGTGTGCCTATATACATCTTAAAAATAAATAGATTTTAAAAATTTTCTATCTATGCATTTTTGAGGCTAAATATTTTAAAAAATCACTCACTAGAATGAAATAATTTAGTTACCGATTTAAAATATTTTACAAAATTATTTTTAATGGCATACTACACTACTTCCATGTATACTATGTTCCAAATTTTTACCGCCAAAATTTATGTCGTCTGCTATAGTATACCCACAGATTCGAGACTCTTCAACACTTCTGCGCATGTCACAAAAAGGAGAATCCATTCCAATAATAGAGTAATCAATCCGTCTTCTGGGATGAGTTGTTTATTATTACACATCGGAATAACTTCTCTTTTATGATGATTGTAGTTTTTAAAGTGGTAACTATTTTGCTTGTATAACAGTTGGGAAATTTTATCTATAAAGCATGTGATTTCGCGTGTTGGCGACCAATTCGTACGTCCTTCATTTGTTTCTCCCCTTCAATGATAACGTCCAAGAGTTAACTAAATCTCATTCTGAAGAATTGAGTGATTCCGACATGCTAAATTTAGATGCACAGCAAGAAAATCCTAAAGAATATGAAGAAAATTTAACCACTGATAGTCGGCCAAAAGAGATTTCACAGAAACAATTTGAAAATATTTTTCGTGAAATAGAAGTTTTTAAGCAGCAATGCTTAGAGGCTGACCCTAATGAACAGAGAAGCAGTAAAATTTGCAGAAGAGTGGAAGAGGCAATAGGGCCATACCGTCGGTTGTATGAAAAAAAGAAACAAAATGCCCACCAAACTATATTAGCTCAATTCTTTTTTCTAGTAGCAAGGCTTAACAAAAATAATACACCACAGCAAGTTTAAATACGAAAGATTATTCAAGGAATCATCAGTAGCTCTAAAAAACGTTCCTAACCTCAACAAATTTGGGTGCATGAAACTACCCCAAATTTGGGAGACTTACATTATGAGAACTTCAGCCCAACTGCCAAGACAACCAAATTAGCCCACCAGAGGGCACGATTAGGACTTTAGGAATAATATTAATTCCTTGCTTTCTTCCTCATTTGCTTTTGTTAGTGCCTGCGTGCACATACCATACCTTTATGTTCCTGAAGATGGCAACATGACGTTGCCGAAACATTGAAAGTATTCATTAAAGTTACCTTTAATTAATATACTTTATATGCGTTGTTAATTCCGTAAACTAATTACCAGCTCAATTCTTTGTGTAGAATAATAAAATTTATATTCTGAATATGTTTTATTGTCTTTCAGCTTCATGGTTTTCCTTTACATAGGCATTGAGACATACCATCATTCTTTTATAAAAAAAAATAAGGTTCAAAAAAGAAATTTGAGGAAAGAATTATACTTTTTCCCATAGGTTATTATATTTGATTAGTGTGTTTTCGATTAATGCGCTTGTTTTAAAGAACGCATTAGGCGCACTAATCGAGGGATTGCTATAACTGATATTTTATTCTTAGACCTAGTTCATTCTTACACCAGAAAATGAATTAAAAATTATTCAAGTTATGTAGAAAGGTTACTCATTTTTAATTTTGTAGTATATTTAAGACAGTAATACTTTGCCTCTTTTTTTTTTTTTTTCTCTTGTTCTTAGATCAAGGTCCAGATCACATTCACGTTCCAAAAGGAGATCTAGGACAAAATCACGATCAAGATCTCAGTCACTGTCACGAACTCGTTCCAGTATGAATAATACAAAAGACCACAGTAAATCTAAATCCCCTCAATTACCTCCGCCACCTGTACGTTCATATTATAGACACAGTCTTTCGCGTTCCAGTAGTGCTATATCAGAAGATAGTGATGACGAGAAAGAAGATACATCTTCATCTAAGCCATCACCATCTCCTGTTGCAAGGTGAAATTTTTAATTGAAGCATTTAAAGTTTTCATCATACAGTCAGATTTCACTGTAGCAAATATTATAAGGAGCTCACTATGAGAGTTTACAAATGTTCTAGTAGAATTCCCATATAAACAGTTCTGCTTCACATAGAAATTTGTGATAGCAAACTTTCACTAAAGAGACTTTTGAAAGGATCATGTGGGTTACAGTTGAAAACTGACTATATAAAATATGAGAGGTTTCCGAAAAGTAAGGTTAACACATTTTTTTTCTTGAGGACGAACTTCCTCATCTGTAGTGAAATACCTTCTGGAAAGGTGTTTCTTGAGGGGGGGGTGAACAAATGGAAGTCTGAGGGTACTAAGTCTGGGGGGGGTGACAGAGTTTCCCAATGATTACAGCACAAACATGAGTGGTGTGTGGAATAGCATTGTTATTCACCAAAATCACGCTGCTTCTCAGGCATCCTGGTTGCTTGCATCAATTGTTGGATTTCAGTTTGTCCAACGTTGCACAGTAAAGCTCTGCATTGATTGTTCCTCCCTTTGGCAAGAAATTCACCAACTTTGAATGCCTTAGCAATCCTAGAACACTGGCCATGACTTTTTGGACAGGAGATTGTGGATGTTTCCAGGTTGCAGAGTCTTGTTTGCTCTCCTGGGTAAAGTGATTAACCTACGTTTCGTCTCTGTGACTAGGTGAGTGAGAAAATCTTTGACTTTTTTTGCTGTATCACAACAAATTCTCCAGTTCTATGTGCATTGCCTTCTGCTCCTCTGACAGTTGTTGGGGCACCGAGCAGGAGCACACCTTTCAAAAGCCAAGGACATCATGAACAATTTCATAAACAGTGGACTTAAGTTCACATCTTGTGCAATTTCATGCAGTTTCACATGCTGGTCTTCAAGAACAATGCCCTTAATACCACAAAATGTTGTCTTCTGTCTTGCTCGATTGAAGGCCTGTCTGCCTGATTGATGTTTATCTTCAGTGTCACCATGGCTTGCTGAACACCAAAAAACACACCTGCTTCTTTGACATCACCTTTTCTCCACACACACACACACACACACACACACACACACACACAGCAACCAGTTCACAGTGAATGTCACTTGATGAAACCCCCTTTTGCTTGCAAAAAAACAAATAACTTTATGGACACTGTTTTGGACACACTGCAATGGCAGTCTATCTATCCATCGTGTTTTATCTCATTCCCTTTCACCATTATTAAGAGAAAAAAAATGTGTTACCTTACTTTACAGAAACCCCTCATATTTAAACATTATAATTTTTGAATATAAATATTAATTTTTGAATAGATGAATTGCAAAAGAAGCATAAGAATATTTACATTTTTTTTTAAAAATATTTTTATATTTTAAAATTTTAATAATTTTTCTGAATTTTTTTTCTGGAAGTATAAATAAAAGGTATGCTCTGTTTATAATTTTATCATAACTACCACTTTTCAGATTTTAGAAAACACTTATGTGACAATAAAGTGTTTAGCACAATTTTATTTAAAAATAACTAAACAAAAGTCACAAATAGAATTTCGACTTGCAGATAAATATGAATGGGACTATGTAATTACGAATGAAGACAGAATTTCACAAAAGGAATCAAAGATGATAGAGTGAATATGAAAAATGAACAGAGATAGTTTAGAAATTCCCCTAGAATTCCAGGTCACTGGAACATTTGTAAATCTGTGTTAGGAAATATTTAAGAGGAATGCAGCTATTAGAAGTTTAAGATGTTAAAAGGCAACTGCAGTTGGTGATATTTGACATCATCATTTTCTGATACACATCCACTTAATGTGTGTGTACAGACTACTATGATAGTGTGACGTAATTAAGTTTAGTTTATTACTTCCTTTCTATCAAAATGTTTTTTCCAAATTAATATTATTTGTCAGCTTTCCATTATTGTCAAATCTTACATTTTGGTTTGCCTGTTTTTTCTTCTGCTATCACATACCTATTTTGCAAACTCTTCATTTCCTGTTCTACTTAGATTGACTGTATGCACACATTTATGACATTTAATGATATTAGGTTCCTTTATTTTATTCTTAATTGGTTTTGCCATTTCCATCTGTTCACTATCTTAATTTTTCTCAAAATTCTCATATATATGTGGTTTGCAACCTTAGATTAGCTACTTTATTTCCAACCCAGTTTTCGTCTCCATAAGTTAAAATTAATTTAATCACTCTCTTGTATGCTTCTGGAAGTTCTGTGTTTTGACTAATTGCTTTTATTTTTATCCAGTATAAATCTATTCGGCCGGCTTCCCACCATAATAGTTTTGATGGTTCTGTTATCTATCATATTTAATTTGCATTATGAAACAAGGTGAAATAAATATCAAAAACATAAATATGTCTTTCATAAATATTTATGAAAGAGATATTTATGTTGCAGATTTTCATAACATTTGTTACAGCAGAGTACTAATGTCTTGTAGTTGATTTATTTAAAGGTATAATGTCATTAGCATAAAGTAAAGAGCAGAGTTTAATATTTCTGATTTTGATAGCAAGTTTAATGTCATTTGCTTTTAACAGTATGATCCAAATAAATGAATAATAGTGAAGACAGTACACCCTTATCTTATGCAGATTTTATTTCCTCTTCCAATTTCTAATTGTTAATTTAGAACTTAAATGTAGGCTGTATATGGCTCTATCTTTTTCCATTTACACCATACAATTGTAGCATTTTGAACAGCTTTTTTCTTAGCACCTCATGTGCCTTTTCTGGATCCACAAAAATTAAATATAGCTCATTGTTATATTCTCATGATTTCCCAAATATTTGTCATCATCATCATCATCAAATTCCTGCCATGTACCCTCAAGGGGTGTACAGGATATGACAGTACTACATGAAAAAATTACATCATTACTAACTTCCTATCTACAATTTTCCTCCAAATCAGTCTGTTACTTGTCAAGACTCCAACATTATGAGATCTTATATTTCTATAGTCTAAGGCACTTTGTACCGTATCAATCCACCTATATCTTGGTCTTCCTCTGGGTCGTTTTGCTGCCAACCTGGCAGAGAACACTTGTTTTGCTAATCTTTCTTTGCCCATTCTGTTTAAGTGACCATACCACCTGAGATTAGCTCTGCTAACACATTCCTGGATGCTGACAATGTCAAGTTCTTTCCTAATATCATCGTTTTTAATATGATATTGCCATTGATGCCATCTGTTCACATCTATAATCTTTCTCAGGACTCTCATATCTGCAGTCACTAGTCTTTGGTCAAGTGTTTTACTTCTGACATAGCCCTCAGATCCATAAATTAAAACTGGTTTGAACACTGTCTTGTGTACAGCTAATTTAGTGTTCCGACTAATTTCTCTCTTATTCCATATGAATTTATTCAATTGACTTCCCACCATACCAGCTTTGCTGATTCTGTTGTCTATTTCTATATTTAATTTCCCATCTTCAGTAAAAATTGTGCCTAAGTAGCTGAAATGTTTTACTTGTTCCACAGGTTCTCCATTCACAACACAGTTGACATTTTCAAGGATTCTGCCTATTTTCATTGTCTTTGTCTTTTTATTGCTGACCTTCATACCATATCTATTAAACAGCTATTCAATTTAGTCAGAGAATCTTGCAGACTTGTAGCGGATTTATTTAGAAGTATAACATCATCCGCATAAAGCAAAGAGCTGACATTAACATCTCCAATTTTGATATCAGGTTTAATACCACATTCCTTCATAATGTGATCCATATAGATAATGAATAACAGAGGGGATAATGTACATCCTTGTCGCACACCAGATTTAACATTAAACCATCTTCCTGTACTTCCTTCAATTCTAACTGCTGACTTACAACTCAAATAAAGACTAAGTATTGCTTGATATAATGCCCCATTGACACCATATGCAGCGTATTGAATAGCTTCTCTCTTGGCACCTTGTCATATGCCTTTTCCAAATCGACAAAACTTAAATAGAGATCTTTGTTATATTCCCATGCTTTCTCGACTATTTGTCGTAAAGTGAAGATCTGATCCTGACAACCTCTATTTGGCCTGAATCCAGCTTGTTCTTCACCAAGCTTTTCTTCCACAATTCTTCTCAACCATTTCTCAAGTATACTTGCATAGATCTTGCCAGGAACACTCATTAGGGAAATACCTCTGTAATTCTCACATTCAGTTTTATTTCCCTTTTTATATATGGGTACTATGAGAGCTCTACTCCAATCATCGGGAATTCGTCCCTCTGTCCAGGCTTTCTGAACTATGAAGTGCAGCCACTGTAAGACTCTTATACCACCATACTTCAGCATTTCTGGTCGAATATCATCTACTCCTGCTGCCTTTCCACATTTCAAGCCTTTGATGGCTTTTTCTACTTCAAGTATGGATATGTACAAATATGGATATCCTGACTGCATGCCTGGTCAGTGTTTTTTATCACTGTGCTGTCATCACTACTTGTTTCATTTAGCAGTTTTTCAAAGTAATTACTCCATACTTCAAGGATATCTTTTTCTCCCGTTTTCATGTCACCTTTATCATCTCTAATTCCTTTTACAGCACTCTTTCCTCCATTCCTAAGCTTCTTCAACAACCTCCAGAATATTTTGCCACCTTCTTGATATTTATTTTCTATATTCTTGCCAAAGTCCTCCCATGACTTTTGTTTAGCTAGTTTTACACACTGTTTAGCTTCCTTACATTTATCTCTGTATTCTGTAAGAGTAAAAGCTGACTTATTTGCCAGGAACTTTTGATATGCTTTCTTCTTTTCCTTCACTGCCTCTTTAACTTTCTGTGTCCACCATGTAGTTCTAATTTTTCTATCCTTGCAGACAACTTCACCACATGCCCCTCTCTAGCTGAATCAATCAGAGCTTTCTTCAAGGC
This sequence comes from Typopeltis vanoorti, assembly GCF_054136105.1. Classification (NCBI taxonomy): domain Eukaryota; kingdom Metazoa; phylum Arthropoda; class Arachnida; order Uropygi; family Thelyphonidae; genus Typopeltis; species Typopeltis vanoorti. The sequence continues at coordinate 22,903,815 of NC_143558.1, read as the reverse complement.
TTGCCACTGAATCTCCAAGGTTTGATTCCTGTTCTCAAACTCTTTCATTTTCTTTTCAATAATCTTTCTGTATTTTAGTCTACAGTTCACATCTGAGAGCTGCTCAACTTTTATTCGCTTTAAAACTTTCTTACATGTTATTCTTTTCAATATGAAATTCAATTTTATCCTGCTCAAGACTAAATAGTGATCACTTCCAATTTCAAATCCTCTGTACACTCTGGTGTCCTGTACCAGGAGAAAACATCACTATCAACAATAACATAGTCAATGAGACTTTTCTTATTCCTAGCCTCTTCTCTCCATGTGAATTTGTGCACATTTTATGTTGGAACATGGTGTTAGTAATAACCAGTCCATGTCCTGAGCAGAAATCCAACAGATATTTGCCATTATTATTAACTTTGCTCTTTTCTCCAAATTTTCCCAAAATATTTTTGTATGTCTCACAATCATTTCCTACTCTGCTATTTAGATCCCCAACAAGGACCAACTTTTCCTTTTTCATTGTGTCAGTTGCTTTTCTAAAGCCTCAAAAAAATTCCTCCACTTCTACCTTAGTAGAACCTTCTGTGGGACCATAAGCACAAATAAGTCTCATTGTCCAGTTTCCCCATTCTCATATTTGCCCACATTACTCTACTTGAGACTGACTGCCATTCGAGAAGATTAGCCTTGTATTTTGTGTTGAATACTATGGCTACTCCTTCTTTCATAAACTTATCAGAAACCTTTCATAAATATTTGTCATAAACTGAAAATCTTGTTCTGCCCATTCCTATTTGGCTTGAATGCAGCTTGTTTAATCTCCATATTTCTCCAACAAATTTTTCTTAGCATCTCAACTATATGCTTGCACAAATCTAATTGGATTAATCAGTACAGTATTTCCTCTGGAAACCTCACTCTTCTGGCCAGGCTTTCTGAATAATTCAGTGTAACCACGTATTGATCATTCAAATTAAATTATATGTGATCAAATGTCATCTACTGTACATTTCAGGTTTCTAGTAAGTTTTTTTTTCACTGCTCTTTCACTATCTTATTTAATAATTTTTCATAGTAATTACTCCAAACCTCCAGAGTATCCTGATGACTAATTTTTATTCACTTTTATCATCTATGATTGATAAAAGTAAATCCTCCATTTCTAAGTTTTTTCAGTAGCCTCCAGAACTTTGCCGACTTCATGATATTATCTTCTGCATTTTCTTTTTAACCCATGACTTTTGTTTATACATCTGCCAACTTACTTGCTGGAATTTTCAGGAATTTTTTTTTTTCTCTTTTTTCTATGGATGCCTTTAGAACATGAGGACTTAATAAGTTAATTTTTTCTGTCATTGCAAAGAACTTCACTATACTGAAAATCACTCTGCTTTTTTCAAATTCTGTCAGCGGGTCTGTAAGGCAGCTTGGTTCTTGTCTTCCAACTTCTTGCTAAAGTCAGAAATAAGTACTATTGTTGAATAAAAATGAAGTTTTACAGCCAAAGGTGAATTAGCTGGTCTCATAAAGAAGTGGAATGGTTTTTACTTCCATATAACATTTTTGCACTAGACACTTATCTGGGTGTTAGTTTAGAGTAGTCTGGGGAAAGAGAACTTAGAATTGCACTGGTAGTCATCTAGCCATGACCTGTATTAGAGGATTGAATATTGTAAATCTCATCTTGAAGGAGAAAAAAAATATCTACAACCTGGATAAATTAAAAACCAGAATTTTGACTAGCTAACTAATTGAAGGTACTCATCATTCTATGACTACTTTGACATCTCTCCTTAAAGAACTTTATTGGTTACTTTCTTTTCCTTGTGCCAGCCTGATTGGTTGAGTGGTTATTGTATCTGCTCTCCAGCCATAAAGCTGTGGGTTTGAATCCTGCTGTGGGCATGGATGTTTGTGATTGTCTGTGGAAATACTAGTGGTGGATGGTAGATGTAGGCATTGGTGGATTGAGTGGTGGAGTAGAGAACTGTAGAGTAGGTGGCCTCCCTCGATGAGTCTGTGAACTCCCTGCAGGTGTCACGCAATAATAATAATAATAAAGTTTTTTTTAAAAAAACTCTGTGTACAATACATTGTATCATTAATGACTGTGATCTCATAATATGAGGTTAGTATTTTCTATTAAGTGCACAGCAGTTACCTTAAAATTCTGTAAAAACAATTTGCATTTTTAGGAAATCAAATGACGTTTTTTCACTAATAATTTCTGCTTGCTGTGTACATTATCTCATTAGTTTTTAGTAATATTTTCTAAACTTAATTGAATTAAAACGACAATGATTAGACTAGTGTTACCATATAAAATCTCTAAAATTAATAATGTCCATTTTATTTAGGGATGACTTATTGTAAATCCTCATATAAAAGTGAAAGGAGTCCACAAATCTAGCAAAAAATCTGTTTGTTCTTTCTTCCCTTCCCCAGTTTTAGAATTAAGATTTAACTCTTTCATCAGGAATTCAGTAATCATTCCTCATTTCTGAAAAAAAAAAAAAAAAAAAGGAAAACATAAATATCTCTTTCAAGGAAATTGCTTGTGAGAAGATATGACATCCCATCCAATTTGCCAACAATTTTATCCTCTTCCTAACCAGCTCCCCTTCCAAGTATACTGTGGATGTAGAACTTCATTTGAAGTCTCATCAGTGGAGTTATTGGGAGCTACCTTTTTATATCTGATCCATACACAAAAGACCACAAGACCAATATGCACATTAGTTCTGTGTGTGAGCAAGAGGAAAAGAAGAAAGGAGGAATCTGTTCATATTTTGTTTGAACAGCTGAAGGTCATGTTCTTTGGGGAAGGGGCAGAGTGGGTAGACTGTTCCAAATAACAGAAGTAGATGAAATGAAAGAGGAAGCAGTGAAGTTTGGTCAGTGAGTTTCAAGATGGACTCACAGGGATCAAAGCATTCATTCCTGTGAGGATGATTTCTGGTGAAACTGGAGAAGGGAAGCCAATATGAGTTGTGGATACTGAAATCCCCAAGAAGGATGCCTCACTATGGGGTATTTTGACTGTAGAAAGTCGAGCTTTAAAGGGATAGTTGAAGAGGTTAGAGTGGTTAATAGAGTTTGGAGAGAGAGAGAGCATATGAAAAGGACAGGTTGATTTGGTAGGGAAATTTTGAGCCAAAGCAGAACAAACAGATGGCAGAAGTGATATCTACCATATACATGTTGCAAAATGGTAATCACCTTAGTGCTCCGGATTAAGATAGATGTAACATTTTGTCCTCACTGGAATGTATTAGGCTTGACAAGCGATTATATTCTTGTTTTCATCAGATGTAAGAAAACAAAAGTCTCCATATGAAATAAGGATAAAAATGAAAATATAATTTCTTAAGTATAATATCTCTGTCTGAATGTATAGGTGACATCTTAGGAATTTGTCTGTAAGACATTGTTCCAGAGGTTAGGCACTTCTCAATGAAACCTCTCTAAAAGGAACTGGTATTTTACCATAACAGATGTGCTACTCTAAAATGAAGAGTCTGACACATACAAAAATATTTTTTCTGTGTTGCTTATCCATTCCAGCAATGGTATAGTCTAAGCTAGGGATGATCAACCCTGACACATGCACCAAAAGTGGCACATTAAACCCCGAAGATAATAATAAAAAAGTAAGCCTATTTATGCAAAAAGTATTAACCAAAAACTAATTTGTAGAAAAAAAAGCTAAAACTTAATAATAAAATTATTATTTTTAGCAGTTTTTATTGTTTCATTAACATCTTTTGCATATTCACTTATTTGATCCTGAGATGCCAAGTGTTAGCAACAGCATTGCCTCGCAGATTTTTGTCAGTCAGATAAACCATTTTCACTTTATGAACAAAAAATTATTGAAGATGCCTAGTAACATACAAATGGGACTTATTGACTTGAAAACAAATCATTATTGGACATAAAATTTGAGTTTCTCCCAGTCCCAAATGCTTCCAACATGATTAATTTCTGGCAACCATTACCCTGTGAGCATTTTCCAGAATTAAGAAAATTTGCACAGAGTTATATCTGTCATTTTGAAATGATGTGCAGATGTAAACAAGCATTTTCAGCCATGAAATTGATTAAAAACAAAATGAGGTTACCATTGAATGATTCAAATTTGAAGAATTTACTTCTACTCTCAGTAACTAATTTAACTCCAAACATTAAAAGCTTGGTGAAATCAAAACAGACTCAAAAATCTCAGTAAGGTAATTAATTTTTAGCATGTTTTTATATTAAATCAATTTCTCATGTCTATATTAACTTATTTTTCTGGGAGTTTTTAAAAGGTGCAAGAGTTGTATGGCACATCTGAAATCATACTTGAAAAAATTTGTGCATGGAACACAAAAGGTTGGCCACCCCTGGTTTAAGCTATTGTGCAGTCACATTGTTTTCTGTTTTGTGTCTTTTTGCTTACACACACACTATAAATGTTTTTATAGCATTAATTTTCTGAGGATTCTTATCATATTGCTGGCAAAATATTGAAGGTACGCTGCTTTCAATAAATTAAGAAACAAAGAGAAAAATCAAGATTTCACTTGAGGGAAAAGGGAAAACACATCTGAAAGTCAAGTACATTGTATAAAAAGTGACACTGAGTCTGGTTATCATATGCAAATAAGCCATGACATAAAAGCAAGAATTTTGGAGTGATTTTCCATTTCATGTCTGGAGTGAGAACAAAATATTTCACAATAGCAAAATTATTAGATATGGTGCAAGACATTTAACTGAAATTATGATGGCAAGCCGTCATAAGACAGAGGCCAGCCAAAGTCAGATTGATGTAGCCAGATGGTTGCTTCTTTCTGTGATTTACAAACTGGAACTAATTCCAACAGTTACAAACAGCATCCCAGAAATTCGGTGAAGGAAGGCCACAGGCTACAACAACCACAGTGGGTAACCGATATCTCTGATTAGTACTTCTGTAAACAGAAGTACTATGCTGAATCAGCTGTGATCTGACCTCATGTCAGCTACCAGAACATTGGTATCTGCTTCCACTGTGCATAGAGTTCATGAAGGTGGTCTGTGTGCCTAAGCAACTCATAGTTCTCTCCTGTTCCATGCTCCTGTCCCTATGCCACAGGAAAGAACATTTGAAATGAGTCAATTGGTTACAGACGATTCCTGATTTGCTCTACAAAGTGATCCTAGGCATGCCCTGAACTGGAGAGAAAACAAGAAATATGTTATCATCCCTGTAATATCCATGAAAGGGACACTTATGATGGAGGTCAGGTGATGGTTTGGGGAAACATCTTGTTAGGTGGATATACTGCCTTGTATATGCTTCCAAATGGAAACATGAATGCTGCAACTTATAGAGATGAGGTCTTGGATCTTTATCTTCATTCACATGCAGGTGCGATAGGGGGCAACATTTAACCTACAAGACGATAATGCTTGTCCTCATCAAGCAAAACTCATGAACCAATATATTCAAGAAGAGACTTTTGTACATATGGGCTGGCCAGCCATCTTGACATTAATTCTGTTGAGCATGTCTGCGATACTCACTCTAGATTGATGTCTTGTTGCCCTCTCAACCCTTCCGAACCCAAAACATTGAGGGATTTAGGTGAGTTTTCAGGAGCAATGGTTATTATCAACTGAACACAATTATAAACAGTATTGTGAACATTGTATTGCTGCAAGGGGATGACTACATTCTTATTATGGAACTTGGATACATGTTTTTTTTTTTTTTTTTTTCACTAGAGGTCAGGCCAACAATTGTTGTAATGGTTGGTCAGTAACTTTAACAAACCAGATTGTAGTGTAGCTTGTTCTCTGTATATAGTTCATATGCTCCAGAAGATGACCTTGATATAAAGGTCAAAACGTCGAATGTACAGTTTAGTTATATTAAACTAAAGTTTTACTAAAACACGGTAGTTGTCTCCATAATTTTCAAAAATGTACTCGGATCACTGTGCAAGCCTAAAAGAAAGGAATGGAACTTAGATAATTTGATTTTGATCTCTTGTTTCTGATGATTGTCTTAGAGTACCCATTTGTTACTGAATAAACTATTTATTTACAATTTTTATGAGTGTTTCTTTCATCTTATATCATATTGCTTTTCACCAAATTGCATTAAAATTTATCATGCAGTTTTTGAGTTAGTGTGATTTTTCTCACTATTCCTTAATTCATGGAAACCAATGTAATTTTATTATATTTTTTCTTATTGTACATGTTTTTTAATCCATAAATTTTAATTCGGCAACTAACATCTTACTCTCCAGTTTTTAGTTCATTGCAGTTTTAAATAATTTGTTTGTAAAATGAACTACTAAAAGCAATCTTACTTTCCTTGTTCTCTTTAAGATTTAGTCAAGTTTAGTGTGATGCAGGAATATCAGAATATAAGTAGATGTAGCTATTGTATATTCATCATTGTAATTGTTTTTATATTTCTGTATATTTGTTTCAGGCCTCAGCCCGTAACTGGTAAAGCTGGTCCTGCTACTAAAGTCAGTAAGAACTTCTTTAGCTTTTCACTATCATATCTGAATGTAGTCTTATTTGAGTAAGAAATCTTATCCTTAATGTTTACTTTATAAGCCCAATCTTAGTTTTACTTTAGGATTTTTTTTTTTTTTTTCAGAAGTGGCAAAAATTTTGTTATTTCTCAAATCTTCATTCTTAGATGCTGTTTTTCCCACTGAAATATTACTGCATATTTTGGTCTGTTTTGTATGGTAATTGTCTTTCTCTATTTTTTTATTTAAGTTCATAAGGTTTCTCCACAGAAGTTGGTTTTATTTCTTTCATAAGAACAAGTTACTTTAAGTGTTCTTAACTTGTGAAATTTTCAAAGCAAAAAAGCTGTGCTCAGCAAATTATGGAAATGTTTTTTGTAAAACATTTGATATCATTTTATTTATGAGTTAAGAACTATTTTAAATTTATATATTATAAATTTAAAATATTTCACTCTTCTTCCAAATCAGAGTTATTTCATTAGTATCATCAAGTATCATGCTCCTCAAAAGTATAGATCCTCGTTTATGTGATTGGTGTTCTTTACTGTCTTTCATTAGAAAGTGTTGGAAAATAAGGGTGAAGAAGATAGCTGGTTAAGAAAAAGTTGATTTGCTAAGTATTTGTTCTCCTCCGCCAATCCAAATTCAATGAAGTAAGGAATTATCCAATTCTGGAACTGTATTTCTTTGATAATAATCAGTAATATATTAAATACATTTTGTAATGCACTGTTTAAATTACAGTTTTCTATCAATTCTTGTTTGATGTTGTTGTAACTGAAAACCTTTAAGAAATCATTCATCTTTATCATCAAATTATTGTAAAAAATAATTAAAAAGGTTTCCTTCTAAATCATTTAAAAGCACTGATAATTGAATGGTATCAAATTTCTGACTCATTATGTGCTCCTTATCTGATCTGATGCAGTGTTTTTGCAGTTCAACCTCTAGGCCAGTTCTTCATTCACAGATTTCTTATTTTTATACAATAGTTAAGACCTTTTTGTTGTTGTTAAGATAATATTTCATCATTGCTGATTTTTCAAGATGTGGATATTTGCCAAATTAACTATTTTGTGGCAGTATGTGCTATCCTACATAAGTTATGCAACACCTGTGGCCTGTGAAGGAGAATGGCAATTCACTCAGTTATTTTAGCTATATATGCTGCGAATGTTAAATACACAGAAAGAGTTAATGGTGTTTCAGACAGAAATGATGGATTTTATTTGGATAAAATATTTTATGTGCAGCATTTAAGCATCCTTGAATCCATGATACAACCAGGTGATGGAAATCCTAAAGTAGCCAACACTTTGAAAAGTATGGTTATCTCTCTGGCACCTGAAGAATATTTGGAGATACAAGCAATCCCATAAGTATTTACATGACAGGATGTATGCTATGAATTTCTGCAAAACTACACCTGTCCTGCTCTTTAAGTGATGGATGATTGATTACGGAAGATGTCTGAAGTATGCGTTTTTGTTTTTTTTATTATTATTATTTTTTTTTTTTTTTATCTAAGTATGTTATCCCCATAGTGAAGTTTGGAAGTGATGGTGTAATTCTTTCTTCTAGTGGTGTGGATTAGGTCTGTTGGTTAGTCATGACTGCTGGGTAGTATGGTAATTTTGTTACTAATCCATATACCGTTCACTACAGTAATACTCTGTTACAAAGCAATAATTGGAATACTTGGATTGAAGTAAATATCACTGTGACATTGCAGTAGTTAACACAGATCCAACATGAACCTGATATCACTCACCTGCAGGATGAACTAGAACACAATAAAGGCACAACATGGATATCCTCTTCATTATTGGATGCTACTGGTGCTTCAAAGGAGGAGGAGGAGGAGCAGAGCACAATACAGCCAGCTTTATACCAGAAATTAGTATAGTATTTCTTCTGTGATACACTGAAGCATTTATTATGCCAAAGATGAGTCACTATTAATTTCCTTCAATCAGGATATGTTTTGTTTATATCTGTATGTCTTATGACTTCTGATGGGATAATGCATTTGCTTTTTTAACAAAAACTGGAGAAAATTTGTGTGTTGTTTAAGAATGCTCATATTATTTCATTTTTATTTGCTAGTTTATATTATATATATTTTTACAGTTTTAGTTGAGACATAAATAGCATGTCTGATCTTGGACACCTTTAAAGCTTGCAACAGTTAACTAAATCAAATTCTGATTGAATGGAAATATGTTGAATGTTCTAAAGAAATTATATTCTCAAGAAATTTGCATGTGTGTGTGTATTTACGGAGAAAGGGCAGGGTTAGCATGTCATGTTGTCTGGATATATATTTCTCATGGGAAAGAAAAGTGAAATACAGGATGAATACAAATGATCTGAGTAATTTAAAAAATTCATTAAAATACTAAACAGCATATAGAAATGAAAAAACTTCACTAGTGTATGCTACACTTTCTTACATCCATTGCTGGCTATAGTGGAACAAATTTTATCCTTGATATAGCTCCCCAAGTGGAAAGGATATGAAATGATCAATGTTAAGAATGATGTAATCTCATTGTGATATGTTGCTATAAACTGTCCTGTTGATAAACAACATTCAATTTCTCTTTTAACCATTGGAATGTGCCCAATCTCCATCATGTCAAATTTCAGTGTTGTCTAGCATATGAGGAACCTTAAAAAACAGCTTTAACCTGAAGGTGATCTGGTTAGTTCCTTTTCTAGAAACATAATATATATATTAGCCTTAAGCTGTACTGCTTTATTAGTTGTAAATCCATCTAACCCAGTCCAGTCTAACATCAAGTAGATCATCTACCTCGAATTGAATGTGCATATGAAAGTTTTTATGGTGCTTCCTTGAAAAATCTCATTTGTCAGCCAAACACAGATGTTGTGGAATGGAACTCAAACACAAATTACTTTCTCAAGTTGAGTATTCAGTTTTACTCTTAGGTCAGCAGTGCTCCAAGTGGTCATTGTTGGAGTTATGTCACTTCTCATAATAAAACTTTGAGGGATCTCCTTTTTTGGATGTGAGTTTTCAGTATGCTGTTCGTGTTTTTTAAATAAATTTTTGAAACTGTTGAGATCATTTTCATTCATCCTGTACTTCTGTGAGGTTGGGAGGAATAAACTTACACTGAAATTTTATTATGCAACTAGATTTATTGCACAATTAATGATGTGCATTACATAGAACTGTTATTAATGAGTGCAAGCACGATTCCTATGCAGATAATCATGATAATAATTCTAAGAAACATGGATAAAATGAAAATAAATTATGTTGGTGGGATAAAAAGAAAGAAATTACTTTAAAAAAAAAAAAAAAGCCATATGGCTTCGTTTTGAGCATTTTTGCTCTCTTAAGGTTTCTGCCTGGTCTATGAAGAGAACCAACTAGTTCGAAACAACTGTCAGGCCAGCGAAACGTTAAAAAATGCACTAATGAAAAGACAAATATATGAACACTTGGACAGCACTAATGTCTTTTAAGTAGTGCAAGCTAAGGCAACTCCAGTGGTGAGGATTGTTCATAAGCTCTCTGGTCAATTTTGCAAAATTTTCATAGTTTCTACAAACATTCAGCTTTGAAATAATGTTGAAAGAAAGAAACTTTAGTAGGAATGTTATTTTCAAATTAATATACATGGACAAGAATGGGATTTGACATTTCTTTCCAGTTTTAGGGAGAAATGTGCCAACAGAAAAGAGGGGGAAATATTTTTCTGATTTTTACTCTTGTTGCAGATGACCTAAAAGGATATAAAATGAAATATAATAGTATTTTGTATTTACCACAGAATAAATAGGCTTTGGAAGTTTTATTTTATTTTGGTTTGGTATTATTGCTTTTGCTTACTTTTTTTTTTTATATTAATATGGATGTTTTTGGAACAGTTAAAAGTTATTCTGAATGCATCTAAAGGAGAGATTGGGTATATTTCCTTATAAAAAAAAAAAAAAAAAAATCTGAAAAATAATTAGAGGAGTTTCTGCTTGTGATGTTTGGTGCATTTTTATTCAGTATTGTGATTTAAGTAAATAGTTAATCTTAGATACTTTCTCAAAATAAAAGTAGCTATTTTTCACCTAGAAACTTTCTAGGGTTATGGAATTATTTGGAACTTTTATTGGTGAAAAATTGCCATGAATAAAACACCTTTAAAAAAAATAAATAAATACAACTCTCACTTTATTTTATATCAAATTTGAGAGATCCTACTTCCAAAAGTTTATTGAAGTAATCTTTAAAGGTACCTGGGGCATAACTATAAACAACAAATTACATGATCACCACAGAATTAACTTTAATGAAATGAAAGTACAGATATTTCGTACTGAAAATAACAGTACATTATCAGTGCATAGAAACAAGCAAACCAAAGAAGTGGGAATACAAGGCACATACAACAATCGGTTTACCAATTAAAAATAGTTTCCACATGCTAGAAATTAATATATTAATAAATGATATTAAAACTGTTTTTGATGTTTACATGGAATGAGAATCTCCCAAACTTTTTTTTTTGGGGGGGGGGGGGGGGGGATTTGTTCTGATTCAGGATTAGTCGATGTAAAAGGGCTTTGTTGTGGGCTCTGTTTCATAGCATATGGATGATGCTGCATTTTTGTGTATGATGATGATGATTTGAAAAATAATGGAGATACCATCCCGTATCAGTGGGTCATAGACATTATAAAAGATCTCTTTCCTAATGATATCACACAACTTTTCAATCACTGTCTTAAGTCTAACTTCTTTAAAGTCAACAACATTATATACCAGCAATTAGGACTAGCAATGGGCAGTCACCACCATGTGAGGACTTGTTTATGGAGAAATTAGAAAATGAGATTTTAGCTAACATTACTCCAAAACCAACAGTCTGGAGATACATTGATGATTTGTTAATTATCTGGAGAAAAAAAGTAGAACATTTACATGAGTTCTTAGAAAAAATCAACTCTTTTCATGACAAAATAAAATTTACTTTAGAGCTAGAAAGCAATCATTAATTACCTTTTTTGGATTACTTATCAAAAGAGTAGAGAATGATGATATTAAACTTACTATATATAGGAAACCCACTGATACTGGACGGTATCTCCATTATTCTTCAAATCATCATCATACGTAAAAGGGCTTTGCAACTTTCTTTGAAAAGGCATTCATATTTAAAACTGCTTCTATGGAGAAGACAAGCTTCATCCCACTGGATATTGTGTTTAGTGTCAATACTATGTCGTGCCAGACCAGACTTTTGAGGTTTCATTCATATTTAAAACTGCTTCTATGGAAAAGCAGTTTAAAATATGAATATTATAAATATTTTATATAATATTGATGTGCATTAATTTTCTGTTCTGTGAAAAAAAAGAATTAATGAACATCAATATTATATTGAATACATGAAACTTCAAAAGTCTTGTCTGGCACAACATAGTATTGACTAAACACAGTATCCGGTGGGATGGAGCTCGTCTTCTCCATAGAAGCAGTTTTAAATGTGAATGCCTTTTCTAAAAAAAAGTTGCAAAGCCCTTTTGCATCGGCCAAACCTGAATTGGAACGATTGTTTCTCTCCCAAAAGTTTGGGAGATTCTCATTCTATGTAAACATCAAAAATAGTTTTAATATTATTTATTAATTATATTAATTTCTAGCATTGAAACAATATAAACAGTTAACTACCAGAAATTATTCATGTTTTGTCATACTTTCCTGTGGTTCCTTATTACTAACGAAAGATTCCTTCACTTTATGAACTGAAGTGCTGAATGTTATAATGCAACTCTACTAAAAAAAGCTAGCTGTTTTGAGAGAATTTTTAGAGTTTGTAATTAAATGTTAGTTTTTTTATAAGAATATATGAAATACATATGTAACTAGCATATTGTGTTCCATTTAATTAAAGAATGAATCAAGTGAGATTTCATACCTTAAATTAAATGAGTTAATTCAAGGATGAAATGTCTCTTTTTTTAAGCACTTTCTCAAAGTTAGATATTTTTGAGAAAAGATTCAGTTTCTTCTCATCAGGTTTAATTTTTAATATTCTGAAGAGTGTAGATCAGACAAAATTTTTTTAATTATAAATAAAGATTTTCCTTTTGTCTTTCTGAGAGAGGGAAAAAAAATCAACCAACATAGGTTCAAAGACACTTCTGTTTTAAATACACTATAAACTGACAAAAACTTTTCATTTAAATAAACTCTTTTGCAGTTTTTTTTCATGTACAGACTGTTTAAAATCTTAGAAATATAACCCATTTTAATTAGTTGTTGTGATGCACTTTCAAATCAAAATTTAGACTTTGAAAATGGGTATCTAGTAAAATGTTATTTTTTTGGATGTAAGATGTCTTTTTGTATTAGCAGTATCTCTCTCTCTCTCTCTGTGTGTTTTGAATCAGTTTATTTCTGAAATTGCAATGTAGAAAAATTTTGAAAAGTTTCCAGTTTTGGAATACTTGAAAGCTTATTTTATGCTTTGATGTAAAAGTATGTATTCATTCATGAATACTGTCATTTTACCCTTCATGGTACTTCACTTATATTATGTATAATCATTGTCATCCATGCCTTGTAAAGCTAGCTCGCTGTTCAGAGGCACTTTTTAAGCAGCAGTCTTCGGTTTCTGCATCTAATGTTTGTGTGTGTGTGTGTGTGTGTGTGTGTGTGTGTGTGTGTGTGTGTGTGTGTGTGTGTGTGTGTTTAGGCTCCAAAAGTTCATCTGTTGTTTCTCCATATAACTAAAAATCTAGAATAGTTTTATATTTTCAATTGGAAGTACTTAGAATTGCTAACTTCATTCAATAAAATAAGCATTGCTTAACAAGCTGCTACACATATATAATAAAATTTTTCTTTTTTTGTGTGTTAGTCACTAATGCTTAGACAGAACAGTTCATGGTATTCAGTCTGTGACATTTCAGATTCTTTTGTGATGTGGATTTTTTTCATTCCTTTATTGTGAAATGTTACATCTAGGTATGAAATGGATACCCCCCCCCATTATATATATATATATATATATTTATTTTTTTATTTTTTCTTTCATCAAGGAAAAAAAATCAAGTTGTTAATTATGCGTGATTCTTTTTTCTCTCTTCTGCAGTCGAAGCTGACTCCACAGGAACGGTTGAAACGCAAAATGCAGATACAGCTGAATAGACAATGTAAGTTCACTTAAATTATTTTTCATTAACTAGAGATAGTGAGATTGAATAACTATTAATCTGTAATAGTTTTATTTTAAAATTCTAATTTCAAAATAAAAATTAGACTTTTAACACTAGAGGCATACAGAATATTCTGAAGAAATGTTACCATTTTTAACATATTGAAATATATGTTAAAATTAATTATATTGAAATTAACATCATCATCATCAAATTCCTGCCATGTACCCTCAAGGGGTGTACAGGATATGACAGTACTACATGAAAAAATTACATCATTACTAACTTCCTATCTACAATTTTCCTCCAAATCAGTCTGTTACTTGTCAAGACTCCAACATTATCAGATCTTATATTTCTATCGTCTAAGGCGCTTTGTACTGTATCACTCCACCTATATCTTGGTCTTCCTCTGGGTCGTTTTCCTGCCAACCTGGCAGAGAACACTTGTTTTGCTAATCTTTCCTCTCCCATTCTATTTAAGTGACCATACCATCTGAGATTAGCTCTGCTAACGCATTCCTGGATGCTGACAATGTCAAGTTCTTTCCTAATATCCTCATTTTTAATATGATATTGCCATTGATGTCATCTGTTCACGCCTCTAATCTTTCTCAGGACTCTCATATCTGCGGTCTCTAGTCTTTGGTCAAGTGTTTTACTTCTGACCCAGCTCTCAGATCCATAAGTTAAAATTGGTTTGAACACAGTCTTGTATACAGCTAATTTAGTGTTCCGACTAATTTCTTTCTTATTCCATATGAATTTATTCAATTGACTTCCCACGATACCAGCTTTGCTGATTCTGTTGTCTATTTCTATATTTAGTTTACCATCTTCAGTAAAAATTGTGCCTAAGTAGCTGAAATGTTTTACTTGTTCCACAGGTTCTCCATTCACAACACAGTTGACATTTTCAATGATTCTGCCTATTTTCATTGTCTTTGTCGTTTTATTGCTGACCTTCATACCATATCTATTACAACAGCTATTCAATTTAGTCAGAGAATCTTGCAGACTTGTAGCGGATTTATTTAGAAGTATAACATCATCCGCATAAAGCAAAGAGCTGACATTAACATCTCCAATTTTGATATCAGGTTTAATACCACATTCCTTCATAATGTGATCCATATAGATAATGAATAACAGAGGGGATAATGTACATCCTTGTCTCACACCAGATTTAACATTAAACCATCTTCTGTACTTCCTTCAATTCTAACTGCTGACTCACAACTCAAATAAAGACTAAGTATTGCTTGATATAATGCCCCATTGACACCATATAACTGCAGCGTATTGAATAGCTTCTTTCTTGGCACCTTGTCATATGCCTTTTCCAAATCGATAAAACTTAAATACAGATCTTTGTTATATTCCCATGCTTTCTCGACTATTTGTCGTAAAGTGAAGATCTGATCCTGACAGCCTCTATTTGGCCTGAATCCAGCTTGTTCTTCACCAAGCTTTTCTTCCACAATTCTTCTCAACCGTTTCTCAAGTATACTTGCATAGATCTTGCCAGGAACACTCAGTAGGGAAATACCTCTGTAATTCTCACATTCAGTTTTATTTCCCTTTTTATATATGGGTACTATGAGAGCTCTACTCCATTCATCGGGAATTCGTCCCTCTGTCCAGGCTTTCTGAACTATGCAGTGCAGCCACTGTAAGACTCTTATACCACCATACTTCAGTATTTCTGGTCAAATATCATCTACTCCTGCTGCTTTTCCACATTTCAAGCCTTTGATGGCTTTTTCTACTTCAAGTATGGATATGTATTCCTGACTGCATGCCTGGTCAGTGTTTTTTATCACTGTGCTGTCATCACTGCTTGTTTCATTTAGCAGTTCTTCAAAGTAATTACTCCATACTTCAAGGATATCTTTTTCTCCTGTTTTCATTTCACCTTTATCATCTCTAATTCCTTTTACAGCACTCTTTCCTCCATTCCTAAGCTTCTTCAACAACCTCCAGAATATTTTGCCACCTTCTTGATATTTATTTTCTATATTCTTGCCAAAGTCCTCCCATGACTTTTGTTTAGCTAGTTTTACACACTGTTTAGCTTTCTTACATTTGTCTCTGTATTCTGTAAGAGTAAAAGCTGACTTATTTGCCAGGAACTTTTGATATGCTTTCTTCTTTTCCTTCACTGCCTCTTTAACTTCCTGTGTCCACCAGGGAGTTCTGATTTTTTTATCTTTGCACACAACCTCACCACATGCCTCTCTGGCAAAATCAATCAATGTTTCCTTCAGAGTTTGCCACTGAATCTCCAAGGTTTGATTCCTGTTCTCAAACTCTTTCATTTTCTTTTCAATAATATTTCTGTATTTTAGTCTACAGTTTACATCTGAGAGCTGCTCAACTTTTATTTGCTTTAAAACTTTCTTACATGTTATTCTTTTCGATATGAAATTCAATTTTATCCTGCTCAAGACTAAATAGTGATCACTTCCAATTTCAAATCCTCTGTACACTCTGGTGTCCTGCACCAGGGAGAAAACATCACTATCAACAATAACATAGTCAATGAGACTTTTCTTATTCCTAGCCTCTTCTCTCCATGTGAATTTGTGCACATTTTTATGTTGGAACATGGTGTTAGTAATAAACCAGTCCATGTCCTGAGCAGAAATCCAACAGATATTTGCCATTATTATTAGCTTTGCTCTTTTCTCCAAATTTTCCCAAAATATTTTTGTATGTCTCACAATCATTTCCTACTCTACTATTTAGATCCCCAACAAGGACCAACTTTTCCTTTTTCATTGTGTCAGTTGCTTTTTCTAAAGCCTCAAAAAATTCCTCCACTTCTACCTTAGTAGAACCTTCTGTGGGACCATAGGCACAAATAAGTCTCATTGTCCAGTTCCCCATTCTCATATTTGCCCACATTACTCTACTTGAGACTGACTGCCATTCAAGAAGATTAGCCTCGTATTTTGTGTTGAATACTATGGCTACTCCTTCTTTTCCTTGATTGTTATTGCCTGAATATAACATTTTGTATTTATTGCTCAGAAAGATCTCACCAGTTTTGGTCTTTTTTGTTTCAGTCACCCCTATTATGTCGATCTGGTACTTATCTAATTCCTCAGCTAGCTCCATTTATTTGCCATTCGGGCTTCTTACGTTGATAGTACCGATCTTTAACTCTGGTGATGTTGAGTTGGGGTTTGTTTTCAGATTTGTTCCAGTAGCTGACTTTTCGCTGTTCGCCCTGGTTCCCTGGCGAAAACAACGGGGGCCTTGTTTAACCGGGCGACGCCCCAGCCGGCATGAAATTTTGTCATGTTGTACCATTTTTTATTTTGGTTTAACCAATAAGAATACAATTTGGTCGGCTAAATCCCAAATTGCCAGCCCATCCTCGTTCGTTCAGTATCAAAGTAGATACCCAACAGGTAGCACCACGAGAAGGTGAGGATTGGACATTAGGTCAGAAGCTCTGGTCGGTTCTCTGCATTCCTTTAAAGGCTATGTGGAGGTCTCCTCTCAGTTATACAGCTTTGACCCTTAAGCACCCCTGAAATTAACATAGGTAATGTTAATGTTCTGTATGCAGTGTGTTGGTTACCGTAACTAAATAGGAAACCATCATATATGTGACTTTGCTATTTAATAGTATTAGATTGTCTGCTAGCCAATTTACTAATAAATTATTTAGCATAAGAGGAAAAATAAATATAAACAATCATTGAAACAAATATTTCAAAGGTGTTTTTGAAATAAAAACATCTGTCTATTCACTGGACATCGACAGGTGCCATATGGTCACTCAAATGCTCAGTGGTGTACCACTCCAGTCCTTCCAGGTGGTCCTGTTTGCTTTTCTGGAGGCTCTACTTTCTGAAGATCAGTCACCCCAGACAAACTATCCATCCATCTCACTGATGGTCTACTCCTTCCATTCTTTCAATGTGTCCAGAGTATTTCAACTTTCTTCTGTCAATATCCTTAAGGAGCCTTAAAGTTCTACCCATCCTTTTTTGTCCACCTTTCAATATATGATATCCTCCAAAGCCTTCTGTAACAGCACATCTGAAAAGTAGCTATCCTTCTCCTGTCACATTTCTTTAGATTCCAGTGGAGATAGACCCATTCTTCCAGATTTTTTGACACCTTCTGAACACAATTCTTCACGTTAATAATGGATCCCTGATTCTCAATCTTGCTGATTTCCTCAATTCTTTCTCCATTAAAGTACACTTGTTTCTCAGGAGCTTCCATGTCTGTATTTCCGTTGAGAACCATACTCTTTGTTTTGCTAGGATTGAGTTGAAATCTACTGTTCTTACTGATCTCATTAGCATTGTCAAGAATTTGTCCTAGTTCTTCCTTATCATTATAAAGGACTACTGTATCATCAGTGTATCTCAGCTTACTGATCAATCTTCCACTTATCCTAATTCCTGTCTTAATGCTCATCCAGTGATACATGATTTTTTCAACATAGATACTAAATAGGTGAGGAGAATGTTGACATCCTTGTCTAACTCCCTTTCCAACCTGAAGCCAATCGGTTAATCCAACACCTGTTCTTACCATGGCTTTTTGCTCACTGTAGTTAGCTATTAACCTGATAGTTATTGAGGAAAATCTATTATTTTCATTACTTCCCAATGTTTCCACTGAACACAGTCAAAAGCTTTAGTCTATGAAACACACAGGGAGTCTAAATTCTTTATACTTTTCTGTGATCTTTCTGAGGCAAAGGATTTGATCTCTGGCACCCTTATCTTACCTGCTTGTTCCTCAGGCATCTCTGCCTCAACTTTGCCCTCAATCTTATTTAGAATGATCTTTAATAAAATCTTGCTTACATGAGAGATTAAACTAATAGTTCTTTCTTGCAATCCTTCCTATCTTCCATCTTCTTCATCATTGACTTCTTCCAGTTTCTAGGCTATGATAATATCTCCCATATCCTTGTAATCAATCTATGAAACACTCTTATCCCTCCATTCCCTGTGGCCTTATAGCTGTTAAACTGTTCAACTGCTTTTTCAACCTCATGCCTAAGTAAAGGAGGTTCCAAATCAAAGTTTTCCTGGTGAGAAGGCCCCTTCTAATTTTCCTCTCTGCTATCCAGTTCCTCGTGGTATTCTTTCCGTCTGTTTTTGATTTCAAGTTCTTCTGTTAGTGCTGCTCCATTCCTGTCTTTGATGGCATTCAATTTGGGCTTAATATTCATGACTTAGTTAGTGACTCAAAACTTGAGTTTTAAGTCACTAACTAAACGAAACATCCTTTTATAATTTTAAAGGCACAATTATAGTGTCTCTTTGTTTTTCCAACCATCTTTTTTCATTTAGATCCCATGTTGAATCTGATATTCATGGGTCTCTTGATCTTCTAATTGGACTGAGATACTTCTTGGTTGTATCCTGTATTATAGCCTTCACGTCTTCCCAAAGCATTTTGGGTGAGTTCTCCTCACCAGTTTTCAAAAGAACATTCTGCTGTGTTGATGTTTCTTCTGTGAACCCACTAGGAATTACTCTGACATCCAGTCTAGTGGGACGTGACTGACTTGGAAGGTTTCAGAGTCTTAGTCTTACTTTGGCTCTTACTAGCTTATGGTCTGCTTCGGGACAAGTATGCACATTAGAGATGCTTGTCTTCCACTGTTGGAGAGCTAGGATGTGATCAATCTGGTGCCTTCACCTATCAATGTCCAAATATAGGTCCTTCATGGGTGTTTCTGGTAGTAGGTATAAGTAATAACTGATCTGTTAGCATGGGCAAATTCCAACAGTCTTTCATCACAGGCATACATTCACCCATAC
Source organism: Typopeltis vanoorti (assembly GCF_054136105.1). Lineage (NCBI taxonomy): Eukaryota > Metazoa > Arthropoda > Arachnida > Uropygi > Thelyphonidae > Typopeltis > Typopeltis vanoorti. The sequence goes on along the minus strand of NC_143558.1, from coordinate 22,884,320 downwards.
CAAACAAACAGATCATTCACACTCTTACTCTTTCCTACTTTTGCATTAAAGTCCCCTAAGATGTATAGTACTTGGTAGGCAGTCCTAAATAGTCTGCTGGTTTTCATAGACTTCCTCTCTCTCTTTCTTCATCAGGCCTGTCTGTGTGGGGGTGCTTAAACTACCATGATTACATATTGGTAGGATGAGCCTTGAGTCTAATACAAAGTATCCTGTCATTAATGGGATTATAACTCTGAACTATCTTCACTATCACAGCTAGCCCATAATGCTTTGAGTTACCTCCTGAATAAATAATTACCTTACCATCCTGTCTTTTGAAGTGACCTTCTCCATTCCATCTGGTTTCTGTAATTCTCATGATGTCAATTTTATACCTCTTCATCTCTTTACAGACTATCAAGAGTACCCATCTGTAGACTCCAGATATTTCATCTTCCTATGTAAAATTATCCTCTAAGATTAATCCCATACCTTTTGTATTGGTCATTCACAATATTACTGACTTTTGTTGGAGACTGTAATATACTTCTTGAACAAGACCCTCTGTCTAGTCTTTGAAATCAGCTCTGATCATTCTACATGACAACTGATGCAACATGAGATGTATAATACACATATCTCCTTTTCCACATATCTGGGAGGTTTTGGTCCCAATTCATCCCACATTGGCCAGGTTGGTTGGAAATTGAGCCTACTAGGTGAGGCAAATATCTAGGAAAGAAGGCAGACTCCCACTGCATAAGATGAAAGATTCACCTCTAACACTCTAATAGCATTGGAGGGGGAGAACAAGAAGAAAAGAAAGAAGGGGAAGGACCAGTCTACAAATGATACAGATACATATACAGATGTATATGATATGAAGTAAGGCATGGTCCAGCATCAGGTACCTTGGGTTTGCCACTCCCGTACATAATTCATAAATATAAGAATTAACGTACATATTAAAAATGTTAAAATGTACATGCAGAAAAAATTTTCTTCGAACACGTGAAGATTCATATTTATCATGCAAAAACTTAGTTCTTTTTCATTTATTGCTCATTAAACTAAATATATAACCCACTTATGATGAAGCATAAGTTGGCAATTTGCATAACACCTTAATACTTCAGGATCTGTGGTATGATGGATTACTCAGTTTTAAAAATGTTTATATATTACTGAAATAGATCTTTCTGCAAAACATGTCTGTTATAATTTTTATTACTCAAATAATTTGGTTGTACTCTTTAGATATAGTTTTATATTGAATATCATCTCTATATACACAAATTAGCTGAATGGTTTCAAAAATGTACACGGGTGATCCAGATGTTTTGGAAATTTCAGCATTTTTCTTTTTATTCTTCATATGACTACAGTTGTAAAAAAAAAAAAAAAAAAAAAAAAAACATAGCTTATCAAAATATAAGTCTTTATGATCTGTGGTTTTGATCATCTCTCCACAATACAATTTGTGATCTTTGGAACATGACTGACTTGCAGGCAAAAACTCTCAGAAACGCCCAGTTTTTGTCTTAGCATTGGTGAAGTGTTGTCTGTGCAGGAAGTAAACCATTAATTGGAACACAAGTTATAATCCTTAATTTCTTTTTCTTATATTTAAACTGCTATGTCTGACATTGTCTTGTTTGAAGGATTATCCACTTTTGATTGATCCGGACATTAGCACTAATGCAGACTGGTATGGACTTGCCAAAAAATTTGAGAATTGAATGTACACTCTTCTGGAAATAGCCCAAAGTCACTCTATCTTGAGACCTTTAAATGCACAGCACAACATTTTTCTGGAACTAGCCTTAGACAGCTCTTATAATAGCACACTACTGAGCATTCCATCTGAAGTTTCATAGGCATAATGCTTTCTAAGAGAAATTCACTATTGTATAGTAATTACTATAATAAACTATTTCTGTGGTGTCATCCTTGAGTGAGAGTGAGCTATAGTAAGAATCAACTATCAAAACTTGAAGTGTTGCTTTGCTGGGCTGATCCATTGATTGTTATCTTTGGATTGTTGAAGTAGATCCACTTTCCGTCACAGGTAATAATCTGGTAGAAAAAGCATTTATCCCAAAGACTGGTGAAAACGACATCACATAGTTTACCTCTGAGTATCGAGTCTGACTGACAATCTGTAAATGCCTATGACCATTGACTTGATGTAGTATCTTAAGAGTGATGTTTCTAGCTTTAAACTTTATTGACTTAATCACATGCAGTAATCTTTTGCAACTCATTCTGGTCTGCAAATCTTTCAGACTGCTTCAGCTGGGTATGCTAGTGTTCAAACTGAAAGGTTTTGAATTAAATGATTTGACCACTTAGTTGACTGATTCATAAATTGTTTCATTCAGAAGAATGCAATACAGAAGAGCTATCATAAATTCCAGTTACTTTTGGTCACCTTGTATTAAAACTTGTCCATAATAAGATAAGCCACAGGAACACCTAGAAAATCAAGTGGAGGAAGCTTGTCTTTAAGAGATGTGAGAAAAGGGAAGATTTTTCTGATAGGACAAAGGGGTAGAAAAATGTGTTCAGAAGTGGTTTCCTCTTGAACAGAAGAGATGTGGATTCTTTAACTGCCAAATGCTTTTTTTTTTTTTTTATTTTTTTTTTATATGAAGACTTCACTAAAACCATTTGATAGCATATGTCTTAACATGTTACAGTTCTTTCTGTAGAAGTTCGTTTGAAGAACATAAAGAATGAGTGCAATGTATTGAGATCTTGATAGTTCCGGTTTCTTAACTAGGGTGATGGTGTGATTCTGCATGGATATAGCAGCCTGTATTAGTCTTGTTTTGAAATATTGAAAATTATAGGCTACCATCTGGTTGGCAGATAATTAGTAGATAAAAAAAAAAACTATTCGTCGTCTTTTCTAAAGTAATCTGGATCCTGGGATGTGAACTGCATTTAAAGGACCTTGTGAAGTATTGCTTCATTGCACTGACTTAAATAGATCCAATGATCTGCATTTATCTCCTTTATGGGGAGAGAGAGTACTTTTTTAACCTGCTAATCTTTCCTAACTTTTAATTATATATATTTATAATTTTTTTTTATTCATGTTATTTTTATTTTTTCTGGAAGTTCAAAAATTATGATTGTTTTTGTTATCTTATTACTTTAGCTATTATGGTGTGCCTTTTAGAATTTTCTATTATTTAAGTGCTATTCTTTATGTATTATTTCCACCTATGAAACATAGGTGGAAATTTTACAATTGAACACCAAGATTTTCCACGTGAGTGGAAAATCTTGTATTTTCTATTACATTTTATATTATTCTTAGTGTAATATCAGTTACAAGTTAAGGATCTCAGTGACTTTCATGTGGTTCATATAAGTCATAAGGATAAATATGTGAACTTTTTACTGAATTTTGCCACCATTGAACTTAATTTGTTATAAAAATAATTAAAAGTGAATTATTTTTACTACTTTTAATTATTTGACTGGTAATTATAAAATAAAAAGCATTACATTTTATGAAATGATTAGCTTGTGTTTTTTTGAGGCACGGAATAAATACAATTTTTATAAATTGTACATATATATTAAACATTTACTAAACACAAAAAATTGAATTTTCTATGCAATATCATAATTACACTGCTGGTTATTTTATAAACAAAAAAAAAACAAGTTATCTACGTGTGAATTTATTTCATCTCTGAATTTCTTAATTTTTGTTCTTGTAATTTTTTAATAAACAATATTCTTAAGGAGAAAATTAATAATAATTAAATTCTTGGAGATGAAATATTTGCCTTTATTAACTAATAAAATAAAACAAAAATTTATCACACTAACACAGTCATTAGGAACTTTACTCCACTGTCCATGTCAGCAATAGTCACATGAGAATTATACTTGTGCATTTGATAGCTATTTAGCATTTACAGATTCACTTCCTTTTGAAGGTCGCATTTCTTTTTCATGAGACATCACAGGTGTTTAGTTGATTAGTTAGTAAGATTACATTAATTTAAACTTATTGTGATAAAATTATGTGTAACCCTTGTGAAGTGTAAGGATCCTTTTGATAGTACTATATGATTAAGTTTGCATTATTATATATCTTAATACTATCTTCCAACAAGTCTCCAGTGTGGTTACATCTAATATTTCAATCTTCTAAGGCACTGCTAATTGCATCAGTTCACCTAAATCTTTGTCATCCTCTAGTTATGTTTTAAACTTACTGTAACATTTTGGAATTTAAATGACTGATTCTTCCTCATCTAATAAAACAATGTGCATGTGATAATTTGTATATGAATTTGCTATTTTCTATCTCTTATTTCTGTAACTAAATTGAAATCATAATGAAATTTATGATAAATTAGACTGCACAAGAGAGATGAAACAGTCATTGTTTCTTTCACCCCTCTCTCTTTTATAACTATGATGGTACCATAGTTGTTAGGCAGCAGTTGTAAAGATTTTACTGGGAGTTTTCCTGGACTACATTTTATCTTCCATCAGATATCTTTATATTACAATTTGTAGCTTATTAAAAGGCCATTTTTATTTTGACATTGACATGATCTTTTGATATTAATTTTATCCACATGAAAGATGGTTTTAATACTGTAATTTTCTCTTTGTATCCCAGTCACATGCATTTGAAAAAAAAGGGGGGGGGGGATAGAGGAAAAGCATGATATATTGAATTTATACCACTGATATTTTTGCAAAGCACAGTAATAATACCACTAATGACCATATTACTCAAACTCACCTTGCATGGCTTACTGTGAAGAGGAGAGAAGCATGTTCAAGATATACAGAGGGGCAGTATGGCAGAGTTTATGCTGTTCATATTTTGCACAATGCAGTGACAAACTACTTTGACAGAGATCATGTTGCTCAAAAGCAAAAGTTGAGAGAGGGGGGGGAAGGCACTTGTTTACTAGTAGTTATAAAGAGCACATATGTATACAGAATTAATATTGTTGATGTTCACTGGAATATTTGATGCATATCAGCTGAATAATTTATTTATGGATTAGCTTTAAATTGGATTGTAAAATTTCATTCATATGCTAGTTGATATACACTATAATAAGCTTGTTCGAAGGGTATTCTATGAGTGATAGCATGTGAGCTCTCAAATGCAGTTGTAGTGTTTTCTTGAATATATGGCTATTTTTCAAACAAATGATAAACAACTCACACTTGAGGAAATTAATGCATTTAGCAATTTTTTTAATTGCACCTTTATTATTATTATTATGGCATTACTACCAACATCTAAGGATGGCCATAATATAATAGATAACACTGTTCAAAGTTATTTTCTAAAACAGTTTGTAAGATCCATAAAATCAGTTAATATTGAAACTGCTAACTGTTTGTTACTTCAACAACATAGAATGTTTTTACATCTGAGAAAAACTAGAAATAAATGGCAGTACCTATTGTCACCACCATGACACCACTTTACATATTTTTGCCAAGCTTCAACTGGCATACAAACCACATTTGATGCCAGAGAGCTGGATTCCCAGTTAAACTAATCTCGGTCAACTTACTGACTTGCATGCTATAGACACCCAACTCTTTTATAGGTGATAATTGACATAAAGTAAAATTAATATCTCACGTCATATTAAGGTGAACAGGATAGTTTTTGAACAGTTTACTCACCAAGTATTGCACAACAATAAAAACTGAGATTCTACTGAAAATATGTGATTTCATTTGAAAAATATTTTTCTATAACTTAAGTGGCACATTTTCAATGTTTATTTTTTTGCACTTTTTTCAAGTGTAATTTAAATTTTTTTAGATAAAGCAGATAAGAAAGCCCAACAAGAAAAAATGGAAAAACAGCAACAGGAACGACAGGTTTGTTTCTTTATAAATGCTTTCTTAGCATTATTTCTTTATAACAAAAATATATTAATTTGTTACCGTGTTCTGAGATTAAAAAAAAAAAAATCATGGATTGGGATAATGATTATGGATATAAGGAGCATTTTTCTTATTTTGCCATTCAAGTGTCACGTGAAGGGTGGGGGTAGAGAAACCTTTCTTGCATCTGCCTCACAATAAAACAGCTTATTATTTTTTTTTTAATCTTGCTTTATGACTGACTGATTAATATTATTACCAGATGTACTATTCTGAAATTATGAACTGAATTAGGCATACAAGAAGAAGAAATGTAATGCCATTCGTTTAAACTAACTAAAAATAATCATAAAATCAACATAAAAAGCATTAAGTATGTGTACTTATAGTTATTACTAGAGATTCTTTCTTTAAGAAACTTATTTTTTTTTTCCTCCTGCAAAACTATAATGAGGCTGATGAACAAACTTATCAGACAACCTCTGATATAAGACAATTGTCTTATATCAGAGGCTATAAGACAATTCCAGTCTTATAGCCTCTGCTATTTTGGCATGAAATACAAGTAATTCTAATCCTAACATATTGGGATGTTTAATTAGTATGAATTAATTGTATTTTGCACTTTTTTTTTAAATTAAGTTTCCTAGAAAATGTATCACCATTACATGTTTGCATATACACTCAATGGATAAAACATTAAAAATAGGGATGATGGGAAATTGACACTGGCATCCCCTGTGCAGAGTGAAATGTACTCAAACCGAATGCAGATGGTAAATAGGCAGGCTTTGGGACTTCCCAACAGTGTATTGCAATCAATGAACATGGATAAATATGGCAATCTTATCCACTTTGATCATGGACATATTATCGGTGCAAGACAGATGAGTCATTCTATTGCCCAAATGGTAAAAACCCTAGGGTTGTCAAGGGACTAACTACTGCAAGTATACCATCAACTGATGTACCAGCATCTAGCAAGCAGGTAGTGGCCAACCACACACCATTGATAATCTGGATTGACATGGATTGTCCAGGCTCATACAGACCAACTGCAGTGGCACAAATCACATCCAGTTTCAATGTCAGAGGTCTCAGCAGCATCAGCGAATGAATGGTACAGCATACCCTGCATACTGTAGGCACTGATGCCCACAGTATGTGTACTACTGTTGACAGCTCGCCGCAGAGTGGACCAGAGTTTCAGCAGGACAGTGCTCTGCCCCACCGGACCGCAACCACCCAGGCATGGCTCGAGGAACACTCGAGTGAGTTTGGGACCATCCAGTGGTCCCAAGGTCCCCAGATTTATATCCACTCAAATCTCTCTCTCTCTCTCTCTCTCTCTGGGATGCTGTAGAACAAGACATTAGATCCATGTATCCAGGACTGACGTCTAAGGCATTTGTGGACAGTGCTGCAACAGACGTGGAATTACTTTCAGCATCTAATGGAGTCAATGCCTCAAAGAGTACAAGCTATTTTTTGTGCTAGAGGAAGACCAACATTAAGTATTTATTAGGTAGGTATCTCTAATGTTTTGTCCATTGAGTGTCTGTAGTCTATCATATAAACATATTGCATGTTTTCTGAAGCATTTCGAGAGTCATAAAGGGACCACAGATTATGGTGTAAATAAATTCAGTGTTCCAAATATTATTTTTGTCTTTTATGAAGTATGTTTATTTAGTTTAAAAATGTAACATATAAATATATTATTTACATTGTAGTGTGACTTGCATACTTTAAATTGTTTTTATTATTTATTTGATACAATAAGCATACATTTTGCTTGTGGTAGATGGTCATGGAAGCTTTTATAGCACTAAGCAGTTTACCATTTTGTGATTGTTCCTATTCAACTGCATACTTTGTAAATGCTGGAATCTTAGAGAGAGAGAGAGAGAGAGAGAGAGAGAGAAATTTCCTTATATTAATTGAAATATATCACACATAGTCTAGTCATCAGTGACATTTCATGGTTGCATTCTTGAAACTTTAAGTTTTCAGATTTTTAAGTTTCATCTGCTGCTATGATCATCTCTCACCATAGCAAACACCACTATAAAACACCATTGGCAAATCCCATCCCAAAATCTCATAGCATTAATTCTAAAGGAAATAGTAGACAATCTATACATTGTATATGATGATTCTAGGAGCTGGCTATAAATGAGTGTTGATTGTATACATAATTATAAGTCATTCAAATTTAGAAAAATTAAATATGCATATTATACAAAGAGGATTAGGCTGATTCTGCTGATTAGTGGAATTATCACTCACTGAATTAATTCAGTCTTATTGGAACTTTGGATAAAAGTAACATTCACAAACATTCCCCCCTTCCCTTCCTCTCTCTTAATATAGTTCTTAATATTATTGATATGTTAACATTACTTGTATTTTGTGTGTTGATTTGGGTAGAAATAATGTTTATCATCGAGTCAAAGAATTAGCAAGGTTACTAATGAGATTTATTTTTAGAACAGTGATGGTACAGGAGGATTCATTTTACGAAAGGGGGGATTAGGTTCCCAGCCCGCTGTTCATAAAGCGAATCATTCATAAATTGAAATGAAATTATAATATATTTTAAATGGAATTGGTTCCTTTAGTATGAAAACTGACCTCTACAAGGTAATAATTTTGCAATTTTTATAAAGAATTATGGTTATTTTGTATCTGTGTTAAAGCTTCTGTAAGTGTCTCTTTGGTGAGGGCTGAGTAGCATCATTTCATGCACTCTCTCATCCTCCTCGCTGTCCTATTTAGTAAGTTGTGCTGACAGATCTTTCGTATCTTTTTTCGAAAGTGGCTCTATGACTTTCTATCAACTCACTGATCATCACTATGCATTCCAATGCCAACATTATTGGCCATTCTAGGCATGTCATCAGCACTTTCAAAACAGGCTACGTCGTGTTAAAATTCTTTGTATTTAGTGGGAGGTGTAGTCATTGGTCATTTTATGTGGGTGAGTTCTGTGTTGATTGCATTGTTATCTGAGCAAATTAATTTTGCTCAAATAACGTTTAGGACTATAAAATAATTTTGCTCAGATTTAGGACTATGAAAACTAAGGTTTTTATAGTCCTAAATTGTTGGGGGAGGGGATGTGACTGTTGATGGATGTATCTACCTCTGTGGGGGGGGTTCTGTAACCTGTGAAGGTCAGGGATCCATTTAGTTGTCTTGTGACAAGGATGTCTAGGAAGGGCAGACTGTTGTTACTTTCTATTTCTGTCATGAATTGGATCCTTGGATGTTGGCTGTTCAAATGGGAAAGGAAAGTGTGTAAGGTGTCCTGGCCATTTGATCAAATTTGCAAACATATCCACATAGCATAGCCAAATAGTGGGTTTAAGGTGGGAGGAATTTAGGGCATTATTTTCAAATGTCTCCATGAAAGAAGTAGCTGTGTGGAGAAGAAGAGAGCCCAAGGCTGATTTGTTTGTAGAATTTTCCTTGCCAAACAAAACAGCCAGAGTTCATAGTGAACTGAAAAGGGGCTGAGATATCGGGAGGAAATTCTGCTTGGATAAGTGCCAAAGTGTCTCTAAGTGGGACATTTGTGAATACGGAGGAGACATTGAAACTAACCAATAAGTCAATGTTGCAGAGTGTGAGATCTTGTGTACTGGACTTAAAATGTGATGAGGTATTGCCAATAGTACAGGAAAGCACTTTGTGCTTTCTTGTGACTGCTTATAAACCACACAAAAAGTTAGCAGCCCTTATCCGTTCCCCCAAAGACCAACTACAACCTCTGGAGTTTACCAGGTACCCTGCAGCTGCAACCTTTCCTATTATAGACAAACAGGTAGGACAGCCAACATCTGTATATCAGAGCACCAAGATTCCACCACTACAGCTGCACAAGATCCGTTAGGAAAAAAGCCACCTTACTCCACCAAAGGGAATTCAAGTTAGAGAGAATTTTCCTCAAATCAGCTGCAGCTCTCACCAACTATCTTAACCCAAACAAATATGGTTATATCACACTCCTCCTCATCTGCAGACAGTCAGCCAAATGACCAAGAACACCTAACTAAAGCCAATAGGTGGCGTAATTGTAGGACTTTAGATGTGCCTGCATGCACGTGTCTAATACAAGTGTATTAATCCATGATGATGATGCTGATTTGACTTCTGCAAAATATAGGATAAGTAAATAATTTTATTTATTAACAACTACATTGTCAATTTTCTTAAACAATATACAATGCTGGAGAATCAACATATAAGCAGTGGTGAACTATGAAAATTTTAACAAAGGGCTCGCATTGTTCGGAGGGGGGGGGAGCCTAACTTAACCCTAATAATACTTATATTGCAACTTTGTAGAGCTTCTGACAGATATGATAATTCCTGTGGGATATCAATCATTAATGCTAGATCTTTTAAAAATTCCAAATTGAGAAGTCGGTTTAAAATGTCCTTATATTTATCGTTCGATGCAAAATGCTTGCATAAAGCTGGGTAATTTCTCCACAAAGCAAGAGCCGTTCATAGTTCGTAAATTGCAAGTTGCCCAAACACATGGTCAAGCTTTAAAATTTCGATACCAAGGGCTTTTGCAATCATATTTAATTCTCATTGATTTTTTGGTGATTGATGATAAAAAGCATATAATTTATCCATAAATATTTCAAAATGATTTATTTCTTTAATGTTTTTTTATCGAATCATCTAATGCAAAGTGTAAACGATGAGCGCAGTGCCAAATCACAACTGTGGAAAATTTTTGTGGAAGTTTCATTGCAACACCTGATTTGTTTCCTAACATTACACTAGTTACATCAGAACAAAATGCAATGAAATGATTTTTATATAGTTATCAGAAATTCCAATTGAATTTAAAGTAGCAGTTATAGTAGCATGTGTACATTCCATGGTGGTATTTTCTAGTTCTACAAGATTATTAAGCAAGAAGAACAAGGGGTTCGCAAATTTGAGAAAAATTTAACAAAGGGCTCGCACGAGCCCCTTATAGCTCACCACTGCATATAAACCTAAACACAAGAATTTTAATATTTGAGCTAACTAATGAAAAGGAAAATTACTGTTTTATAAATTATATTAACTGTGAAAACAGAAATGTTTGTTATATAAAATTTTGTGTGTGAACCATTATTTTATTGGGGAAATAGTTAATTTGTTTGAACCCTTCCAGAATCCAGATATTTCTGCTTCAAAATATTGTACTTTTAACATACTTCATAACTTAAATTTAAAATATCAGGACTAAATTTAAGTATCAGATATAAATCTGTACCAGATGTATATCTTATATTTTATTTTAATTGCTGTTGCTCTAGACTAGTGGTCTCCAAACTTTTTTGATCGCGTACCCCCAATTGATTTAGAGAATTTCTTTGGCGGAAATTTTTTTTAACCATTTATCCATTTTGTGAGGGTTAATTTGTAAAATTTAAATATAATTCATTTCTATTGATAATATCAAACACTTTTAAAAACGTAAGGAATTTTGATAATATTACTTCACTATGTCTAGTGTAAACGTAAAAGTAAGCACACAAAGGCGTTGGAATTGCACAGAAACAATATATACTAAAAAATCATTAAACTTACTACTAATAGTCAAATAATTAATAGAACTGTGGTGTCATCTGTAGATAGCAGGATAACTAAGCAATTTTCCTTCTCTAGTTGGGCTTGTCAACACTAGGATGCTCTACAAACAATGCCAGTGATAAGAAGTAAGAGATTTACTCCCTAGTTTTAAAAACGTGACAGCTTTTCCACGGACGATTATGTGTGCAAAGTTGCCCAATGTGCACTACTTCCAAATTTAAGTTTACAGTATCTTTATAACGTCTTTGTCTATATTAGATATATGTTTAATTGATGAAAGAAAGTAATATTCTTTATCTTTAATTAATTACTTAATTTTTTCCTATCAATATAAAACTTTTTTTGACGTACCCCCACGTATCAACTCGCGTACCCCCTAGGGCAGACGTACCACACTTTGGAGACCACTGCCCTAGGCATTTCTAGAACACTTACAATCATGTCTTTCATCAAAGTCTGCTCAGTAAATTGTTGTCCTTTAGTTTCCTTTCACCTTTTGCAATTGGATAACCAGTTTCCTCTGTAGGTATATTCACTGCATGTTGTGGTGGATGGCTTCTTCCCTTCAAAGTTCTCCACCAATGCAAGAGGACTTCACCACTATTCTCTTGCCTACTCTCTACTCTCAGTTTTGCTATCACAGAGATATATTAGTATATTCATTCATCTGTATCCAGTAGCTGCACAAATGCTGAAATTTCTATTTTTTGTTTTTGTTATTTGATGAAACTCATCATCATCATCATCAAATTCCTGCCATGTACCCTCAAGGGGTGTACAGGATATGACAGTACTACATGAAAAAATTACATCATTACTAACTTCCTATCTACAATTTTCCTCCAAATCAGTCTGTTACTTGTCAAGACTCCAACATTATCAGATCTTATATTTCTATCGTCTAAGGCACTTTGTACTGTATCAATCCACCTATATCTTGGTCTTCCTCTGGGTCGTTTTCCTGCCAACCTGGCAGAGAACACTTGTTTTGCTAATCTTTCCTCTCCCATTCTATTTAAATGACCATACCACCTGAAATTAGCTCTGCTAACGTATTCCTGGATGCTGACAATGTCAAGTTCTTTCCTAATATCCTCATTTTTAATATGATATTGCCATTGATGCCATCTATTCACGCCTCGAATCTTTCTCAGGACTCTCGTATCTGCGGTCTCTAGTCTTTGGTCAAGTGTTTTACTTCTGACCCAGCTCTCAGATCCATAAGTTAAAACTGGTTTGAACACTGTCTTGTATACAGCTAATTTAGTGTTCCGACTAATTTCTCTCCTAATCCATATGAATTTATTCAATTGACTTCCCACCATACCAGCTTTGCTGATTCTGTTGTCTATTTCTATATTTTATTTCCCATCTTCAGTAAAAATCGTGCCTAAGTAGCTGAAATGTTTTACTTGTTCCACAGGTTCTCCATTCACAACACAGTTGACATTTTCAATGATTCTGTCTATTTTCATTGTCTTTGTCTTTTTATTGTTGACCTTCATACCATATCTATTACAATAGCTATTCAATTTAGTCAGAGAATCTTGCTGACTTGTAGCGGATTTATTTAGAAGTATAACATCATCCGTATAAAGCAAAGAGCTGACATTAACATCTCCAATTTTGATATCAGCTTTAATACCACTTTCCTTCATAATGTGATCTATATAGATAATGAATAACAGAGGGGATAATGTACATCCTTGTCCCACACCAGATTTAACATTAAACCATCTTCCTGTACTTCCTTCAATTCTAACTGCTGACTTACAACTCAAATAAAGACTAAGTATTGCTTGATATAATGCCCCATTGACACCATATAACTGCAGCGTATTGAATAGCTTCTCTCTTGGCACCATGTCATATGCCTTTTCCAAATCGACAAAACTTAAATACAGATCTTTGTTATATTCCCAGGCTTTCTCAACTATTTGTCGTAAAGTGAAGATGTGATCCTGACAGCCTCTATTTGGCCTGAATCCAGCTTGTTCTTCACCAAGCTTTTCTTCCACAATTCTTCTCAACCATTTCTCAAGTATACTTGCATAGATCTTGCCAGGAACACTCAGTAGGGAAATACCTCTGTAATTCTCACATTCAGTTTTATTTCCCCTTTTTATATATGGGTACTATGAGAGTTCTACTCCAATCATCGGGAATTCGTCCCTCTGTCCAGGCTTTCTGAACTATGTAGTGCAGCCACTGTAAGACTTTTATACCACCATACTTCAGCATTTCTGGTCGAATATCATCTACTTCTGCTGCCTTTCCACATTTCAAGCCTTTGATGGCTTTTTCTACTTCAAGTATGGATATGTATTCCTGACTGCATGCCTGGTCAGTGTTTTTTATCACTATGCTGTCATCACTGCTTGTTTCATTTAGCAGTTTTTCAAAGTAATTACTCCATACTTCAAGGATATCTTTTTCTCCTGTTTTCATGTCACCTTTATCATCTCTAACTCCTTTTACAGCACTCTTTCCTCCATTCCTAAGTTTCTTCAACAACCTCCAGAATATTTTGCCACCTTCTTGATATTTATTTTCTATATTCTTGCCAAAGTCCTCCCATGACTTTTGTTTAGCTAGTTTTACACACTGTTTAGCTTTCTTACATTTGTCTCTGTATTCTGTAAGAGTAAAAGCTGACTTATTTGCCAGGAACTTTTGATATGCTTTCTTCTTTTCCTTTGCTGCCTCTTTAACTTCCTGTGTCCCCCAGGGAGTTCTGATTTTTTTATCCTTGCAGACAACCTCACCACATGCCTCTCTGTCTGAATCAATCAATGTTTTCTTCAGAGTTTGCCACTGAATCTTCAAGGTTTGGTTGCTGTTCTCAAACTCTTTCATTTTTTCTTCAATAATCTTTGTGTATTTTAGTCTACAGTTCACATCTGAGAGCTGCTCAACTTTTATTCGCTTTAAAACTTTCTTACATGTTATTCTTTTCAGTATGAAATTCAATTTTATCCTGCTCAAGACTAAATAGTGATCACTTCCAATTTCAAATCCTCTGTACACTCTGGTGTCCTGCACCAGGGAGAAAACATCACTATCAACAATAACATAGTCAATGAGACTTTTCTTATTCCTAGCCTCTTCTCTCCATGTGAATTTGTGCACATTTTTATGTTGGAACATGGTGTTAGTAATAACCAGTCCATGTCCTGAGCAGAAATCCAACAGATATTTGCCATTATTATTATCTTTGCTCTTTTCACCAAATTTTCCCAAAATATTTTTGTATGTCTCACAATTACTCTAAATACTCAGCTATTTAGATCCCCAACAAGGACCAACTTTTCCTTTTTCATTGTGTCAGTTGCTTTTCTAAAGCCTCAAAAAAATTCCTCCACTTCTACCTTAGTAGAACCTTCTGTGGGACCATAGGCACAAATAAGTCTCATTGTCCAGTTCCCTATTCTCATATTTGCCCACATTACTCTACTTGAGACTGACTGCCATTCAAGAAGATTAGCCTCGTATTTTGTGTTGAATACTATGGCTACTCCTTCTTTTTCTTGATTGTCATTGCCTGAATATAACATTTTGTATTTATTGCTCAGAAAGATCTCACCAGTTTTGGTGTTTTTTTGTTTCAGTCACCCCTATTATGTCGATCTGGTACTTATCTAATTCCTCAGCTAGCTCCATTTCTTTGCCATTCAGGCTTCTTACGTGGATAGTACCGATCTTTAACTCTGGTGATGTTGAGTTGGGGTTTGTTTTCAGATTTCTTCAAGTAGCTGACTTTTCGCTGTTCGCCCTGGTTCCCTTGCGAAAACAACGGGGGCCTTGTTTAACCGGGCGATGCCCCAGCCAGCATGAAATTTTGTCATGTTGTACCATCATTTTTTATTTTGGTTTAACCAATAAGAATACAATTTGGTCGGCTAAATCCCAAATTACCAGCCCATCCTCGTTCGTTCAGTATCAAAGTAGATACCCAACAGGATGCACCACGAGAAGGTGAGGATTGGACATTAGGTCAGAAGCCCTGGTCGGTTCTCCGCATTCCTTTAAAGTTTTTATAGTTATATAGCTTTGATCCTTAAGCACCCCATCCATGAAACTCCTCATCCCATATTATTCCTAATACAATTAGAATTAAATCTCCTAAAATGAATGTAATTATTCTTTTACTTCTGTTTAATGGTCTGTTAAACCCAAGTAATTAGCTGTGTAGATATCAATGCTGTAATAATTATGGGAGTTAATCCTGTTTGCACATTCTTTTAGTCTCTCAATTGTATGTGCTCTTGGGTTAGTCTGTTCTGTTTTGTAAGGTAAAAATCCCAAGTTTTCAGGAGGAAACAGTCAATTTCAACAACGCCCTTTGTTTGGAAAGACCAGGTTCGAATCCCATCTAGGAGACGAAGAACCTCTTTATCAGGGTTTTTCAGCTGAAGGTAAATTATCTGGTCTCATAAAGAGGTGGCAGGGTTTTTCATCCCGCAAAGCAGGTAAATCAGCCATTAAAACAAACACAATTACCTGGTTGGCCCGAGTGGTTAGCATATCCTCTCTCCAGCCAAGAGGCTGCAGGTTCGAATCCCACCTAGGGCATGGATGTTTGTGATTGTCCTAGTTACCATATATACTGTTGTGACCTGTGTCCTAGTACAGTATGACTTTTGATGTCTTTGCACCATAACAATTAAACAAAAAAAAAAATGCAATTAACATACATAATACACTGGCCTCATAACCTGAGTTGCTTCTGCTTTAAATCTAAATAAACCAAACCAGGAGGTAAACTTGGCCAACTCACCTAATAAAGCCCTTTTTTTTTATTATATGCAGAATTGGAACTTGAGGTCTTTCTAACCAGAGTACATTGTTGTTGAATGAGCTATAGAGGGTCTTCTTTTTGCATCAGAATACTAGCTAATTATTAAAATTATCAGTTAGCATCAAATTCATGTGGTATGTCATTACTTGGTCATAACTAGATAATTTTTCTATAAGTTTTTTTATTTTAAAAGGTGACCTAGCTGGTCTCTGACAGAGCTTGCAGTGCTCTTTCAGAGAACAGCCTGGAAATATAGGTTTTTTTTCATCCTGCAAAACATACGAACCAGCTAGAGAGCACATGTAATTAACAGACATAATGGCCTCGTAGCCTTAAATACAGTTGATTTCAACTGTATTACTTACTGGATGGGAGGAGGATGGAAATATCTGGAAACCATGAGTCTCCAGGTTTTCTCTATTTCAGACTTTATATTCTCATTGTAATTTATATTTTCCTGTATAAATTATCTAAATACTAAATATTGCTGCTTCTTTGTAGGATAGAGCTGAGGAATTGAGAGAAATGGCAATTAAAATGCGACAGAGGTAAATTATTTTTATTCCTGCTTATTACATATTATGATCAGTAATATTGTTTAAAGTAATACAATAGTGGTTTATATTGTGAAACTCTTTAACCAGAATTATCTACCTTCTTCTTAGGTTTAATTGTATTAATTAAAACACATCAGTTAAACAAAAATAAACTACAAAATCATCTAATGTCTAAAAGAAAGCTTTTCAGTTAATATATTAATTTCAATAACATTGGGGAGAGTTTGGCAGGAGACATACAGCTGTTTGCTGATGGTGCAAAGATATCAGGAATGTATCTGACATGTGGCACTTGCCAAATGATTTTAATAAGCTGGAATTGTGGGGATGTGAAAATGGCTGTCAGTTCATTGTTGATAAATGTAAAAGTTATGCACTTCAGTTTGATGAGATATCCGATGGCATGTTATATTGATGGTATTATGGTAGAAAACACTGATCAGGCTAGGAATCATGGAGTTTTAGTTGATGGAAAGTTAAAGCAAGAGATGTATAGCAGAGATTGCCAATGCAACTGAGAGAATAATTCAAACAAACATTGAATTATCCTCTAGGCCTTGTAAAAAAAAAAAAAAAAAAAAGTAATTTTACTTTACAAGGCCTCAGCTGGACTGTTGTGCACAGATTGTTCTCCTGGTTTCTGAGATGATGTAGATACAGTGGAGTGGGTACAAAGGGAAGTATTAAAGATGATATTGGGCCTATGAAATGTAAATTATGAGGACAGACTGAGAATTGCAGACTGCAGACACTAGCAAACAGAAAGGGGGAGGGTGATAGAGACTTACAAACTTCTGAAATAGTTATATAGGATACAGTAGATAGAAATTTTTCATTGGAAGGTGGGGAAAGGACAAGAACATCCATGGAAGTTGAGAATGAATGTGTTCAAGAAAGGGATGGGAGCTAGATTTTTTCCTCATGGAGTTGTGCATGATTGGAATGGCTTGCCTTCAAAGGTGGTGAGTGAATTCAAGAAAAAGAGTATAACAGCTGTGTGAGTTATATGTGGTCTCTCTCAATAAGTCCCTAACTCCCTGAAGATATCTGGTAATAATAATATGGAATATTAAGCTTTATTTGCATATGAAGTATTATAAACATGATGTAATTTTTAGTCTAATTCCAGAAATAAAACATACATCTTACAGTGAAGTATTCATTAATTATCTTACAAAGCAACCAAAAATGAATCTGCAATCACCTCAAACATTTATCAAGCAACTCATTTTGCACAAAACATCCCAGCCTTTTTATATGCACATGTTTTTCTTAACCCAAGCTAAATGGAAGCTGCAACAGTAACTAACTCTTGGTTACTCTCAGTTCAATAGTTGGTGGTCTAGCCAAATCAGCTGGAAGTGCACGTTGGGCTTGCATTGTTGGAAATAATAATGTAATGATTTTAAGTGACAAAAAACAAATTCAAACAGCAGAAATGAAATTTCACAGAAAAACAGCTGGATATACCAAGTGGGACCATAAACAAATGAAGAAATTTTACAGTCTCTGAATATAAAACCAATTAATTACTACATAAGACAGTATAAACAAAAATGGAGAGAACGTTTAAATCGAATGGACAACAGCACACTACCAAAAATATTGTACAGATATAAAATAGGTGGAAAAAGAAGAATCAAAAGACCAAGAAAGAGATGGCATGAGATCGGAACAGGCTGCCTGACCTAAAATCCATGTTAAGAAGAAGAAGGTTTTAAGTGATTGGCCGACAAATTCTTTTTCATTTTTATGGGCAAAGGAATATTATGTTCAATGTAAGTGTGAGATGCACCAATTATTATATTTAAAAAATAATAAATAAAACCGTAGGGGCTTCGTTATCAAATTTGTTGTTGTTGTACCTAAAACTGTGTGGACTGCAAATGCTAAAATATCGTATAATGAATGTTGCTGCTCTCAAATCATTTCAGTATATAACTTGTTATTGACAATTAAATACTTTTTTATTAATATTATTAGCCACTCTAGGCAGAAAATTTTAAATATTTTCTTTGACATAAATAATATGTTAGGAAGGAGAATTTATAGGAAAAGATATATCAGACCTGCTTGGTTACTGACTAGTTGAAAATACATTAATTCCTATAGATAGTAATGAAGAGTTATGCACTATTTTTCTGGAGAGGTGAGTGGAGCAACAATGTATAGAATATCATATCTTTGTATGGCAGTTATAGTTGTTTGTCCCTTATTGATAGATAACTTTTGTAAGATAATGTTCTGAGGCATTATGTGATCTAAGTAAGTTGTTTCACTACCAAATCCAAGTATATCTTATATAGTCTGATACATAAAAAAATCATTATTAGAAGACAATTTCATAGATGAAATAGCATTCTGTCATTTATTTCATAGTGTATGTACTGTCCGACCACAGAAGCGAGAGCCGTCGCTGGCAGATTGCCAAGAAGAGTCAGTTCATGTTGAAGAGGAGAAAGGAATAAGGTGATTACGAATTTGTCACCAGCATGTGAAATCACATGCTTTATACGTAAAATTTTCCAATGTTGTACAAGCAAAATAGTTACCACTTTAAAAACTAGAATTTTCATAAAAGAAAAGCTAATTTTCCGACGTGTAATAATAAACACTCATTCCATGAAGCGCATTGATTACCCTATTATCGGAATGGATTCGCCTTCTTCTGCCATGTGTAGAAGTCGAGGGGGTCTCGCATCTGTGGTTGCACAGTAATTCATCTCCATACACTGAAACTTGCAGTAGCACTTTATATTATAACATTTCTTAAAATGTTCTCTTCTGATTTTAGTCATAAACCATCCAGAATATTTTTGAAGGTGGACATTTTGGAATTTAGTTATTCTTCACTACCTGGTCATTTCTGTGATGCCAGGTGGTGAAGAATTACAGATTTGATTTCTTGACTTAAAACAGCCTTTTTTAGCCAATTCCAGAGTGAGTTAATCTTTGCTACAGATAAGCAGAGTTGTCTCTCCTTTCCCCTTCTTATCATGGAAGAAGCTTGTGTTTTCTTCCCAGAACTCTGGAAAACCAACCATAGAACACATGAGTGCAAACAAATAAATACTTATTAGAATTAGGAACATTGCTTTCCATTTGACATGGCACAGAAATTCACTGAACTGCTGTGATGATGAAAGGTGGAGACGAGCTGCCAATGTTTTTCCATGTGAAGATGTGGAAGTTCTGCCTACTTCCTTTGGAAATTGTAAAGATTAACATCTTTACATTCTCCAAGTTAAAGGATTTATTTCATTTAAAATCAATTTGTAATTAAACATTTTTTTATATAAAGTTTCTGGAATTGAATTGCAATACAAGTAAACTAATGTTCTTCACTTTAGGAAAAGATAGTGTCTCTGGATCAACCTTTGGTGAGGAATTCAGTCAGTTATGATTGCTTAGTTTTCAAAACTAATGGTTCAAAAGCTTTAGTCACTTCTCACTTCCCTTGATGGACCTTATTTAGACTTAGACCCTCTGCATACCTATGAGTAATGCAGAGAACTGACTGGAGTTTTTCACCCATTGTCTTCCTGTGGTGCACATTCAAGTAGGTATCCATCCAGATATTGAATAAATTAAGATGAGTAATTTGTAACTTGCCCAGTCGATCATAAAAGACCATTAGCAAGTTTAAATCATACATTGAAAGGTCAAAGTGCAGAATGCAGAAGTTGTGCCCATTGGGCTCAACTCCACCCATCTATTTTTCCATCTCTAACATCATTCCTTCTCTTCAAATTCCTGCATAGATGACTAAGGTAAAGTAATGAGAACTCAGCTTGCTTCCTAATCTTTTGTCAGAAAAACATAACTTGCATACCAAGTTATGCAAGGGGGGGTACTCTGATAGTACCCCCCTAATTTTCTATCCCATTCTTGGCCAAGTGTATTGCATACTCCCTATACAACCAACAGGCTGGGTTGGAACCTTCCCCACACAGGCATGGATATTTTTGAATATCTTTATGAAATTCACCACCCAATGTGAGACCACTACCCTGCTTATTTGGGAGCCTGTTGTGGCTTTAAAGAGTTGTGTTGTCCCCCACTGCAAAATTTCCAGATTGTCTAGCCCTTAGCCTAGTCATAGTACTTATAATAATGTACTATATATTTACAAATTTTTCTATTTGGGATTTGCAAAATTAAAAAGTGTTTAAAATTTCTTTAGAATTAACACCCATCCTATATTATCTTTACAGTCTTTCATACTCATTTGGCATGAAAAAACATGTTCATCCATTACACACACACACACACACACAAAGACTATAAAGCCCCAGTTCCATTGCCCTCACCACAGTTTTCTCAAAAAATAATGGAGAAAATCAACAGTCAACTTCTCCTTCTTTACCTAGAAGCCCACCACATAATTGGTGACTGCAGTATGATTCCACCATTCTCAATCCACAGTGGGTATCCTTTTCACCATTGTCCTACTTTTGGACACAGTGTAAAAAAGTTTGGTGAAACTCATGTGACGCCTTTTGACATTTCCAGGGCATTTGATCAAGTCTGGCATAAAGGCCTACTTACCAAACTACCGTCTTGTGGGATGCTATCCACTCATTGCAATTAGATTGCCACTGTCCTTTCATCTTGCAAACCAGGCAGACTGAAGAGAGCAGGCATGCGCAATTTACAGACATAACACACTAGTCTCATAGCTTTAACTGTCAAAATGTTGCTTCAACTAACAACCATGGCATATTTTTGGAGAAAATTTTTTTTTTTTTTTTTTTTTTTTAAACGATTAATAATAAGCCCCTGTCGGGTTACTTCTCTGGACATGAGCTACTCATTACTAACACCATGATATGGATAATTTCACATGGAGAGAAAAATAAAATTAGTCTTATTAGTTAGTTACTGCGGGTAGTAATATTGTTTGTGTTCTTGAATTCATTCACACTGCTTGCATACACAACATCCAATGGCAATCCATTCCGATCACAAATCACTCGTGAGAGAAAAATCTAGCTCTCACCTCCTTCTTGACAGCATTCATTCTCAACTTCCAAGGATGCCCTTGTGTCCTTTTGCCACCCTCCATAAAATGAAAAATTCCATCAACTGAAATTCTGTATGACTCTTCCAGAAGTTTCTAAGTCTTAATCATATCACCCTTTTTTCTCCTGTTGGCTAGTGTCTCGGCCTACAAATTCTCAATCTGTCTTCATAATCAATATTCCACAATCCTGATATTATTTTTGACACTCTCCTTTGCACTCTCTCCACTGTATCAGAATCACTACGGAAACTAGAAAACCAACCTGTGTGCAGAAAAAAATGTCACTGGAATCGCAATAATTAGAGCAACAACAAACAGGAATGCCATCCTGAATAATCAAGTTGTGAATAAGAAAACTTATCCCACTGAAGAGAATTGTGACATTTTGGAAACTAACAAGGATATTGAAAATGAATTAATTTTGGATATATCAAAATTAAAATATATTAGAACGATGACAAGGGAATTGGAAATTTTTCAAAAATAAATTAGACAAGCATAAAGGGCAAGAAAGGTAAACAGGAAAAAGAGAAACAACAAAGCACTGATATAATAAATTTAGTTTAATCCTTTATCCAAGTTTAAGCAAACAAAGTTTACGCCTGAAGTATCTTCAAGACTGAGGCAACTCATGGTAAAGGTGGACCAAGCGCTCATCACTCCTTTTCATAGTATCTCCCATAATGCAAAGCACATCTCCTTGCAGACATGTATAATGCTATGCATTAAGAAAAGCCACTACCCGCACCGGTTTCGACCTTTATTGAGGTCTCGTCAGTAGGAGCCAGACCCAGAAGTGGTGATATTAAGGCAGAAGCAATGGAGAAGTCATATTTACCTATACGAGCGAGTTGCCAAAAGGTGTCTCACCTTATTATTAAATTACTCTGGATTTAGAGAAAGATGTTGGAAGATTTTTCCCACTTGGTTAGACTAAAAGGTCGAAACCAGTCTGATTAGTGGCCCTTCCCTTAATACATAACATTATACATTATACTTTGCATTATGGGAGATACTAAGCTTGGTCCACCTTTACCGCAAATTACCTCAGTCCTGAAGATACTTCAGGTGCAAACTTTGTTTGCTTACACTTGGATAAAGTATTAAACTAAATTTATTATGGTCTCACCAAGTGGGAAAAAAAACTTCCAACAAAGCACTGAATCAGATAAAATGTTGTCAAACAATAATCAGGTAGATAAAGTCATTTATAAAAATCCTCTTTTGAGGATTTTTGTTTGTTTTTCTGAATTGATATAGATATATGGGATAGTAATAGATTTGATATAGTCTGTTTTAGGAGTAGGGGGAGATTCTGGTTTTGATATTTTAATATTTTTTTGGATTTGGTGGAGATTGTAGCCATTGGTTAAGAAGGTGTGAATGTGTTCAATTTCAATGTTCATCATCACATCATCAAATTCCTGATGTACCTTTGAGGGGGATACAGGATATGATAGTACGACATGAAAAATTTACATCATTATCCTCCAAATCAGTCTGTTACTTATCAAGACTCCAACATTATCAGATCTTATATTTCTATAGTCTAAGGCACTTTGTACCGTATCAATCCACCTATATCTTGGTCTTCCTGTGGGTCGTTTTCCTACCAACCTGGCTGAGAATATTTGTTTTGCTAATCTTTCCTCGCCCATTCTGTTTAAGTGACCATACCAGCTGAGATTAGCTCTGCTAACACATTCCTGGATGTTGACAATGTCAAGTTCTTTCCTAATATCCTCATTTTTAATATGATATTGCCATCGATGTCATCTGTTCACGCCTCTAATCTTTCTCAGGACTCTCGTATCTGCGGTCTCTAGTCTTTGGTCAAGTGTTTTACTTCTGACCCAGCTCTCAGATCCATAAGCTAAAACTGGTTTGAACACTGGCTTGTGTACAGCTAATTTAGTGTTCCGACTAATTTTCTCTCTTATTCCATATGAATTTATTCAATTGACTTCCTACCATACCAGCTTTGCTGATTCTGTTGTCTATTTTCATATTTAATTTACCATCTTCACTAAAAATTGTGCCTTAAGCAGCTAAAATGATTTACTTGTTCCATAGGTTCTCCGTTCACAACACAGTTGACATTTTCAACGATTTTACCTATTTTCATTGTCTTTGTCTTTTTATTGCTGACCTTCATACCATATCTATTACAACAGTTATTCAATTTAGTCAGGGAATCTTGCAAACTTGAAGCAGATTTATTCAGAAGTAGTTAGAGACAAATGCAAGAATGCTAAACACTGTGTAAAACTAGCTAAACAAAAGTCATGGGAGGACTTTGGCAAGAATATAGAAAATAAATATCAAGAAGGTGGCAAAATATTCTGGTGGTTGTTGAAGAAGCTTAGGAATGGAGGAAAGAGTGCTGTAAAAGGAGTTAGAGATGATAAAGGTGACATGAAAACGGGAAAAAAGATATCCTTGAAGTATGGACTAATTACTTTGAAAAACTGCTAAATTAAACAACCAGAGATGACAGCACAGTGGTAAAAAACACTGACCAGACAGGAATACATATCCATACTTGAAGAAGAAAAAGCCATCAGAGGTTTGAAATGTGGAAAGGCAGCAGGAGTAGATGATATTCGACCAGAAATGCTGAAGTTTGGTGGTATAAAAGTCTTACACTGCTGAGTTCAGAAAACCTGGACAGAGGGACGAATTCCCGATGATTGGAGTAGAGCTGTAATAGTACCCATATATAAAAAGGGAAATAAAACTGAATGTGAGAATTACAGAGGTATTTTCCTACTGAGTGTTCCTGGCAAGATCTATGCAAGTATATTTGAGAAAGAGTTGAGAAGAATCAGATCTTCACTTTACAACAAATAGTCGAGAAAGCATGGGAATATAACGGAGATCTGTATTTAAGTTTTGTCGATTTGGAAAAGGCATTTGACAAGGTGCCAAGAGAGAAGCTATTCAATACACTACAGTTATATGGTGTCAGTGGGGCATTATATCAAGCAATACTTAGTTTTTATTTGAGTTGTAAGTCAGCAGTTAGAATTGAAGGAAGTACAGGAAGATGGTTTAATGTTAAATCTGGTGTGAGACAAGGATGTACATTATCTATTTGGATCGCATTATGAAGGAAAGTGGTGTTAAACATGATATCAAAATTGGAGATGTTACTGTCAGCTCTTTGCTTTATCCGAATGATGTTATACTTCTAAATAAATCCGCTACAAGTCTGCAAGATTCTCTGACTAAATTGAATAACTGTTGTAATAGATATGGTATGAAGGTCAGCAATAAAAAGACAAAGACAATGAAAATAGGCAGAATCATTGAAAATGTCAACTGTGTTTCGAATGGAGAACCTGTGGAACAAGTGAAACATTTCAGCTACTTGAGCATGATTTTTAGTGAAGATGGTAAATTAAATATAGAAATAGACAACAGAATCAGCAAAGCTGGTATGGTAGGAAGTCAATTGAATAAATTCATATGGAATAAGAGAGAAATTAGTCGGAACATTAAATTAGCTGTACACAAGACAGTGTTCAAACCAGTTTTAACTTATGGATCTGAGGGCTAGGTCAGAAGTAAAACACTTGACCAAAGACTAGAGACTGCAGATATGAGAGACCTGAGAAAGATTATAGATGTGAACAGATGGCATCAATGGCAATATCATATTAAAAACGATGATATTAGGAAAGAACTTGACATTGTCAGCATCCAGGAATGTGTTAGCAGAGCTAATCTCAGGTGGTATGGTCACTTAAACAGAATGGGCAAAGAAAGATTAGCAAAACAATTGTTCTCTGCCAGGTTGGCAGCAAAACGACCCAGAGGAAGACCAAGATATAGGTGGATTGATACGGTACAAAGTGTCTTAGACTATAGAAATATAAGATCTGATAATGTTGGAGTCTTGACAAGTAACAGACTGATTTGGAGGAAAATTGTAGATAGGAAGTTAGTAATGATGTAATTTTTTTCATATAGTACTATCATATCCTGTACACCCCTTGAAGGTACATGGCGGAATTTGATGATGATGATGATTATTTAGAAGTATAACATCGTCTGCATAAAGCAAAGCGCTGACACTTTCCTTCATAATGTGATCCATATAGATAATGAATAACAGAGGGGATAATATACATCCTTGTCTCATACCAGATTTAACATTAAACCTTCAATTCTTCCTGCTGACTTGCAACTCAAATAAAGACTAAGTATTGTTTGATAAAATGCCCTGTTGACACCATATAACTGTAGTCTGTTGAATGGTGTCAACAGGGCATTATATTTTTGTCAACCTTTTCCAGATTGACAAAACTTAAATACAGATCTTTGTTATATTCCCATCCTTTCTCAACTATTTGTCGTAAAGTGAAGATCTGATCCTGACAGCGTCTATTTGGCCTGAATCCAGCTTGTTCTTTACCAAGCTTTTCTTCCACAATTCTTCTGAACCGTTTCTCGAGTATACTGGCATAAATTTTGCCAGGAACACTGAATAGGGAAATACCTCTGTAATTCTCACATTCAGTTTTATTTCCCTTTTTATATATGGGCACTATTAGAGCTATACTCCAATCATCAGGAATTCGTCCCTCTGTCCAGGCCTTCTGACACAGTGCAGTGCAGCCACTGTAAGACTTTTATACCACCATGCATTTCTGGTCGACTATCATCTACTCCTGCTGCCTTTCCACATTTCAAGCCTTTGATGGCTTTTTCTACTTCAAGTATGGATATGATATTGGATATAAAACCTGCTGATTGTTTTTTACCACTGTGCTATCACTGCTTGTTTCATTTAGCAATTTTTCGAAGTAGTTACTCCATACTTCAAGGATATCTTTTTCTCCTCTTTTCCTGTCACCTTTATCATCTCTAACTCCTTTTACAGCACTCTTTCCTCCATTTCTAAGCTTCTTCAACAACCTCCAGAATATCTTGTCACCTTGATATTTATTTTCTGTGTTCTTGCCAAAGTCCTCCCATGACTTTTGTTTAGCTAGTTTTACACAGTGTTTAGCATTCTTGCATTTGTCTCTGTATTCTCTAAGAGCCCAAGCTGACTTATTTGACAGGAACTTTTGATATGCTTTCTTCTTTTCCTTCACTGCCTCGTTAACTTCCTGTGTCCACCATGGAGTTCTGATTTTTCTATCCTTGCACACAACCTCAACATGCCTCTCTGGCTGAATCAATCAGGGTTTTCTTCAAGACTTGCCACTGAATCTCTAAGGTTTGGTTTCTTTTCTCAAACTCTTTCATTTTTTCTTCAATAATGTTTGTGTATTTCAGTCTACAGTTTTGAAACTTTCTTACATGTTATTTTTTTCAATATGAAATTCAGTTTTATCCTGCTCAAGACTAAATGGTGATCACTTCCAATTTCAATGCTGCAAGCATTTATTATTGGGACTGACTGATTTTATCCTGTTGTACAAGGTGTTCATAATCCCATACTCTCGACAGGGGATAGCTTGGTGAATGTTTCTGCTTTTTGTGTGTGGATTTTCTGTCAAAAATTCATCAGATTGGCATATAATCAAGGTGTCTAGGAAGGGGAGACTTAAACCAGCACTCTAAGATCCAAGGTGAATCCTAGAATGCTGCTTATTAAGGTGTTTTTGGAATGATGCAACATACACACCTGATTTAACATCAAACCATCTTCCTGTAACTCTTTCGATTCTGACAGCTGATTTACAGCTTAAATAGAGACTATGTATATTGCTTGATATAATGTTCCATTCATGCCATATAACTGTAGTGTTTTGAAGAGCTTTCCTTTTGGCACATTGTCATATACCTTTTTCAGATCTACAAAACTTAAATATAAATCCTTGGTTATATTCCCAAGATTTTTTTAATAATTTGGCTTAATTGAAAATCTGATCCTGACAATCTATATTTGGCCTTGTTCTTCACTAAGCTTCACCTTCCACAATTTTTCTTAGCCATTTCTCAAGTATACTTGCTTAAACCTTACCAGGAACACTCAATAGGAAAATACCTTTGTAATTCCCACATTTAATTTTATTTCACTTTTTATAGTTGGGTACTGTGAGAGCTCTGCTCCAATCATCTGAAATTCACCCCTTCTGACCAGGCCTTCTGAATTATGAAATATTCTATAAATATTC
This sequence comes from Typopeltis vanoorti, assembly GCF_054136105.1. Taxonomy (NCBI): domain Eukaryota; kingdom Metazoa; phylum Arthropoda; class Arachnida; order Uropygi; family Thelyphonidae; genus Typopeltis; species Typopeltis vanoorti. The sequence goes on along the minus strand of NC_143558.1, from coordinate 22,856,336 downwards.
TACTTCATATGTGTTTCTGACTACATTCTTATTGGGAATTTTCTACCATTGTGCTGACACTGCTTGTTTCATTTAGAGTCAAAGTAACTACTCCAGACATCTAGAATATTTTTATCTTCAGTTTTCATGTCAGCTTTATCATCTCTGATTCTTTTTACAGTAATTTTTCCTCAATTTCTAATCTTTTCAATAGTCTTCAGAATATTTTGTCACCTTCCTTATATTTATTTTCTATGTTCTTACCAATACTTCCCATTATTTTTGTTTAGCTAGTTTTATACAGTGCTTCACTTTCTTACATTTTTCTCTGTATTCTACCTCTTTAACTTCCTGAGTCCACCATGGAGTCCTGATTTTTTTTTTTTTATCCTTAGAGACAACCTCAACACATTCTTCTCTGGCTGAATCAGTCAATGTTTTCTTCGAGGTTTGCCACTGAATCTCAAAGGTCTGGGTCTTGTTTTCAAACTCATTTTTTCTTCAATGATGTTTGTGTTTACAGCTCACCTCTGAAAGCTGTTCAAATTTGAGTTCCTTTTAAAACTTTCTTACACACTCTTCTTTTTTTTTCAGTATAAAATTCAATTTTATCATGCTCAAAACTAAATGGTGACCACTTCCTATTTCAAATCCTCTGTATACTCTTGTGTCCTGAAGCAGTGGGAAAACTATCAACTATAACATAGTCAATGAGACTTCTTATTTCTTGCATTGTCTCTCCATGTGAATTTATGCATAATCCATGTCCTGAACAGAAATGTAGCAGGCATTTGCCATTATTATTAGCTTTATGCTTTTCTCCAAAAACATTTCTATATGCCTGGTAATCATTTCCTACTCTACTGTTTAGATCTCCAACAAGGACCAACTTTTTCCTTTTCTTTGTGCCAGTTGCCTTCTCTAATGCTTAAAAAAATTCTTCCATTTCTTCCTTAGTAGAACCTTCTGTGAGACCATAAGCACAAATAAGTCTCATTGTCCAGTTTGCATTGTGATATTTGCCTACATCATTCTACTTGATATTGCCTGCCATTCAATAAGATTATCCTCATATTTAATGTTGAATACCATAGTTACTCCCTCTTTTCCCTGAATGTTATTGTCTGATTATAACATTTTGAATTTGTTGCTTAGAAAGATCTCATCTGTTTGTCTTCCTTGTTTCAATGACACCTATTATGTGTGAAGTATCTTCACGACTAGGCTACTTGTTTATAGAACCTAACGACTTCACATCATTTGCCTTAGTATTGCAAAGCAAACACTTTTGGGTGTGTATATTGCTTATGCATTATGGGGAGGCATTATCCAGACTGGTTTTGACCTCTGTACAGCATGGCCCATTAGTCACAAAGGGTTTTAAAATATGAATAACTCATAACTAATAAAAAAATAAAAATCTCTGGTTCTCATCTCATCTTCCTTTTACCTTGCGGTTTCGAGGGTTTATTAATCATCGGACCTCAATCCATTCACAGGATAAGGTGGTCAGCCCTACACCCCGGTGTATCCTATGTCCTGTAGTGTTGAGTTCTCAAGACCGGTTTGCGGGATGAAAAACCCCAGGATAAATTGGGGAAAAACCCCTACTGGCTATGGCTGAGGAAGATCTTTCAGCTCCTCACGTCACCGACGGGAATCAAACCTAGGACACTCCTTCCCAGGCATATGGTTGCAAAGCACACAGCCACTAGGCTAACCGTGTGGACTTTCTGTAGTTCATTATAATACAAATAATAATAATAAATAAAAAAGGTATTAAATGTTTAAACCCCTTCATGACTTATGGGCTACCCTGTATATAAGTAAAGGAGCTCTCCAAAAACTAGGCAATCCCTCAGATAACTCTAACCTCATTAACTCTCAACCACTCAAAGATAGTCAGCAGTATTTCTACTCAGTGACAGATACACCATACCACTGAGCAGAACCACTCAAATCCCAGGGAAACGTATCTATTTTGAAGGCTCTAAAAAAGGCCACGTCAGTGAAGGCTATACCATAGATTAGCATCAAATGGAATGCAGTGATCAAGACCAATAACCAAGGGTAAGCTAATGCAGAAATCATACATAGATTCTACATACAAGTGGTGAAAAGGTTTACACCTTATTTTTAAAATACTATGGATTAGAGCTAGTTGTTGAAAGCTTCTTCACTAGGTTATAAATTAAATTAAAGAAACCAAAAAAATTATAATTCTTGTTTAATCCTTTATCCAAGTAATAAGCATCCTTTCAGGTGTGTATATTGCTATGCATTATTGGAAGGGGCCAATACCCAGACTGGTTTGACCTTTATTGAGGTCTCATCAGTGTGAGTCAGACCCAGAAGAGATACCAAGGGTGAAGTAATGCAAATCATATATATCCCATATAAGAGTTATGAAAAGGTATAACACCTTATTTTTAAAACACCTCTGGATTAGATCTAGTTGTTGTAGCCCAGTCATGAAGATACTTCACATTACAAACTTCATCATCATCATCAAATTTCTGCCATGTACCCTCAAGGGGTGTACAGGATATGATAGTACTACATGAAAAAAATTACATCATTACTAACTTCCTATCTACAATTTTCCTCCAAATCAGTCTGTTACTTGTCAAGACTCCAACATTATGAGATCTTATATTTCTATAGTCTAAGGCACTTTGTACTGTATCAATCCACCTATATCTTGGTCTTCCTCTGGGTTGTTTTGCTGCCAACCTGGCAGAGAACACTTGTTTTGCTAATCTTTCCTCTCCCATTCTGTTTAAGTGACCATACCACCTGAGATTAGTTCTGCTGATGCATTCCTGGATGCTGACAATGTCAATTTCTTTCCTAATATCCTTGTTTTTTAATATGATATTGCCATTGATGCCATCTGTTCAGGACTCTCATATCTGCAGTCTCTAGTCTGGTCAAGTGTTTTACTTCTGACCCAGCTCTCAGATTCATAAGTTAAAACTGGTTTGAACACTGTCTTGTATACAGCTAATTTAGTGTTCCAACTAATTTCTCTCTTATTCCATATGAATTTATTCAATTGACTTCCTACAATACCAGCTTTGCTGATTCTGTTGTCTATTGCCATATTTAATTTACCATCTTCACTAAAAATCATGCGTAAGTAGCTGAAATGTTTCACTTGTTCCACAGGTTCTCCATTCACAACACAGTTGACATTTTCAATGATTCTGCCTATTTTCATTGTCTTTGTCTTTTTATTGCTGACCTTCATACAATATCTATTACAACAGTTATTCAATTTAGTCAGAGAATCTTGCAGACTTGTAGCGGATTTATTTAGAAGTATAACATCATCCGCATAAAGCAAAGAGCTGACATTAACATCTCCAGTTTTGATATCATGTTTAATACCACTTTCCTTCATGATGTGATCCATATATATAATGAATAACAGGGGGGATAATGTACATCCTTGTCTCACACCAGATTTAACATTAAACCATCTTCCTATACTTCCTTCAATTCTAACTGCTGACTTACAACTCAAATAAAGACTAAGTATTGCTTGATATAATGCCCCATTGACACCATATAACTGTAGCGTATTGAATAGTTTCTCTCTTGGCACCTTGTCATATGCCTTTTCCAAATCGACAAAACTTAAATACAGATCTTTGTTATATTCCCATGCTTTCTCGACTATTTGTCATAAAGTGAAGATCTGATCCTGACAGGCTCTATTTGCCCTGAATCCAGCTTGTTCTTTACCAAGCTTTTCTTCCACAATTCTTCTCAACCGTTTCTCAAGTATGCTTGCATAGATCTTGCCAGGAACACTCAGTGAGGAAATACCTCTGTAATTCTCACATTCAGTTTTATTTCCCTTTTTGTATATAGATACTACGAGAGCTCTACTCCAATCATTGGGAATTCATCCCTCTGTCCAGGCTTTCTGAACTATGCAGTGCAGCCACTGTAAGACTCTTATACCACCATACTTCAGCATTTCTGGTCGAATATCATCTACTCCTGCTGCCTTTCCACATTTCAAGCCATTGATGGCATTTTCTACTTCAAGTATGGATATGTATTCCTGACTGCATGCCTGGACAGTGTTTTTTACCACTGTGCTGTCATCACTGCTTGTTTCATTTAGCAGTTTTTCAAAGTAATTACTTCATACTTCAAGGATATCTTTTTCTCCCGTTTTCATGCCACCTTTATCATCTCTAACTCCTTTTACAGCACTCTTACCTCCATTTCTAAGCTTCTTCAACAACCTCCAGAATATTTTGCCACCTTCTTGATATTTATTTTCTATATTCTTGCCAAAGTCCTCCCATGACTTTTGTTTAGCTAGTTTTACACAGTGTTTAGCATTCTTGCATATGTCTCTGCATTCTCTAAGAGCACAGGCTGACTTATTTGACAGGAACTTTTGATATGCTTTCTTCTTTTCCTTCGCTGCCTCTTTAACTTCCTGTGTCCACCAGGGAGTTCTGATTTTTTTATCCTTGCAGACAACCTTACCACATGCATCTCTGGCAGAATCAATCAATGTTTTCTTCAGAGTTTGCCACTGAATCTCCAAGGTTTGGTTGCTGTTCTCAAACTCTTTCATTTTTTCTTCAATAATCTTTGTGTATTTTAGTCTACAGTTCACATCTGAGAGCTGCTCAACTTTTATTCGCTTTAAAACTTTCTTACATGTT